>NC_139699.1:38872655-39295155 GCF_964188405.1 Protomyctophum parallelum
AATTGTATTTTATTTAGACATTTCTTTTTTTTTTATATATAATTTTTATCCCACGATTTTGCAACCCAGTTTTTTCACCCAGTGCCAATTATCTAATGTAATCCTGGGCGCTACACTTCCTCTGCCAACCTGGGGGGCAGCGGACTGACCTCATGCCTCCTTCTATGCATGAGGAGTCCAAGCTGCTTCCTTTCACCTGACAGGGGAGAATTTCCCTGGCCGGACGTAGCGCATGGAAGGAACACGTTATTCCGACCAGTTCCTTTCCCCTCCATCAGGCACCCCGGCTGGCCTGGGGGAGGTTTTAGACTTTTTTGTATATAGATGTGTTGTAGCCTATAATGAAGAACAAAACCAGACTGTCTTTACCACCTCAATTGAATTAACTTATCCCCTGCCAGATTCACATTAGATCTTAGATTGAAAAGACTTGTTGCCAGTGCTGTTGACTGCAACAGTTGTCCCGATCACGTCATTTTTTTCCTTAGATCAGTAATGTGATATTTGTAGCTGCACGTCCGTTTGCAACGCATCTGTGAGGTGACGTCTGAACCATTCACTAATACTTCTCTGACTCTTACTGCTACTCATTCATCCCACTATGACTCTCCATCTGAAAAGTCCTTAAAGCAGCAAGCAGCTTCCAAAAACGACACGCAACATGTTGTGAGCCTGTAGATCATCCACCTTCGATGAGCGATACTGCTGGATTAATACATGTGCAGAATAAAGCCAAGACAAGACGTTTTGTCTTCTTCCAGCTGTAGTTTATTGCATCTTATTAAGCCTCAAAGTACACTATGATAACATCACAGACATCACTTAAAGGCCTATTCATACTCCAGTTTCCGGTGATGAGGTGAACACCGTTTCATCACCTAAAACTGGAGTATGAATAGGCCTTAAGAGTTGTATGTGTAACATTTTAAGTCCTTAAGGTTAAAACAAGTCAAACCAATCGAAGCAATGTAATGTAATGCTTTTTTCCTTTAAGATGATTCAAAGGCAACAGACTAGACTAGAATGTGTCACCTTGATTATAATGAAATGCTCACTTTGTCAAAATAAGGACATACTACTATTGCAATGTTTTTCAAAAATATAGAACTCACATTTGCACAGTCCTTCGACAATAGTCAAAACAAATTACATGGCTGGCCACGGACATGTCTGTCTTGTTTGCGTTCTATGGCATCCTTTTTACCAAAGCAAAAGAAAGAGACAGACATGAACACTCAGTCAGTGGTTTATTTGTGGTCTGGGTATTTCTGAAATTTGTACTCGGCCTCTGCTCTGATTTGCTCTCAGACAGTAACCTAACTGTCTTGTCCCACCAAGGAGAGACTATGTCCCATAGTCAAATCCAATAGTAAAATCCATAGGAGGAAGTTTCTAATGATGCTCTGGAGAAGGAAGTCTGGAGCTCTCTGTTGAGAAGTTGAGAAGATGGATGGATGGATGGACAGACACACAACCTTATTTTAATATGAAAGGATTGTAAATGTATGTTAACTTAAGCCCTGCCCCTACTTCTGCCTCTGCCTAGATGGGCGTTGTGAAAGGTTACGCAATGACAAACTGTAAGTTGGCACAGGGGATGGCATAGCACTGTGTATAAAATTCCGCAAATGGACAAAGAAATTGGGAGGGGATAGACGGAGGAGAACAGTCATGAGGGCTTCTCTAGACATTCACCTGCTTTCATACATGTACTTGACCTTACTATTGTTCTCTTCGTTCTCTGCTTTGTCTTCCTCACCTTCTTCTTCTTGTGAATTACAGGCACAGTTTAATCTCGACCGAATTCACAAGGACGGCGACTTTATTTTGGGTGGTTTGTTTCCAATACACTCCTCCTCTGTCTTCCCTGAGCTGTCATTCATCTTCAAGCCAGAGGACCCCACTTGCTATGGGTGAATATCCCAATAGGAAGCTAGAAACGATAATAAATAATACCACAGGATTAACTGATGTTGTATTATGTCTACAAGGGTACATCAAGGTTTCAGTGGCGTTTTGTGTGTTAGTTTTAACATTCCAGGGTTTAGGTATGCCCAGACCATGGCTTTTGCTATTACTGAGATCAACAGAAACGACAGCCTACTGCCCAATGTGACCCTGGGATATAGTCTCTACGATGCCTGTCATACACTTGGAGTTGCATTTCGCACAGCATTGTCAATGGCCAGTGGGAGAGAGGAGCAGTTTCAACTGGATGAGCACTGTGCTGGGTCCCCTCCAGTGCTCGGCATTGTGGGTGACGATTCTTCAACACAATCTATTGCCATCTCTAGTATAATAGGTTTGTACAAAGTGCCCATGGTAAGTTTTCAGCCTGAACCCCCTTTTACCATCACCAATGGTATACATACTGAATGAATGAATGAGTTTACTTCGAACATTATTTGAAAACAAATACATGAATTAAAACACTGAAACAAAACAACAACAAAATAAACAATAATGTCAGAAAAGGAGTAGGATGAAGTATAAAACTTATTAGACTCCTACCCCCCTTTTACCCATGCAACATTCACTGGTAATGTTCAACAGAATATATTAACAACCCAAGCATCTACTTGCATCAACAAGTGAGCAATATAATATATGTAGTGATTTATGGTCCAAAATGTGTTTTGTTTTACCCAGAACTGCAATGCTCCATGCAAGCTTTGTTCTTACATAGCTTATAGGGTTTCCAGTAGATTTTGTGGTCCATGTGCACGTGCATACTCCCATCCAGTCTGCCACAGATGTCACTGCCTTGTTATATTTTATAAAAAAAAAAAAAAAAAACTGTAGGCCTATCAGTGTATGAACTCTCTTTATTATAAAGCTTACTTTTATGATTGGTTGTATGCGACAAGAAATCTGTGATGCAAGATTTAAAAAAGAAAGGAAATTCTATTTTTGTTTTGGTAGCCCCACCCTGTCCCTGTTTGACGTTGTTTTCCTTTGTAACAGCCACTTCATATGAGGTTTGCCACCAAAGGAGATAGTCAAACATGTACAATACTGTAGCAGCTAGGCTATTATTACAGAACATGTTTTGCCTTTTGCAGGTTAGTTACCATGCCATGTGCTCCTGTTTGAGTGACTGGAATCTGTTCCCGTCCTTCTTTAGAACAATTCCAAGTTCTGCATCCCAGGTGAACGTCTACAGACAAAATGTGTTGGTAAAAAGTGCATGGTATACGTACATACACTTTGCAATAACATCCCTCTAGTTTATTGTAATCATTCATGGTCATGCATATCACCTAATTTGCTTGTGTGTATTTACAGTATTTATGTGGAGCTGTGTGTTTTATCTTTAAAAAAGTTATTAGACCATTTCCATTATGGAGTATGAAAAGCACTTCCAATCATGTCACCAATCTTTATCCAATCAGATACGAGCTATGCTCCAGATTATGAACCGGTTTGGGTGGACCTGGGTAGGACTGCTGTTTAACGATGACGACTATGGCCGCGACGCCGCCCGAATCCTCCAGTATGACCTGGCCCAGTCTGGTCTGGGTTGTCTGGCTTATGTGGAAGTTGTGCCCTGGGACGGTGACAAAGCTGAACTTCAGAGGATTGTCACCGTGATGAAGAAATCCACAGCTCGCGTTGTCATTGAATTCGTATATGGGATCAATGTAGTTCATCTGATGGAGGAGGTTTGGGCCGGGTTATGATATGTGTTAATTTAGGCATTGATGATCTGAAATGAGTTGCACTGAAGACATCACATGCAGTGAAGATATTATTTCACATCGTTAATACTACCTGTATATAGTATATTGTTCAACACATTCAACAGGTGGTAAAGCAGAATGTGACAGGTCTGCAATGGATATCCGATGTGGGTTGGATGAAACCTCACATACTCCAGACTCCTCACTTCATGCCACATTTGAGAATCCTGGGTCTTGCCATCCGTCGTGGAGAAATACCAGGTCTCAAGGAATTCTTGTTAAAAATACATCCTGATAGCGATCCTGACAATACCTTAGTGAGTCTTTTGTTAGATTTACAGTATTTACGCTCCAATTTCAACTGACCTAATTAAAAAAAAATCACAAGGTATTATATTTATGTATTAATTGTGTTTCTATAGGTGAGGCAGTTCTGGGAGAGTACATTTCAGTGTAAATGTTCACCCCTTCCGTCAGAGTGGGTGGATGCTGGTGGAAGGGTGTGTACTGGACAAGAGGACCTAGACACATCAGAAAATACCCTTCTGGATGTGTCTAACCTCAGGCCAGAGTATAATGTGTACAAGGCTGTGTATGCTATGGCCCATGCCCTCCATGACATGTTGCAATGTGTGCCAGGAAGAGGGCCTTTCAGTGGGCACAGCTGTGCCAGTTTGGAGACAATACAGCCATGGCAGGTGTAATATCATTTCACAGTTTACCTGTTAATGTTTCTAGTTGGGTTCCAATTACAAATAACGAGTATAATGTCAGATCATGGCATGCCCCTTGGTTATGCAACATCGCTTGTGTTAGTGTGTGTGCGCATGTGTGCGTGTGTCAACATCAAGGCAACTCAATGTGCTTTACAGAAAACATCGAGCAAAGGAAATGCAAAATAATAAAATAATAAAATGATGACATTAGGATGCAGAAAACCTAGAGGAAAAAAAAAGAGGAGAAAAAAAAAGACAAAATAATAAAAAAAAATTGATAGATAATGAATATACTGTATGTAAACATGACATTGGTGAGCATAAGCATGGAAAATGGACATAGGTTTAAAAAAGTAGGTTAATTGTAAAATATCTTCTTACAGTGATACCTTAGTGATTGCCTTTCAGTAAATGTTTTTCAGTGTTTGGAGCAAAAACACAAGCCTGTTGGTGACAGTCAGTGGTTCACAAACCTTTTCACTCAAAGCTGGGACAGTGGGACCCAAACTATAGTGAAAATAACAGATGTACAGATGTGCCTGTAGATCTGCTATTTCCACTACTCGTTAAATGATTATTATTGTTTATTATTATTTTATTTTATAGAAAGTATTGTATTTTATTTTCTGACTTATAAATAATTGAATTGTTTTTAATTGATAAAGTTTATTTCATTCTTTTTTAATCTTGATATAATGCATACATATGTTCATGTGTTGTTCATATAGGAAACAACAAAAGGGGATATTTACTCATATTTACATTACCCATAAGATTGGTCCTCGAAAACACTTTATTATTGGTCTGGTCATGCATTAATGCCCCATTTTAATGCCCAGATAGTGAATACTTAAAGGGTGTGCTTAATGCAACAAGTGTCATATATTATACAGTAGATTGTTTTGTTTATTTACTTGCTTATTTACTTGCTCTTCATACATTTCTAGCTTTTGTATTACATGGAAAAGATCAACTTGACCACATCATTTGGGGATCATGTAACATTTGATGAGAATGGCGATGCGTTACCAATCTATGATGTCATGAACTGGGCATGGCTGCCTGATGGAAGTGTAAAGGTTCACAATGTAGGTTTGTTCAAGAAATCAGCCTCCGGAGATGAACAACTCATCCTTGATGAAGACAGTATCTTCTGGAGCTTTGAATCCACAAAGGTCACTTGAGCTGGTCACAACTTACGATTCACTAGTAGGAATAAACACGCCATTGGGGAGGTTTAAGGAATTTATTGACAGTGAAGAAATGGAGGGATGAAGGAGGGATGAATGAAGCGGATGTGTAGGTTCCGGGGGGGTCGCCGACCCTGGAGTCTTTGGGGAGGAGGTCGAATGGCACTCGTCATGTGGCGTTCGTCGTAAGGCGTTCGTCTTACGGTGCGCATGGACGATATCGATCCCCCGCAGGAACCTGATAAGGAGAGGAGAGAGTTTTGTTTTAATCGTTTGATCCACTTTTGGCGAGGTGGATGTAGTAGCTCCTTTGGGGGGAGCGGGGAGAGGAGCTGCTATGGAGGTGAAGGGGTGGGAGTGGGTTGCGAGAAGCCTGTAGGAAGGCGGCTGGTGTGCGACGCAGCGAGGCGGGCGAAGCATGGAGGATTCTGGGTGGTACTGGGCAGGTATAAATGGGGACAGGTAGATTGACGTGGAGGGCGGAGAGTGGCGTGAAGGGCAGGGCCAATGCGCGTTTCTCCTCCTCCTGAACATCAGTTGTTCCAACTCCATTATGGAGCAAATTCATATGCGTAATTAATGCTTAATTAATGATTAACTCATACATTAATTCACTGTCTGTCTGTCTGCCTGTCTGTCTGTCTGTCTGTTAATTTCAATGGAAGTTGCTCATTGGCATTTGAAGCACGCGAAGAACACTATATTTCCGCATTTTCTTGATTTGGGCACTGCGGAACTGCTAACCTCCATGAATGTGCCTGAATCGATTCATGAACGAGCGAGCGCTCTGTATTAAACTATTTTGCGTACAAGTACTTTCCGCCTGAAGTTCCAGCTTTGGCCAGGGTGGGGCAGCTTCAAGGTTTCCTTTTTATATATACTTTATTGAAAATTATTCAGGGTTTACAATTTATGCAAAGTTACATACATATATAAATTACAATACAAACATATATCAAGGCAAGGTTTCCCACTGCCAGCCACTCTGTGTCCTCTTATTCCCATATATGGAGATCTGTATATCTGTCTGTCCATGTCCCTTTTATGCCCTTATATGGAGATCCCAGAGGTTATCAGTATGTCCATATATGGGCATGTCTATATATGGACATATCAGGGGGATCAGCTATTCTGGAAAGGCAGGGGTTGCCATGACAATCAATTGGCTTATTTGGGCTATACGGCCAGAGCCTTTTCTGGCGGTTGTGGTCAACTGCCTATATCTGACACACTCTACACTGGGCACTGTGCACTCCCTTGGGTCATCTGCAATGTGTGTGCCGAATTTGAAATCAGTCAAACGGTTCTCAAGAAACGTGGATTACAGACGTACGTATACATAGCCTATACAGACGTACAGAGATTCATTTATTGTAAGATTAATGATTAATTCATGTATGAGTTCATCATTATTAAGTGTTAATTAAGCATTAATTAAGTAGCCTATATGAATATGCTTCCTATAGTAAGTTGTGAGCTTTCTAAAGGGCTAATGATGAGCTCATGATGTGAATGTAATTTATTTTGACTGAAATTGATCATTGTTACTTTCCTAGGCACCTCGGTCAGTGTGCAGTGAGAGCTGTTCCCCTGGAACACGTGTGGCCAGAAGGAAAGGGGAACCTGTCTGCTGCTTTGACTGCATTGCTTGTTCTGAGGGAGAGATCAGCAATGAGACAGGTTCAAGTTGGTTCACATTATGTTGCTATGTTGTATGTTATCTTTAGGACGATACTGTCCCTTTAACCCTGCTCTCTTTGGCAGACTCTACAGAGTGCACCACTTGTCCAGAGGACTTCTGGTCCAGTCCCCAGCATGACCACTGTGTCCTTAAGAGCATTGAGTTCCTTTCCTACCATGAGGCCCTGGGTATCTCCTTGACAACCATCTCATTGCTAGGCACACTTATCTGTGCCATTGTCCTGGGAATCTTCATCTATCATCGAAGCACACCCATGGTGCGCGCCAACAACTCGGAACTCAGCTTCCTTCTCTTGTTGTCACTCAAACTGTGTTTCCTGTGCTCACTTCTGTTCATTGGACGTCCCAGACCCTGGACTTGTCAGCTGAGACATGCAGCATTTGGAATAAGCTTTGTGCTGTCTGTCTCATGTATCCTGGTAAAGACTATGGTGGTTTTGGCTGTGTTTAAGGCCTCCAAGCCTGGTGGTGCAGACATTATGAAGTGGTTTGGTGCTATGCAGCAGAGAGGAACAGTTCTGGCTCTTACTTTTGTCCAGGCAATAATCTGCACAGCCTGGCTCATGTCTTCCTCACCAACTCCTTACAAAAACACACACTACCACAATAATAAGATAGTCTTTGAGTGTGTGGTGGGTTCTACAATTGGTTTTGCAGTGTTATTAGCTTATATTGGTTTACTGGCACTCCTCAGCTTCCTCCTAGCATTCATGGCCAGGAATCTTCCAGACAACTTCAATGAAGCCAAGTTAATCACTTTCAGCATGTTGATCTTCTGTGTGGTGTGGATAGCCTTCATACCAGCATATATCAGCTCTCCAGGCAAATATGCAGATGTAGTGGAGGTATTTGCTATTTTAGCATCTAGTTTTGGGATTTTGGTGGCACTGTTTGGACCAAAGTGTTATATAATCATTTTGAAACCAGAGAGAAACACTAAGAAGTCCATCATGGGTCGAGGTGCCACCAAGACGTGAAAAGCTTTCTTCAATGACAATACATTTTCCCCGCAACGTTTTTATAACAAAAAGGGTATATTTGTTTGCATTGTTAGTAGGCCTATATTTAGTTTTATACATTATGTACTGTACAATAATTACTCTCCCTGAACGGTTCAATTTGATATTGTACTGTGCACGCACTACACTGTAGCCTGGTGTGTGTGTGTGTGTGTGTGTGTGTGTGTGTGTGTGTGTGTGTGTGTGTGTGTGTGTGTGTGTGTAGGGGAGGAGCCTAAAGTGGTGATGATTATGATGGTCACCACTTCCGGGATTATGCAATAAGGCAATGTATGTGTACTGTACAAAATGTGAAGATGTTGTGGGCAGGATGATAAGTCGTAAACCTTATCAATGGTGGTGGAAAGTGCGGAGGCATGTGAACGTGCATGGGCTGAGAGTAGTGGGGGAAAGCTGCAGTGGGGTTTCTATTATTGTAGCGAGATGAGTGGGAAGTTCTCCAGAAATCTATCAGTCAGCTGTCTGCCTTTTATGCCCTTATATGGAGATCCATACGCCCTTATATGGAGGTACAATGAGCGTTGTATAACCCGAGGGTCATCTAAGGTTAAAAATTGGCAAACCTTTATTATAATTTGTCTAAATGCATAATGTTTTTAAGGCATCTGGTTAAAGCTGCTTGGTTTTATATTTTCATGGTCAAAAGTTCTGTAAAATAATATGCTGTTTGAAGGCTTACTGTAGACTACATAAATTTGTTGACACATACACATATTGTCTGAGCGATTGTGTGCCATGGGGGACACCCGTTGTATATGTAACCAGATGGGGCAAGGAATTTACTTAGCATAATATAAAATGTACGACTACGCCACCTTGATGCTGTCTGTATTAAGGAAATTAAAGAATGAATACCTCTAAATTGGGTTCCCCAAAAACACAAGTTGCACAAAACTGAGACGCAAGTTTCCCCCAAATGTATTAATGGAAATAAAATCTGTACCTATTAATACCTATTAATAGATAAAATCTATTTTGTAATGATAATTTAGAAAGGACTGTAAATAAATACCTTCAATAACCCAGCCGGAGACCAAATACCGTGCTGTATTTACCTTAAAAATGAGTGAGTAGCCCTTTAAATTTTAAATGACAGTCACTGTACCAAAAAATAGAAAGATACCTTAAAAAATGATTTGGAGGCAGATGAAATAAAGTTCGGAGAAAGTTTAAGGTTTAACCATTATTTTAGTAGGTATAAAGTAAATTTACATAGAGAATGTGCTACATGGTTCAGATGATAGTATTTACATTCATAATAATTTAGAGTATTCAAATGGTTCCAAAATGGATCCGAACTGAACTGAACCGAACCACGGAACTGAACCCCCTTCTTCACAGTATTGTTCCAGGCTAAATACTGCAGATCACGTCAGTTTTGTTGATATAAAGTTCATTGAGTGGTTGTCGAGTGCTCATTGGTCCACCGCACAGATGATGAGCTAGGGCGTAGCGACGCAGAGTTCATCTTCCTTGGTTCAGTCATGAAAGCATTGCTATGGTAACCTGCTGATAACATTCTTTCCCTGCCATCTGTGAACTCTAACAGAGAAAAGTACGGCTATCTACTTTCTCACTGGGCATCAAGGTCAAATATATGTAGGCTCACATCAAAATAGACCTCTCAGTATTGCAAGTTTGTGGCTGGAGGCAGACAACATGGAGACTGAATAAGGAGTCAACAAGATATTAAATGGGACAGATGAAAACATATTTTGGCCATAAACATGGATGACATGACAACTCTTTCAGCGCCACCTGGTGGTCACCAGTTTAGGCTTTGAGTGCCAATTCTCCCATTATAAAGAAAGAAATAATTTGTAATTATATTATGCATGTAATGTGCATGTCATCACCTGTACACCAGATTAGAGGAATTTTCTAAATATGAAAAAGAAAAAGAAAAAGAGAATATAAAAAAAAGAGAATATAAAGGGAAGACGTCTTGTCGTCCGTGGCATCCGGTACATAATTGGCAATTAGACGTTTATGGCTCTTAAACTGTTTGATAAGCGGAACAACGCTGTGTAAACAGACAGTAGGCTAAGAGTAAAATGATGATATGAATAATGAAGACTAAGGTGACAATATGAATGACCCATATGGCCTGGGCCAAAGTTCAGGAGGATATGGGACATTGACCACTAGGCATTAGTTTGTAAACCAATGACATCATTATCTAACATGTATAATATTTATTCACAAGTTAAGACTTATACAATATATACACTGTAGGAAGACAATATTTATTAAGTTCTTAAATAAAACCAGCAATAGCTCTATAAGTTAAATAATCACCAACCCGTCCACAATATATAAGCCAAAGTACAAAACAGTTGTCAGCTATTTGTAATAGTAATGTTTAAAACAGAAATACAGAGTCAGTTGGCCAGGGAGCAACAACCTTACATGGGGGGGCTATAAGCTAAAACTATAAGCCACTATGCCCACCTAAAGCCTAGGACCACAACAACACGCACACACAGCATACAGAAATAAGAGCGTCACCATGAAAAGAGGTGCACGCAGTCACATCAACAAACCTGTAGGACAGTGGACTATAGTGAGGCCTATTTGTGCACCCCTTAGTAGGTTGGCTGAACTACTTTGGACATTGACTTTGGTGATACCGGTTGCCACATTTACACGGCTTGGGATATCCGTGGATATACACGGCTTGGGATATCCGTGGATCCAGTGTCAATAAATACAAATAAACATTTAAAACTCTTTCAACCATTGTGTTAATTACTAAAAATGTCATGTGTACAATATATAAAACCGTTACTTCCAGTCCATCCGTTTGTAAATTGATCAAGTTGACTTAATGTGTGGTCTATTTGCAAGGTCCTTGATATTGTCTAAGCTAAGGGCACGGGCTGCCCCGTGACAGATCCCATCTCTCACACGTTACAATTCTGGAAATTCCTGGAATAGTGGAATACAACAGGAAAAAAGGTTTCAGCACCACGGAGAGCGCTCTCCGCACTGACAAGGTGCAGTGGTATAAAGCAGACAGACCCTGATTGACAGGAGTTGAGTGGGAAAGTCATTTGCTAGGTCCCTGTTGTATAGTGTCAGATTAGTGTGGTACGAGGCGTCAAAAAAACAGCTCCCGTAGGATTTTTGTGCTAAAATAGATTTTTTTGCAGATCTTGGTTCTATAGGGTCCAAACTATGAGAAAATGATGGGGTTCAAATTTTCCCGACCCCCACCCCGTTTCTGGGGGGGTCATCTATTTGGGACCTCCCAGAACAGTATGCCAGCCAGTTAATGTCCGATTTTCATAATATTAGAATTGTTTAGTATTTTTTGACTTTTGGTAGGGGTGTTTCCTCACCTGGGACCTCCCGGACTGACCCCTGGGCCTATCCCAGTTCTCATTACATTCCTTGCTCTGCTCCTGCTCCAGAATATTGTCAAATTAGATCATAAATTAAGCATAAAAGTATATTTGTAGCTGGTCTCTGATATAAAAAAATAGTAGTAGCCAATACCAGGGGTCTTCCACAGGGGGCCCATGACCCCTAGGGGGTCCTCAGAGTTACTATACAGGGGCCCACCAAATCATTGTGGGATAGGAACTTTTTTCTTTTTTTTTTTACATTAAACCGCTTATTATAGCTGATCTACAAGGTTGTAGTTTGAGCTTGTAGATCAGCTATTTTCAAAGTAAGGTGCCTCAGACCCAAGTGTAGCAAATATTGCTGCTAAATAAAGATCAGCCAAGATCAGCTGCAGGCTGCTGCTGTCTTTCTCTTTTCTCTTTGTCTTTCTGTTGTCGCCGTCGGTCAGGTGACTGGGAGGGCTACTTGTCATCCTTAGAGGAACTCATCAAGTATTTCTTTGCTCGTGATCTCCTTAAATATGCTCGACTGATGCCAGTCTATCTTGCCCAAATGAACGCTCTTGAACAGGATGACCCAGAAACATGTAACGCACTGAAGTCAGGTGAATTTGTGGTGGCAAAGTCAGAGATATACCGTTCACTCATCTCTTCACAGATCAAGCTCTTGAGCAGGAAATCAAGAAGCTAAAGGGACATGGTGGGATGGTTGGACTCAGTAGAGATGAAGCAGCTCACGACCGACTACTACGACTAGTCACTACCACACCTCATCTTTCTGGTCTAGTGAATCAGTACCTCAACAGCTTCCCAAAAGCTTCCAGGTCTACAAGGAAAGAACATTATCAGCTCTCAGGAGAGATTGCATTGAGGTGAAGAGAAAATGCTCTCAAGCAATGTAAATTGATTGAGTTGCACTGTGGAGGCAATCTGTTCAAAGATAACTCACCATTGAAGAGTCTGGTTTCATCAGCGCTTGTGTCAGATGGGGCAAAAAATGACATTCTTCCTGGGCCTACACAATTTTCCTGGGCCTACACAATTTATCTGGTGCTGACTGGGTAGGAAAGTTTGTTGGAATCTCCAAGAAGACATGGGTCAATGCCTACTTGAGGCTTGATGATGATCCTGCCATTAACTGCTTCAAGGACCTTGGAATGGGTTCCATTCCTCCTGAGCTTGTTTTTTTTTTTTTTTTGCGGCTTACGCCTTTTATTGATTTTTGAAGGGACAGACAGTAGGCTGACAGGAAACGGGAGAGAGATGGGGGGATGACATGCAGTAAGGGCCGTGTCGGGTCCGGGAGTCGAACCCGCGGCACACTGCGACTGGATTACCAGTCCGGTGCCCAGACCGTTACGCTACGGCCTGGGCCCCTCCTGAGCTTGTTAACGGCAAGCTTCCATCACCATTGGAGTCATTGGAGCATTTTGCATGCCGTGTTTACAGTCCAAAAGGTCCAACAACCTTGCCATTACTAGATGGGAACTATTTCGGTCAAAGAACTTGGAGGGTGAGATGCTACCTCCAACTCGTGCTGCACTGCTACCA
This sequence comes from Protomyctophum parallelum, assembly GCF_964188405.1. Classification (NCBI taxonomy): domain Eukaryota; kingdom Metazoa; phylum Chordata; class Actinopteri; order Myctophiformes; family Myctophidae; genus Protomyctophum; species Protomyctophum parallelum. The sequence continues at coordinate 38,885,860 of NC_139699.1, forward strand.
CATATCCTCTGTGCCAACTACATCACAATGCGGGATAAGTCATTCATACCTGGCAAATTGCCCTGAGCTTCCACCAATCGAACAAAATTGATGGAATTCAGCTAGTGGAGGGAGGGTATGTTCCAGTCAGGTGTCTTGCCCTCCCTGCTCCAAAGGCAGTACTTGAGCTCATCACATGTAGTTGCAAAGCAGGTTGCAAGGGACAGTGCAGCTGCTCAAACAATAACCTGCCTTGCACTCCTCTCTGCAAATGCTATGGTGGAGACTGTGTCAACACTATCAGGGAGGACAGATGATGACGAAGATGAATTGATCCTTCAAATAATGTATTGTAGGCATAATTGACCATGGGCTCTTTAAGAGGATAGGTGTGTGTGTGTGTGTGTGTGTGTGTGTGTGTGTGTGTGTGTGTGTGTGTGTGTGTGTGTGTGTGTGTGTGTGTGTGTGTGTGTGTGTGTGTTGTTAGTGTGAGTGCAGTGTGTGAAATAAATGGACACGTTCTGCATTCCCAAAGTGAGAAGTTGCAATACCTTTATTCCCTGCAGTAACATCTGTCAACAATAATGGTAGAATACTAATAAACTATCAAAGTCAAAGGTACATAAACGCAAGATATTCTAATAATATTCGAAATACTTGCAAATCACATATATGGGTGCTGTGGAAGACCCCTGGTATTAACTACTACTCATTTTTGTAAACTTGTAATGCTTAAATTATTATCTAATTTGACATTGTTCTGGAACAGGAGCAGAGCGAGGAATGTAATGAGTACTGAGATGAGTCCGGGGGGCCCCGGGTGAAGAAAGACCCCAACCAAAAGTCAGAAAAGATTATTCTGGCTACTTTCAAAGTGTAAGAAATCAACTCAGAATATTTAAAAACCTATAAAACAACCCTAATATTATGAAAGTCGGACATTAATTGTCTGCCGTACTATTATGGGGGTCCCAAAATATATGACCCCCCAAATACGGGGTGGGGGTAGGGAAAATTTGAACCCCATCATTTTCTGACAGTTTGGACCCTATGAAAGCCAAAAAAACAAAAATCACTTTTAGCAAAAACATCCTACGGAAATACACCTCGTACCACACTAGATAGACGTTTTGCCTTTTAATATAGCTCATCGTCGCCTGCATGCTGGAGGGTCATGGGGTGCAGAGCCTCAAACATGAGATAGATCTCGCGCATACTAATGAATCTTTGGGACAGCTGGTTGATTATGTCCAGATTGGCATTGAAAATATTAACTCTGAAATAGCTTTCTGCATTGGATAGTCGCTCATCTTCACACAGCTCGTCAAAATGACGTTTCTTTCTTCTTACTCTTGCATTTTCTAAGGTATTCTGAGCTCTCGATTTGTCTGCAAGCGTCTGTGCTGTTGTCTTTGCCTCATCAAGAGGAAATATCAGATTCCTCTAGAAGGCTGAAACTAACTTGATATACCTGACATATTACAGTCAATCATTCCTGATTTTTAAATAAGTGTATAATTGTAAGTCTCTAAATGTTCTGATGAATTGAAAATGGTGGGCCTTGTTGTAAATTAAGTGTATATGCTTCATCATAGTGTCCACAGTTTTTGTATTGAGTTGTACTTTTGTTTGAATTAAATGTACTCATTCTGCATACTGTTTAATGTTTATAAATCAATACATTGAAACTGGGATTCAACTGATGCAAATTACAGCAATGTTAATTGCATTTCTGTTATATTAAATATGCTAAAGTGGCTTACATTTATTTAAATTGACTTTGTACATGTTTTTTTTTTAAATAAACAAAACAAAAGGAAGTTCACATTGGTGCTGCATTATTTCATAGGCCAGTGGTCTACTTCAGCAGGAGAACAGGAGCGCCACCAACAGGTGGATTTTTGAAAATGATGACTCAAATCATGAAGGCAGTTTGCAATTTACGTGGAATCTTTCACAGACTTTCATACTAGGCTGAGGAATATATCCCACCCTTTTCACATTGGCCAGTTACAGCGCCACCAACAGGTGGATCTGTTGTTGTTGTTGTTGTTGTAGTAACGACCCAGCACACTCAAACTCTCACTATAACTAGACACTTTACCTCCTCCCCCCCTATCTCTCTCTCTCTGTTTAAAAGTACAGGAAAAATCTCAAAGTACAATTGGGGAAAGAAACAGAAGACAAAACAATATGAAATGTCTCAAAACACTAAAAGCAATCAAATCAATGTATGAACTCAAGCTAAACAAAGCAGCAGTGCCAATCTAAAGGAGGGGATATCAAATAAATATTTAGTACACTAACAAATGCATAGTAGGCTTCAACAACAATTTGTCTGTTTGCATACCTTCAGTTCAGTCAGACAACTCACGAATAGATTAAACAATATTTATTGCAGAATGAGTAATGAGTGTGCATATGATATTTGACTTGGCGTTCGGCTCTGCTGGATTTCTCCCTGCTCGGCATGATTAAGCAACATCATAAAACATAAGAGCAGGAAGATAGATATACAATAACCCCCCCATGGGGAGCATAGATAGCAGAGCCCACCGGTGGTGCTGGGGTGGTGGTGGGAGAAAACATCACATACAACCGGGAACCATGAGCAGAGGAAGGCAGGAAGAGCATGGAGTCTAGTGAGCTTAAGTAGCCTGCCCACTTAGTCAGCTGACTGCTGCATCGGCGAATGACGTGTGAGACTTGCACACACGTATACTCCCACATAGTAATGCAGCATGTTAACCCCTTGAGGCCTTTGAGCATGACAAGAACCTCCCTTGAGGTTGACTGACTGAACTGAGCCGCGCGCTGCGTTTGATTTGTGTGTACTTTCAACACTCCCTCTCACCACAGCAGTCAGTTTGGCACATGATAAACCTGAATTATCACAGCAAGTTAGTTAAAATATCAACATGTCAGTATAAACATGAATATAACCATAGGCATGAAACATTACCCACCCAGCTGGCAGCAGCATTAAGTGCAAGACTCAGGTCTCAGGACCCACAGCCATGTACAGTAACCACCAAGCAGCCTATTGTTTGGTAGACTGCTGCAAGGCCTTTAAATAATGACTCCGATTGAAAATCAGGAAGTATTGCAGTCCATCCCTATGTGGCCCCTGAGGCTCAACTCTCACCGTCATATAGAAATGTGGCTGGTAGAGAGACGTCAAACATTGCACAATACACCAGAGATACAATACTTGGACCTCTTAAGCTGTTGTATGATAATAATTGGCTGATTTGGACTTTTTTACTTTTTGACTTTTTGACTCAAAGGCATTCATTGATATGATGTATGATGATATAAGAGCGCCCTCACTTCACAGTTTACATTTTAGCTACAGTATAGCAATTTCTTCCCCAAAACATCTCTTAGGACTTAGAAGATTAATATCAGAAATAGCAGATGTAGCCTACAAGCTCACAGTGCGTCACTTGTACATCTGCTATTTTTTAACTTTTTAGAAGAATCTTGAAAGTTAATAATTAACACAAATCTTCTCTTCTGGGGGTCCCTGGCACAAAGCACTTTTCCATTGGCCAAATACATATCATTTTAGGGGTCCTTGACACAAAAAGGTTTGAGAACTACTTTACAGTAGAAGGCATTTGTATGGAATCAGCCTCAGGTTTTTTAGCAAAGGCTAAACTGAGGGAGTGTAGAGGATAGTTGTGGGTGGTTGTTGGTATGGACTGGAGCTAAGACTTACAGCATACAGATGTACTAATTCAAGTATAATAACATATAGATGTACTTTAACATAAACTATACAGTTTGGTTAAAATAACCATTGATTCATTCAAATAAGTTCCAGTTTGCAGAATGCAGAAATGCATGTGTGGGCGAAAGAAATAGGTAAAATAAAAAATAAACAAAATGTAAAACAATTACTGGAAACACTAGTAATAACTAGATCCAAATCCCCCAAAAAGTACAATCCTCAAAAGGAAATAAGGTTGTTTAGTACAGGTGATAGTCTACATTTATGGTCATGCGAGTGGAAGAAAAAAAAAAGAAAAAAAAAGATTATGACACGGCTCTGTAGAAGTCAAATAATAATCAATGTCATCCAATGGGGGACATTCAGTTTTCAGCTTCACCCAGCAGAGTGCTTCTCAAGTGAGCACTATATTTCTCAATGTCCCCTGCTGGTATCTTCAGTATGTGGGGCTCTGAATGGATCCATCAATTTACACAACAGGAAGACGGATGGAAGCTATACATTAATCAGATAGGGTTTGATAAAAGCATGGCTCCCGTGTGGATCTGGGACTTCATGTGGTCAATCTATGGTATCAGTCATCCATGACCTACCATGATGTATGACGCCATTCTTGGTTTCAGCCCGTTCCCGAACGCCATTAAATTCCATTATTATTATATCAATTAAATTCAAGTTAAATATTAAAAAAATAAAAATAAAGCAATGTCGAGAATTGTATTCAGGTACTAGCTTGGCCTTACTGGAAGCATGCACAAGGCATGTGGTACTGATTGATCCGGCAGTATTATCCGGGACAGACACAGACAGACCCATTTTAGATGACTCTTCTACAGAGTTACACTGTAAAAGAGTCATCAGAAAAATGGAAAAGAATTAATTCAAAGACACAGTTGGTTGCATCTGGACATGGAGGATGGACTGATCTGCCCTGGTACTATGCCACGTATAGTCTCTTGTCAATGGTGCTGGGAATGGGTTTAATATCTGTTCCTAGCTGCTCCTCAATGCCTTTGAGGTTAAATCGGTCATTATAAGTGATCAGGTTGATGGCAAGACCCAAATGTCCAAAACGGCCAGATCGGCCAATGCGATGAAGATATGTTTCCCCTAGCTTGGGGAAATCAAAGTTAATGACGACGTTGACAGACTGAATGTCTATTCCTCTTGTGAAGAGGTCAGTGCAGACGAGATTGCGGCACAGGCCATTTCGGAAGTCATGGAACACACGATTGCGGTGCTCCTGTCTCATTTTTGCATGAATGTAAAAACACGAGTAGCCCAGCTGGGAGATCTTCTTGGCCAAGAGCTCTACTCTATGAGAGGAGTTGCAGAAAATAATGGATTGGTTGATCTGGAGCTTGGAGAACAAGGTGTTAAGACAATGAACCTTTTGCTTTTCAGTCACAAAGACATAATACTGAGTCACCCCTCTCAGGGTAAGCTCATCCATCAGGTTAATCTCGTACGGTTTATGCAAGTGAGAATTCATAAACTTCTGCACGCTGACGGGGAACGTTGCAGAGTAAAGCAGGATCTGCCTCTGTTTAGGCAGGAAGCCCAGAATGTCCTCCACCATCACCACAAAGTCCTGAGACAGGAGCTTGTCGGCCTCATCCATGACGATAATTTGCACCTGGTTGACTTTGGCTACTCCCTTCTTGATGAGGTCTAAAATCCTCCCGGGAGTAGCAATGACCACATGTATCGTTTTGTCGAGTCTCATGATATCATCCCGTAGGTTGGTTCCGCCTGTTGTTGCCATGACCTTCACCCCACCCATATGTTTGCTGACCTGGATACAGATCTGGCTCACCTGCAGAGCCAGTTCTCTTGTAGGCACAATGACCAGAGCTTGTATGCAGTCCTTCCTCAGATCAATGTGTTCGAGTAAGGGAATGAGGTAGGCTCCGCTCTTTCCCGTGCCATTCTTGGCTCTGGCCAAGATGTCCCTTCCTGATAGTGCAATGGGAATGCTCTCCTCCTGGATCGGGGATGGCTCTTCCCAGCCCATCTCAAAGATTCCTATAAGAAGCTCCCTCTTTAGACCGTAATCTTCAAATTCGCTGCCTTTAGTAGCAGTCACATCCAAAGTTTTCAACCTTGTGTCCTTTGGGAGGAGTTTCAGAATTTTCTTCCAGTCGTCTCCAGGCTTGATGACAGTGTTGGCTGTGGGAGCTGGCTGGCTGCTAGCATAATTGATTGTGCGGGAGCCATTTATGTGGCTTGGTTGCATTTGTTGTGGGCCTCCGCCTGGTCTTCCAACAGGCTTAATGGAAATGCTACGCCGGCCATTTTGATTAGACAAGCCCGAAAGTATTGGGTTCTCTGTTCTCGTGGTGCTATTTACACAATCTGTCTGTTTTAACAGCAGAGACATTTCTACAGATCAAAAGTGAGTCCAGTTACCACCTGGGATCTATGCAAGCTGACAATTGACCTTCCCGTTGGCAAAAATGATCCAAAAGCAATTTATTCAGTGTTTAGGTAATAGTGTAACCATTTAAAGACTTGCTTAGCTTAGAGCACACCTCGTATTGTCCTTTCAAATTGTTGTTGAGATTTACCGGACTCTTGCAATGTTAATTTTACTTTGTAGTGTTTGCCAGTGTACAAAGAGGTTTATGAAACTAAGCCTAGCTTATAACTATATCTTCAGCAATGATGTCACTTATGGTTGACATCATTGCTGATGTCACTGGAGCAAACCAACTGAAGGACATTTCCTCATCTGTCAGGCTAGAAGTGACGGTCTGCTATTTAGAACATAGCAGATCTAGATCTGCTATTTTCACAATATTTATCTGTGGAACTGAGTCAAACTAAAATGCCTCAACTCCTACATTCCAAGTGCTTGTCAGGAAGGGGGTTTCCCAGTTCAGTCATATAATAATTATTTTGAGGGGTCATGGCCTGAAATTACACTGCATTACAAGATACATGTTTTAACTGTTTTGATTTTGATTGATTGAAATATTCAGATTTTATGGGGGCCAGTTTCGAATTGCAGCCCGTAGGTGCCCTTTGAGAGTGGATTTGAAGGAGTCAAGGGATTCGCATGATTTACTTTCCAACTGAACCAAACGCAAGCTCTAGATGGCGTCCTGTCTCCAGGGGAAAAAACTGTTGCAGTCTGGTTAGGCCTATGTGAACATATTTATTTTAGGAGGTGTGTGTGTGTGTGTGCGTGCGTTCGTGTGTGTGTGTGTTTTGATTGATTGATTTATTAACAGTTTGCAGAATTACAGTACATTTCAAGTACAACTCAATACAACAACTGTTAATTGTAAGTGGACGACACCATAAAGTATTACACTTGTTTACAATAGGGCCCACCATTTTCAATTCATCAAAACAATTAGACGTACGAATATACACAACTATATAGTCAAAACAGGAAATCATCATAGAGGAGGTAAAAATGGAAAAGAAACATATAGGCTACAGTGAGGGGGAAAAGGGGTGGGTGGGGGATTCAGATTTTATGGGGGCTAGTTAGTGTGGTTGCCCGAATGGGCAACCAGACTCTTGTAACTGTGACACTTTATTAGTGTGGTTGCCCGAATGGGCAACCAGACTCTTGTAACTGTGACACTTTATTATTTCACTGGAGTAGTCTTTATTTTGACGCTTTATACCTCCCACACTGTACGCTGTACGCACTTGAGCCATATGTCAAATTGACCGGAAAAATCGGGAATCGTGTGCTTGTATTTTGTTAAGAGAAATGTTGTATAGTTTAATTGATATGAATTTATTAGTGAATTAAATTTCCCCATTGACATGAATGGGAAAAGGCAAAAATTCACATTCAAGTATTTGTTCCTCGGAGACTGTAATCACTATAGTTACAAAACTTTTAGGGATAATTCCACATTATCCCTAAAATTATTTAACCTTAAAATTTTATCGGTCGGCCTCATGGTGGCGCTATAACAGCCCACTTTACCTTTTGGCTTATAACTCTTGAACCATAGGTCGTAAAATAAAAAATATTTTTTCCCTGGATTCCTTGGGTCATGACGCATCTCCCCATATAGGCCACGCCCATTTCCGCCATGATAGATTTTCCGCCATTTTGAATTTTGTCCAAAACACACTTTTTGCTTTTCCTCCTACAGATTTTGTCCAAATCTCACAGAAACGGCACACGTGATCTCTGGACCCATCCAATTAAAACTGAACTGCAGAATTTTGAAAGTGCGTATCGTTCGGCCGTAATCGTCTTCCGAAGTTAGTAGGAGGGGCCTATATCACAAAAAATGACATAAATCACGAACGGAATGTCCAATCCATCCCACATTTCAATCACATGTCAAAGCAATTCCATTTTCATCCATAGGGGGCGCCGCAAATGCGAGAAATGTAACCGTTTGTCGCAAAAACATGAATTTCGGGGGTTAAATCCCCTCCGAATTACTTACGCATGATCTAAGGCGTGACTTGAAATTGTAATTGGCTGGCAATACTAGTGGGAGGGGCATATGTAAGCCACTGCGGCAACCACACTCTGCAATTTTTTTAAATTTGTGATGCCTTTGACAGATGTTTGTAGAAGTCGTTCAGTTATTGTTACATCATTTTGTAATTAACCTCTTAAGTCCTACATAATATATACACTTAGTCGCACAACAATGTTCAATTGTAAAAATGGCTGATCTACAAACTCACAACACAGCATTGTGAGGCTGTTTTTGAACATTTGTAAAGGATAATTTCACATGTTTCAAGTGATTAAAGGATGGATGGCTTTGCTGGCATTTAATGTGAATCACCACCAGCCCAGGTGAAATGTATGCATAGTTCTTGTGAGGCTGGAATCTATTTTACAGTATGGCTCTAGATGCGGAACATAGAAATGTTATGTCAGATTTTCACATTCAGAACCGTGTTAATCAGACCAGTGTGTGTCCATGTGGAAACCTCGTATGAATCTGATCTCAGGTCAGAATGGGTTAATCAGACCAGTGTGTGTCCATGTGGAAACCTCGTATGAATCTGATCTCAGGTCAGAATGGGTTAAATACTACTGAAGTTTCACTTGTAAGTTTGGGTAAGAAACAGTTTTTTTTTTTGCAGAGACTTTTTGTCTAATCACGTGGTCTGGTTCTTTATTTTCTTTACTTTATACGATAAAGCGTCCAGTACAGGAGTTATGTACAATTTGTCAATTTGCAGGTATTTAGAACAAAATTATAGACTCAAAATCTATACATGCTGCAAGTGCTCCGTCTTCCAATAAATAAGGTTTATCAAGTAGAAATACATGTTTGGTTATGGTGACATACATTTTGTGCGTTGTACATTTACATGACATTGGCAGTTATAAATAAAATTGATATAAATTAACATGTTTTGAGTAGGCCTACTGAGTTATTTCACCGAGCTGGTCAGTTCAGGTGAAGAAGTTTAAATGGTTTAATGTTTGAAATTATGTTAATTAATTTATTATTAGCCAAATTTGTTTGATACATATCAAGTAGTGTCTAATGGGGGTCTAATGGGGGCTCAACAAATGTGGATTTGGGAACAACTGCAGACTGCAGTACAGTATTACGTTATTAACAGATCCCTGATTGATCTAAAACGAATCCACAAATCACCAACAACACAGCAATAAGGCATTAAAACGTTTCCTTTGGAAAGTCAGAAAGTGACGTGCAAAATAAAAAATAAAATCTGCCAATTTATACACACTATGTTACACGTATTCCGACGGTAGGATACCGTGTCTTTTAGGGGCGTTTCTGTGGTCAAGATAGGGCTTTTTTTTGGTACTGTAGCCTACCTGTCAGTTCTGCTGCTGGAGTCGGGTCTTCATGTAGGCTATAGCCTATGTGGTCTTCAATGTATAGCCTATGTGGCGTGAACACTAAATCCAGGCTAAAATCGCGAGATAGTCAGCAAGTCATTAATTACAGAAGTATTTCACACACCTTTGATTCGCTGTAATAAAGGAACTAAAAGGTGATCATGAAGCAGAGGGAAACACAAAAGTCAGTTGGCAGCGCCACAGCCCAGCGACACCCACGTTGTGGCCAGAAATGTCACTCCGTTTGTAAGCTAAAGGATCCCACATAATGTAGGTTTGTAATAATGTTGTTTTTTGATGAATTGAACAATGTGGACTTTTGATGAATTGAACAATGTGGACCCTCTAAAACAAGTGTAATGCTTAATTGGGTCGTCCACTCACAGTTAACAGTCTTTGTATTGAGTTTGTGCTTGAAATGTACTGTAATTCTAGTAACTATTAATAAAATATTTAAATCAATCAATCAAACCAGAGCTAGACTACACCATGATATATTATTAGGAGTACAATAACTTTGCATTGTGAATAAAAAGGTATAGCCACAGTGGGGTTGCAGTGTAATGTAATGCTGAAGGTTTAATCACAGGGCTGTCTGCTTTATGTACTATGATTAAACGTGCATTCTGGTATTGTGAATCAATGATTGAGAAAAACATCAGAGGGGTTTGAACCCGTGAAGTTATATAAAGTTTAATTCAAAGTCGGGTGTCTAAACCGCTAGACCACTGAGGACACTGCCAGGAAGGGGACTCATGTCTGTATTGACTATTTATAAGCCGTGACGTAACCCGCTTCCGGGTCTTACTCAAGAAAGCTCCACGTCCTCGCGGGCGTGGCCTCACGTCATACCCGGAAGGAAGTGCCGCCCCCCCTCAAATCAAGAAAGCTCCACGTCCTCGCGGGCGTGGCCTCACGTCATACCCGGAAGGAAGTGCCGCCCCCCCTCAAATCAAGAAAGCTCCACGTCCTCGCGGGCGTGGCCTCACGTCATACCCGGAAGGAAGTGCCGCCCCCCCTCAAATACGGAAGAGACGCGTGGAGGGGGTTTTGCTCAGTGTTGTTTTGCCACGTCACCATGTCGGTCGTCGTCGTGTCCGCAGCAAGCAGGTACGTTCAATGTTATTTAATACTTAACGTTGTTGTTGTTCAAACATCTGTGATCACTTTATATGTTAACTTGTTGTGATGTTTATATATTATGTTCGTGCCACTCTGTAAAACCGTGTTCCAGTAGCCCAATGGTTACTCTCGGCGCCTAGTAGACAACAGGGCCCGGGTTCGAGTCCCCATCGAGGACTGAGAGTTAGCTTCATTCTTACCAAACTAGCACAATTGTTTTAGCTTTTCTCGTCGAGGTCCATTATTCATTCAGTATTTGAGCCTAAAAATGGTGGTCCCGTGGCTCAGATACGGAATGAATAAAGGACCTCGACTTGATGCAAACAAACAGTGTTGTGTTTGTTAAGAAGAAAATAAACTCGGTCATCGACTGGGAAGTGAACCCGGGCCCGGATGTTCACATACCATCGGCTTAACCATTCGGCTACTGGATCATGGTTTTATAAAGTAGTAGTAGTAACATATATGAACACAACACAGTAGGAACAAAGCATTCTGGGATGCACGCTAGTTCGTTAGCTAGCTAGCGTGCTGCCGTCGTGAACGTGCACAATGATAGTCAACGGACCAGCGCGTTCATGTGTTTGGGGCCAGGCTGCAATACCTTCATTCGGCCACTATGTCCATTTCGCCTCAGGGTTTCCTCTGGGTGCCTTCTCTATTCATAATATACTCTATGCTCACAATGGTGGTCCGTGGCTGAATAAATAATCGACTAGAGGTGAACAGAGTAGTGTTTAGATGGTTCTGTTATGACTGCATGCTGTAGTGTTTAGATGGTTCTGTTATGACTGAATGTTGTAGTATTTAGATGGTTCTGTTATGACTTCCCCTCTGCATGTTGTAGTGTTTAGATGGTTCTGTTATGACTTCTCCTCTGCATGCTGTAGTGTTTAGATGGTTCTGTTATGACTGCATGTCGTAGTATTACTATTTAGATGGTTCTGTTATGACTTCCCCTCTGCATGTTGTAGTATTTAGATGGTTCTGTTATGACTTCTCCTCTGCATGCTGTAGTATTTAGATGGTTCTGTTATGACTTCTCCTCTGCATGCTGTAGTATTTAGATGGTTCTGTTATGACTGCATGCTGTAGTGTTTAGATGGTTCTGTTATGACTGAATGTTGTAGTATTTAGATGGTTCTGTTATGACTTCCCCTCTGCATGTTGTAGTGTTTAGATGGTTCTGTTATGACTTCTCCTCTGCATGCTGTAGTGTTTAGATGGTTCTGTTATGACTGCATGTCGTAGTATTTAGATGGTTCTGTTATGACTTCCCCTCTGCATGTTGTAGTGTTTAGATGGTTCTGTTATGACTTCTCCTCTGCATGCTGTAGTATTTAGATGGTTCTGTTATGACTTCTCCTCTGCATGCTGTAGTATTTAGATGGTTCTGTTATGACTTCCCCTCTGCATGCTGTAGTGTTTAGATGGTTCTGTTATGACTTCTCCTCTGCATGCTGTAGTATTTAGATGGTTCTGTTATGACTTCTCTGCATGTTGTAGTATTTAGATGGTTCTGTTATGACTTCTCCTCTGCATGCTGTAGTGTTTAGATGGTTCTGTTATGACTTCTCCTCTGCATGCTGTAGTGTTTAGATGGTTCTGCTATGACTTCTCCTCTGCATGTTGTAGTGTTTAGATGGTTCTGTTATGACTTCTCCTCTGCATGCTGTAGTGTTTAGATGGTTCTGTTATGACTTCTCCTCTGCATGCTGTAGTGTTTAGATGGTTCTGTTATGACTTCTCCTCTGCATGTTGTAGTGTTTAGATGGTTCTGTTATGACTTCTCCTCTGCATGTTGTAGTGTTTAGATGGTTCTGTTATGACTTCTCCTCTGCATGCTGTAGTGTTTAGATGGTTCTGTTATGACTTCTCCTCTGCATGTTGTAGTGTTTAGAATGGGGGTGGGCAACTTTGACGATAGAGACTATATTTCCACAGTCCACTATATTTCCACTCTCACTCCAGAGGGCCACGTTGCATATTACTGTTGTAGCAAAAATAGCCGATGTACAAGCTCAAAACGCGTCGTAGTGCAACGCGTTTGGGGCTTATTGATCAGCTATTTTTTCCCCAAGACGGTGGATTGTGGCCCATGCCTTCCTGCTGTTATTTGTCATGTTGGTGTTCTCTATATCTTTTCGTCCTGGGCATGACGTTAAACTGTTCCGTTCGAGAGGACCGGCGACCCTCGAATGTAAACAGCCACGAAAGGAAACTATGTGTGTGTGAGGTGTTCTCTATCATTTCATTCCAGTACTACTACTTTGGGTAGTGGCTGGACGTTTGTGTAGATATTGAAAAGGAGGGGGCGAGCAGGCTACCTTGTGGTAGGCCGTTCTTTTGGGCTTTCCATTTACTCCTCTGGTCATTTAACTGGACATAGAAGCGCCTGTTGTTGAGGAGGCTTTTCCTGACCATTGTGCAGTGTTGGACAGTGTCGTAGGCAGCAGAGAGATCTCTGAATGCTGCTCCAGTTATTTGTTTTCCCTCAAACCCATCCTCAATGTGTTGGTTGAGGTTGAGCTCTGTCCAGCACAGGAGCGGCCAGGACGGAAACCACCTTGGTCTTTAGTCAGCTTGGTGTCTATGAGTGGCAAGAGGCGTTGGAGTAGCAGCCTCTCTTCTAGGTGATGCAGAGGAGGGAAATGGGTCGGTAGCTCTTTGTGGATAATGGGTCTTTGCCAGGTTTAAGGATTGCAACCACTTTGGCCTTTTCCCAGACAGAAGGGATGGTTTTCTGTGCTATGCATGTGTTCAGCGTCCCCACAAGCCAGGTCTTTGTGTTGGGTCCCAGGTGCTGTAACATTTCTGCCAGTAGGTCATCAATCTCTGCTGCTTTTCCGGGTTTCAACTTTCCCATTGCAGTTTCAAGTTCTTCTAGGTCGAAGGGTTTGGTTTGAGGGCTGGCTGATTGTGCTTGGTCTGATACCACTGTGCAATGGTATTCTCCTGTGGGTCGGTGGCGGTCTTGGTCACAACTGGTGGCCAACAGTTGTAACCAACACCGCCACCGACTCACATAGAATACCATCGCACAGTGGTATCAGACCAACCACAATCAGCCAGCCCTCAAACCAAACCCTTCGACTTAGAAGAACGTGAAACTGCAATGGGAAAGTTGAAACCCGGAAAAGCAGCAGGGATTGATGGCATACTGGCAGAAATGATACAGCACCTGGGACCTAACGCAAGGACCTGGCTTGTGGGGATGCTGAACACATGCATAGCACAGAAAACCATCCCTTCTGTTTGGAAAAAGGCCGAAGTGGTTGCAATCCCTAAACCTGGCAAAGACCCATTATCCCCGAAGAGCTACCGACCCATTTCCCTCCTGCATCACCTACAAGCTCTATGAGAGGCACTAACATTTCTGAACAGACTATATTTACATCAATATGTCTGGGTCCCCACCTACTCACTCAGGGTTGACGTGTCACACCTGCAGTGATGGGAGGGGCACCAAAATGTGGTGTTTTGATTGGTTGATGGGGGCACTCCCTTAGTATAAAAGTGTATGTTTTGTGTACACATGACCTGATGAAGATCAAATAGATCGAAACGTTGTCAGTATTTCAATACAGAACGTTTTTTTTATACCTGTGAAGTGCGGGCTCCATCCAATACCTACACCAGTTGTGATGCAACAGAGTTTGCTGTGACCGTTGTGAATTATGGGTGGTGTGGTTTTTGCCAAGACGGTGGATTGGGGCTCATGCCTTCCTGCTGTTATTTGTCATGTTGGTGTTCTCTATATCTTTTCGTCCTGGGCATGACGTTAAACTGTTCCGTTCGAGAGTACCAGCGACCCTCGAATGTAAACGGCCACGAAAGGAAATTATGTGTGTGTGAGGTGTTCTCTATGGGTTGGATTTCAGGTGGTTGTATTGTAGTAGCTTGACATTTCTTGGAGGGCACTTTCAAGGACAGACTCAATCTTCTGGAAGTCTGCTTGTTGGGTCGTAATGCAGAGGTTGTCGGCGTAGATGAAATGCTGGCATTAGGCATTGGGTAGTGGCTGGTCGTTTGTGTAGATATTGAAAAGGAGGGGGGCGAGCACGCTACCTTGTGGGAGGCCGTTCTTTTGGGCTTTCCATTTACTCCTCTGGTCATTTAACTGGACATAGAAGCGCCTGTTGTTGAGGAGGCTTTTCCTGACCATTGTGCGGTGTTGGACAGTGTCGTAGGCAGCAGAGAGATCTCTGAATGCTGCTCCAGTTATTTGTTTCCCCTCAAACCCATCCTCAATGTGTTGGGTGAGGTTGAGCTCTGTCCAGCACAGGAGCGGCTGGGACGGAAACCAGCTTGGTCTTTAGTCAGCTTGGTATCTATGAGTGGCAACGAGGCGTTGGAGTAGCAGCTTCTCATATAGCCTTGTAGGTGATGCAGAGGGAAATGGGTCGGTAGCTCTTTGTGGATAATGGGTCTTTGCCAGGTTTAAGGATTGCAACCACTTTGGCCTTTTCCCAGACAGAAGGGATGGTTTTCTGTGCTATGCATGTGTTCAGCATCCCCACAAGCCAGGTCTTTGTGTTGGGTCCCAGGTGCTGTAACATTTCTGCCAGTAGGTCATCAATCTCTGCTGCTTTTCCGGGTTTCAACTTTCCCATTGCAGTTTCAAGTTCTTCTAGGTCGAAGGGTTTGGTTTGAGGGCTGGCTGATTGTGCTTGGTCTGATACCACTGTGCAATGGTATTCTCCTGTGGGTCGGTGGCGGTCTTGGTCACAACTGGTGGCCAACAGTTGTAACCAACACCGCCACCGACTCACATAGAATACCATCGCACAGTGGTATCAGACCAACCACAATCAGCCAGCCCTCAAACCAAACCCTTCGACTTAGAAGAACGTGAAACTGCAATGGGAAAGTTGAAACCCGGAAAAGCAGCAGGGATTGATGGCATACTGGCAGAAATGATACAGCACCTGGGACCTAACGCAAGGACCTGGCTTGTGGGGATGCTGAACACATGCATAGCACAGAAAACCATCCCTTCTGTTTGGAAAAAGGCCGAAGTGGTTGCAATCCCTAAACCTGGCAAAGACCCATTATCCCCGAAGAGCTACCGACCCATTTCCCTCCTGCATCACCTACAAGCTCTATGAGAGGCACTAACATTTCTGAACAGACTATATTTACATCAATATGTCTGGGTCCCCACCTACTCACTCAGGGTTGACGTGTCACACCTGCAGTGATGGGAGGGGCACCAAAATGTGGTGTTTTGATTGGTTGATGGGGGCACTCCCTTAGTATAAAAGTGTATGTTTTGTGTACACATGACCTGATGAAGATCAAATAGATCGAAACGTTGTCAGTATTTCAATACAGAACGTTTTTTTTATACCTGTGATGTGCGGGCTCCATCCAATACCTACACCAGTTGTGATGCAACAGAGTTTGCTGTGACCGTTGTGAATTATGGGTGGTGTGGTTTTTGCCAAGACGGTGGATTGGGGCTCATGCCTTCCTGCTGTTATTTGTCATGTTGGTGTTCTCTATATCTTTTCGTCCTGGGCATGACGTTAAACTGTTCCGTTCGAGAGTACCAGCGACCCTCGAATGTAAACGGCCACGAAAGGAAATTATGTGTGTGTGAGGTGTTCTCTATGGGTTGGGTTTCAGGTGGTTGTATTGTAGTAGCTTGACATTTCTTGGAGGGCACTTTCAAGGACAGACTCAATCTTCTGGAAGTCTGCTTGTTGGGTCGTAATGCAGAGGTTGTCGGCGTAGATGAAATGCTGGCATTAGGCATTGGGTAGTGGCTGGTCGTTTGTGTAGATATTGAAAAGGAGGGGGGCGAGCACGCTACCTTGTGGGAGGCCGTTCTTTTGGGCTTTCCATTTACTCCTCTGGTCATTTAACTGGACATAGAAGCGCCTGTTGTTGAGGAGGCTTTTCCTGACCATTGTGCGGTGTTGGACAGTGTCGTAGGCAGCAGAGAGATCTCTGAATGCTGCTCCAGTTATTTGTTTCCCCTCAAACCCATCCTCAATGTGTTGGGTGAGGTTGAGCTCTGTCCAGCACAGGAGCGGCTGGGACGGAAACCAGCTTGGTCTTTAGTCAGCTTGGTATCTATGAGTGGCAACGAGGCGTTGGAGTAGCAGCTTCTCATATAGCCTTGTAGGTGATGCAGAGGGAAATGGGTCGGTAGCTCTTTGTGGATAATGGGTCTTTGCCAGGTTTAAGGATTGCAACCACTTTGGCCTTTTCCCAGACAGAAGGGATGGTTTTCTGTGCTATGCATGTGTTCAGCATCCCCACAAGCCAGGTCTTTGTGTTGGGTCCCAGGTGCTGTAACATTTCTGCCAGTAGGTCATCAATCTCTGCTGCTTTTCCGGGTTTCAACTTTCCCATTGCAGTTTCAAGTTCTTCTAGGTCGAAGGGTTTGGTTTGAGGGCTGGCTGATTGTGCTTGGTCTGATACCACTGTGCAATGGTATTCTCCTGTGGGTCGGTGGCGGTCTTGGTCACAACTGGTGGCCAACAGTTGTAACCAACACCGCCACCGACTCACATAGAATACCATCGCACAGTGGTATCAGACCAACCACAATCAGCCAGCCCTCAAACCAAACCCTTCGACTTAGAAGAACGTGAAACTGCAATGGGAAAGTTGAAACCCGGAAAAGCAGCCGGGATTGATGGCATACTGGCAGAAATGATACAGCACCTGGGACCTAACGCAAGGACCTGGCTTGTGGGGATGCTGAACACATGCATAGCACAGAAAACCATCCCTTCTGTTTGGAAAAAGGCCGAAGTGGTTGCAATCCCTAAACCTGGCAAAGACCCATTATCCCCGAAGAGCTACCGACCCATTTCCCTCCTGCATCACCTACAAGCTCTATGAGAGGCACTAACATTTCTGAACAGACTATATTTACATCAATATGTCTGGGTCCCCACCTACTCACTCAGGGTTGACGTGTCACACCTGCAGTGATGGGAGGGGCACCAAAATGTGGTGTTTTGATTGGTTGATGGGGGCACTCCCTTAGTATAAAAGTGTATGTTTTGTGTACACATGACCTGATGAAGATCAAATAGATCGAAACGTTGTCAGTATTTCAATACAGAACGTTTTTTTTATACCTGTGATGTGCGGGCTCCATCCAATACCTACACCAGTTGTGATGCAACAGAGTTTGCTGTGACCGTTGTGAATTATGGGTGGTGTGGTCTTTGCCAAGACGGTGGATTGTGGCTCATGCCTTCCTGCTGTTATTTGTCATGTTGGTGTTCTCTATATCTTTTCGTCCTGGACATGACGTTAAACTGTTCCGTTCGAGAGGACCAGCGACCCTCGAATGTAAACAGGAGTAGCAGCCTCTCTTGTAGGTGATGCAGAGGAGGGAAATGGGTCGGTAGCTCTTTGAGGATGATGGGTCTTTGCCAGGTTTGGGGATTGCAACCACTTTGGCCTTTCTCCAGACAGAAGGGATGGTTTTCTGTGCCATGCATGTATTCAGCATCCTCACGAGCCAGGTCTTTGCGTTAGGTTCCAGGTGCTGTATAATTTCTGCCAGTATGTCATCAATCTCTGCTGCTTTTCCGGGTTTCAACTTTCCCATTGCAGTTTCGAGTTCTTCTAGGTCGAAGGGTTTGGTTTGAGGGCTGGCTGATTGTGGTTGGTCTGATACCACTGTGCGATGGTATTCTCCTGTGGGTCGGCGGCGGTGTTGGTTACGACTGTTGGCCACCAGTTGTGATGCAACAGAGTTCGCTGTGACCGTTGTGAATTATGGGTGGCTCCCTGAGGTCCTTGATCGCCATTGGGTCCAACAGTGGTCATTGAAGCGTGCGCACACATGCACCTACACACGCACAGGCGCACATGCGTATGCACACCTGGACCTTTAAATGAACAACAACACAAAAACTAAGGCACTGGTGTCGGACTTCTGGTTTACCGGAACGGGGTTCAACTCCCTGCAGTGCCCTGCTCAATGTGTTGTATTTCATTCATTGGTCCATGGTCTCAGAGGTCATTGAGCGGCGTGCTATAGTGCGCAATTCTTCATCATTGTTGAGGATTTAAAAAAAAAGGTGAAAATCAAGGAAAAGCAAAAGGCTATAGTCCATGGTCACGGACCACATACTGGTCAAGGTCATTTATACTGGTGAAGATCATTTACTAGTCTTATGAAGGTCATTTATACTGGTCAAGGTCATTTACTAGTCTCATGAAGGTAATTTATAATGCCTTCCTGCTGTTATTTGTCATGTTGGTGTTCTCTATATCTTTTCGTCCTGGGCATGACGTTAAACTGTTCCGTTCGAGAGGACCGGCGACCCTCGAATGTAAACAGCCACGAAAGGAAACTATGTGTGTGTGTGAGGTGTTCTCTATCATTTCATTCCAGTACTACTACTTTGGGTAGTGGCTGGACATTTGTGTAGATATTGAAAAGGAGGGGGCGAGCAGGCTACCTTGTGGTAGGCCGTTCTTTTGGGCTTTCCATTTACTCCTCTGGTCATTTAACTGGACATAGAAGCGCCTGTTGTTGAGGAGGCTTTTCCTGACCATTGTGCGGTGTTGGACAGTGTCGTAGGCAGCAGAGAGATCTCTGAATGCTGCTCCAGTTATTTGTTTTCCCTCAAACCCATCCTCAATGTGTTGGGTGAGGTTGAGCTCTGTCCAGCACAGGAGCGGCCTGGACGGAAACCAGCTTGGTCTTTAGTCAGCTTGGTGTCTATGAGTGGTATGAGGCGTTGGAGTAGCAGCCTCTCTTGTAGGTGATGCAGAGGAGGGAAATGTGTCGGTAGCTCTTTGAGGATGATGGGTCTTTGCCAGGTTTGGGGATTGCAACCACTTTGGCCTTTCTCCAGACAGAAGGGATGGTTTTCTGTGCCATGCATTTATTCAGTATCCCCACGAGCCAGGTCTTTGTGCTAGGTCCCAGGTGCTGTATCATTTCTGCCAGTAGGTCATCAATCCCTGCTGCTTTTCCGGGTTTCAACTTTCCCATTGCAGTTTCGAGTTCTTCTAGGTCGAAGGGTTTGGTTTGAGGGCTGGCTGATTGAGGTTGGTCTGATACCACTGTGTGATGGTATTCTCCTGTTGATCGTTGGCGGTCTTGGTCACAACTGGTGGCCAACAGTCGTAACCAACACCGCCACCGACCCACATAGAATACCATCGCACAGTGGTATCAGACCAACCACAATCAGCCAGTCCTCAAACCAAACCCTTCGACCTAGAAGAACTTGAAACTGCAATGGGAAAGTTGAAACCCGGAAAAGCAGCAGGGATTGATGACATGCTGGAAGAAATGATACAGCACCTGGGACCTAGCGCAAAGACCTGGCTTGTGGGGATGCTGAACACGTGCATGGCACAGAAAACCATCCCTTCTGTCTGGAGAAAGGCCAAAGTGGTTGCAATCCATAAACCTGGCAAAGACCCATTATCCCCGAAGTGCTACCGACCCATTTCCTTCCTCTGCATCACCTACAAGCTCTATGAGAGGCACTAACATTTCTGAACAGACTATATTTACATCAATATGTCTGGGTCCCCACCTACTCACTCAGGGTTGACGTGTCACACCTGCAGTGATGGGAGGGGCACCAAAATGTGGTGTTTTGATTGGTTGATGGGGGCACTCCCTTAGTATAAAAGTGTATGTTTTGTGTACACATGACCTGATGAAGATCAAATAGATCGAAACGTTGTCAGTATTTCAATACAGAACGTTTTTTTTATACCTGTGATGTGCGGGCTCCATCCAATACCTACACCAGTTGTGTTGCAACATAGTTTGCTGTGACTGTTGTGAATTATGGGTGGTGTGGTCTTTGCCAAGACGGTGGATTGTGGCTCATGCCTTCCTGCTGTTATTTGTCATGTTGGTGTTCTCTATATCTTTTCGTCCTGGGCATGACGTTAAACTGTTCCGTTCGAGAGGACCGGCGACCCTCAAATGTAAACAGGAGTAGCAGCCTCTCTTGTAGGTGATGCAGAGGAGGGAAATGGGTCGGTAGCTCTTTGGGGATGATGGGTCTTTGCCAGGTTTGGGGATTGCAACCACTTTGGCCTTTCTCCAGACAGAAGGGATGGTTTTCTGTGCCATGCATGTATTCAGCATCCCTACGAGCCAGGTGTTTGCGTTAGGTTCCAGGTGCTGTATAATTTCTGCCAGTATGTCATCAATCCCTGCTGCTTTTCCGGGTTTCAACTTTCCCATTGCGGTTTCGAGTTCTTCTAGGTCGAAGGGTTTGGTTTGAGGGCTGGCTGATTGTGGTTGGGCTGATGCCACTGTGCAATGGTAATCTCCTGTGTGTCGGCGGCGGTGTTGGTTACGACTGTTGGCCACCAGTTGTGATGCAACAGAGTTCGCTGTGACCGTTGTGATTTATGGGTGGCTCCCTGAGGTCCTTGATCCCCATGGGGTCCAACAGTGGCCATTGAAGCGTGCACACACACATGCACACATGGACCTTTAAATGAACAACAACACAAAAACTAAGGCGCTGGTGTCGGACTTCTGGTTTACCGGAACGGGGTTCAACTCCCTGCAGTGCCCTGCTCAATGTGTTGTATTTCATTCATTGGTCCATGGTCTCAGGTCATTGAGCGGCGCGCTATAGTGCGCGATTCTTCATCTCCATCCAATAACTACACCAGTTGTGACGCAATAGAGTTTGCTGTGACCGTTGTGAATTATGGGTGGTGTGGTCTTTGCCAAGACGGTGGATTGTGGCCCATGCCTTCCTGCTGTTATTTGTCATGTTGGTGTTCTCTATATCTTTTCGTCCTGGGCATGACGTTAAACTGTTCCGTTCGAGAGGACCGGCGACCCTCGAATGTAAACAGCCACAAAAGGAAACTATGTGTGTGTGAGGTGTTCTCTATCATTTAATTCCAGACTTTCCTTCGTTCATTCCCAACTTCACTGTCTATCTCCTGTGTTCTCCATTCATCTTGAGCGATACACAGTCGTCTGATGTGCGGGGGGAGGTGCCGGCTAGCGCATAAAGGCACGGGACAGGTGTTGTCTTGACGCATCCTGTGTTGATGCGACAGGTGTCATTTAGGGCTGTGTCGACCAATTTGGTGTGACGTGATCGGCTCCAGCTTGAGCAGGCATACTCTGCTGTAGAGAAAGACAGGGCCATGGCAGTTGCACAGATTGTTTGTGGGTCTGCGCCCCTCTTGGATTTCACTAGTTTTCACAGGATGTTATTGTGGGTGTTGACCGTGGCTTTTGTGTTCTCCAGGTGTTTTTTGAAGAAGAGTGTCCTGTCCAGTGTAACTCCAAGATACATGGGGTGGGTATGGTTGGAGAGTTTGTGACCATCCCAAGTGACGCTCAGTTCTTTTTTCGCGTCTCGGTTCCTCAGGTGGAAGCTGCATAGTTGGGTTTGTGTGTCTTTCTTTTTCTGTCTTTCTTTCTTAGGACGGAGATCAAGGTAGACGCCGTTGGAAGGCTCAACACAAGCCGGTGCCCCTAGAGATCCATCCCAAAGCTTCCCTCAGGGAGCCCAGCATGCCAGCTAGCCAGCAAGCCTGCCCAGTCAGCGAACGCAGCCAGTCAGCGCCGCCAGTCAGCCAGTGTAGAAAGTCAGGCTGCCAAGCCAGAGCATATCAGCCCTTGCAGTCAGCCACTGCAGCCATGCCAGCCTTGCTCAGTCAGCTCAGCCAGGCCTCTCTCGAGGCCTGGCTCTCTGTCTGCCTGGCCCGGTCTGCCCCGCCCTGCCTTGCAGCAACAGAACCAGCCTTTCTGGCAAGCCAGCCAGCTCAGAATGCGAGCTGAGCAAGCCAGTGCAGCAACAAGCCCAGACTAGGTTACTGCAGCCTTACTGTGCAGCCACAGCCACTCAGCGGAGATCAGCAGGAGCTGGCCAGGCTCCAACCCTTGCAGCGCAGCCTTAGGCCGGATAGTCCCCCTGCCTGCACTTTGTTGCCTTCCTGGCCTGTCTGCCTGCCTAGGCGCCTCGGTCTTCCTGTCTGTCTGCCTTGGCCTGCCTGTCTGAAACTGGTTAAGACTAACTGCGTGCTTGCCAGCTGCGCTGGCTTGCTGAGCTCGTATTCTGAGCTGGCTGGCTTGCTAGCAAGGCTGGTTCTGTTGCTGCAAGGCAGGGCAGGGCAGACCGGGCCAGGCAGACAGAGAGCCAGGCCTCGAGAGAGGCCTGGCTGAGCTGACTGAGCAAGGCTGGTATGGCTGCAATGGCGGACTGCAAGGGCTGATATGCTCTGGCTTGTCAGCCTGACTTTCTACACTGGCTGACTGGCGGAGCTGGCTGGCTGCGTTGGCTGACTGGGCGGGCTTGCTGGCTAGCTGGCTTGCTGGACTCCCTGAGGGAAGCTTTGGGATGGATCTCTAGGGGCATCGGCTTGTGTTGAGCCTTCCAACGGCGTCTACCTTGATCTTCATCCTAAGAAAGACAGACAGAAAAAGAAAGACACACACAAAGTCAACTATGCAGCTTCCACATGAGGAAGGCAGGCAGGAAGGCAGGCACGCAGGCACAAGCTGCCTGCGTGCTTGCTTCGCCCTCCAGTTGCTGCTCCAGTTATTTGTTTTCTCTCAAACCCATCCTCAATGTGTTGGGTGAGGTTGAGCTCTGTCCAGCACAGGACGGGACGGAAACCACCTTGGTCTTTAGTCAGCTTGGTGTCTATGAGTGGTATGAGGCGTTGGAGTAGCAGCCTCTCTTGTAGGTGATGCAGAGGAGGGAAATGGGTCGGTAGCTCTTTGAGGATGATGGGTCTTTGCCAGGTTTGGGGATTGCAACCACTTTGGCCTTTCTCCAGACAGAAGGGATGGTTTTCTGTGCCATGCATGTGTTCAGCATCCCCACGAGCCAGGTCTTTGCGTTAGGTTCCAGGTGCTGTATCATTTCTGCCAGTATGTCATCAATCCCTGCTGCTTTTCCGGGTTTCAACTTTCCCATTGCAGTTTCGAGTTCTTCTAGGTCGAAGGGTTTGGTTTGAGAGCTGGCTGATTGTGGTTGGTCTGATACCACTGTGCGATTGTATTCTCCTTTGGGTCGGCGGCGGTGTTGGTTACGACTGTTGGCCACCAGTTGTGATGCAACAGAGTTCGCTGTGACCGTTGTGAATTATGGGTGGCTCCCTGAGGTCCTTGATCCCCATGGGGTCCAACAGTGGTGAAGCGTGCACACACACATGCACACATGCACCTACACACGCACAGGCGCACATGCGTATGCACACCTGGACCTTTAAATGAACAACAACACAAAAACTAAGGCACTGGTGTCGGACTTCTGGTTTACCGGAACGGGGTTCAACTCCCTGCAGTGCCCTGCTCAAATGTGTTGTATTTCATTCATTGGTCCATGGTCTCAGGTCATTGAGCGGCGCGCTATTGTGCGCGATTCTTCATCATTGTTGAGGATTTTTTAAAGGTGAAAATCAAGGAAAAGCAAAAGGCTATAGTCCATGGTCACGGACCGCATACTGGTCAAGGTCATTTATACTGGGGAAGATCATTTACTAGTCTTGTAAAGGTCATTTACACTGGTCAAGGTCATTTACTAGTCTCATGAAGGTAATTTATACTGGTCACAGTCATATACTGGTCACGGTCATTTCTACTGGTGAAGGTCATTTATACTGGTCAAGGTCATTTGTACTTGTCAAGGTCATTTATACTGGTCAAGGTCATTTACTAGCCTTATTGAAGGTAATTTATACTGCTCAAGGTCATTGATATTGGTCAAGGTCATTAAGTGGCACGCTATAGTGCGCGATTCTTCATCATTGTTGAGGATTTGAAAAAAGGTTAAATCGCAGAAAAGCGAAAGGCTAAAGTCCATGGTCACGGAGGGCATACTATAGTATGTTGTTTTTCATTTTTTGGTGGTGTGCGGGCTCCATCCAATAACTACACCAGTTGTGATGCAATAGAGTTTGCTGTGACCGTTGTGAATTATGGGTGGTGTGGTCTTTGCCAAGACGGTGGATTGTGGCCCATGCCTTCCTGCTGTATTTGTCATGTTGGTGTTCTCTATATCTTTTCGTCCTGGGCATGACGTTAAACTGTTCCGTTCGAGAGGACCGGCGACCCTCGAATGTAAACAGCCACAAAAGGAAACTATGTGTGTGTGAGGTGTTCTCTATCATTTCATTCCAGACTTTCCTTCGTTCATTCCCAACTTCACTGTCTATCTCCTGTGTTCTCCATTCATCTTGAGCGATACACAGTCGTCTGATGTGCGGGGGGAGGTGCCGGCTAGCGCATAAAGGCACGGGACAGGTGTTGTCTTGACGCATCCCGTGTTGATGCGACAGGTGTCATTTAGGGCTGTGTCGACCAATTTGGTGTGACGTGATCGGCTCCAGCTTGAGCAGGCATACTCTGCTGTAGAGAAAGACAGGGCCATGGCAGTTGCACAGATTGTTTGTGGGTCTGCGCCCCTCTTGGAGTTCACTAGTTTTCACAGGATGTTATTGTGGGTGTTGACCGTGGCTTTTGTGTTCTCCAGGTGTTTTTTGAAGAAGAGTGTCCTGTCCAGTGTAACTCCAAGATACATGGGGTGGGTATGGTTGGAGAGTTTGTGACCATCCCAAGTGACGCTCAGTTCTTTTTTCGCGTCTCGGTTCCTCAGGTGGAAGCTGCATAGTTGGGTTTGTGTGTGTCTTTCTTTTTCTGTCTTTCTTTCTTAGGACGGAGATCAAGGTAGACGCCGTTGGAAGGCTCAACACAAGCCGATGCCCCTAGAGATCCATCCCAAAGCTTCCCTCAGGGAGCCCAGCAAGCCAGCTAGCCAGCAAGCCTGCCCAGTCAGCGAACGCAGCCAGTCAGCTCCGCCAGTCAGCCAGTGTAGAAAGTCAGGCTGCCAAGCCAGAGCATATCAGCCCTTGCAGTCAGCCACTGCAGCCATGCCAGCCTTGCTCAGTCAGCTCAGCCAGGCCTCTCTCGAGGCCTGGCTCTCTGTCTGCCTGGCCCGGTCTGCCCCGCCCTGCCTTGCAGCAACAGAACCAGCCTTTCTGGCAAGCCAGCCAGCTCAGAATGCGAGCTGAGCAAGCCAGTGCAGCAACAAGCCCAGACTAGGTTACTGCAGCCTTACTGTGCAGCCACAGCCACTCAGCGGAGATCAGCAGGAGCTGGCCAGGCTCCAACCCTTGCAGCGCAGCCTTAGGCCGGATAGTCCCCCTGCCTGCACTTTGTTGCCTTCCTGGCCTGTCTGCCTGCCTAGGCGCCTCGGTCTTCCTGTCTGTCTGCCTTGGCCTGCCTGTCTGAAACTGGTTAAGACTAACTGCGTGCTTGCCAGCTGCGCTGGCTTGCTGAGCTCGTATTCTGAGCTGGCTGGCTTGCTAGCAAGGCTGGTTCTGTTGCTGCAAGGCAGGGCAGGGCAGACCGGGCCAGGCAGACAGAGAGCCAGGCCTCGAGAGAGGCCTGGCTGAGCTGACTGAGCAAGGCTGGTATGGCTGCAATGGCGGACTGCAAGGGCTGATATGCTCTGGCTTGTCAGCCTGACTTTCTACACTGGCTGACTGGCGGAGCTGGCTGGCTGCGTTGGCTGACTGGGCGGGCTTGCTGGCTAGCTGGCTTGCTGGACTCCCTGAGGGAAGCTTTGGGATGGATCTCTAGGGGCATCGGCTTGTGTTGAGCCTTCCAACGGCGTCTACCTTGATCTTCATCCTAAGAAAGACAGACAGAAAAAGAAAGACACACACAAAGTCAACTATGCAGCTTCCACATGAGGAAGGCAGGCAGGAAGGCAGGCACGCAGGCACAAGCTGCCTGCGTGCTTGCTTCGCCCTCCAGTTGCTGCTCCAGTTATTTGTTTTCTCTCAAACCCATCCTCAATGTGTTGGGTGAGGTTGAGCTCTGTCCAGCACAGGACGGGACGGAAACCACCTTGGTCTTTAGTCAGCTTGGTGTCTATGAGTGGTATGAGGCGTTGGAGTAGCAGCCTCTCTTGTAGGTGATGCAGAGGAGGGAAATGGGTCGGTAGCTCTTTGAGGATGATGGGTCTTTGCCAGGTTTGGGGATTGCAACCACTTTGGCCTTTCTCCAGACAGAAGGGATGGTTTTCTGTGCCATGCATGTGTTCAGCATCCCCACGAGCCAGGTCTTTGCGTTAGGTTCCAGGTGCTGTATCATTTCTGCCAGTATGTCATCAATCCCTGCTGCTTTTCCGGGTTTCAACTTTCCCATTGCAGTTTCGAGTTCTTCTAGGTCGAAGGGTTTGGTTTGAGAGCTGGCTGATTGTGGTTGGTCTGATACCACTGTGCGATTGTATTCTCCTTTGGGTCGGCGGCGGTGTTGGTTACGACTGTTGGCCACCAGTTGTGATGCAACAGAGTTCGCTGTGACCGTTGTGAATTATGGGTGGCTCCCTGAGGTCCTTGATCCCCATGGGGTCCAACAGTGGTGAAGCGTGCACACACACATGCACACATGCACCTACACACGCACAGGCGCACATGCGTATGCACACCTGGACCTTTAAATGAACAACAACACAAAAACTAAGGCACTGGTGTCGGACTTCTGGTTTACCGGAACGGGGTTCAACTCCCTGCAGTGCCCTGCTCAAATGTGTTGTATTTCATTCATTGGTCCATGGTCTCAGGTCATTGAGCGGCGCGCTATTGTGCGCGATTCTTCATCATTGTTGAGGATTTTTTAAAGGTGAAAATCAAGGAAAAGCAAAAGGCTATAGTCCATGGTCACGGACCGCATACTGGTCAAGGTCATTTATACTGGGGAAGATCATTTACTAGTCTTGTAAAGGTCATTTACACTGGTCAAGGTCATTTACTAGTCTCATGAAGGTAATTTATACTGGTCACAGTCATATACTGGTCACGGTCATTTCTACTGGTGAAGGTCATTTATACTGGTCAAGGTCATTTGTACTTGTCAAGGTCATTTATACTGGTCAAGGTCATTTACTAGCCTTATTGAAGGTAATTTATACTGCTCAAGGTCATTGATATTGGTCAAGGTCATTAAGTGGCACGCTATAGTGCGCGATTCTTCATCATTGTTGAGGATTTGAAAAAAGGTTAAATCGCAGAAAAGCGAAAGGCTAAAGTCCATGGTCACGGAGGGCATACTATAGTATGTTGTTTTTCATTTTTTGGTGGTGTGCGGGCTCCATCCAATAACTACACCAGTTGTGATGCAATAGAGTTTGCTGTGACCGTTGTGAATTATGGGTGGTGTGGTCTTTGCCAAGACGGTGGATTGTGGCCCATGCCTTCCTGCTGTTATTTGTCATGTTGGTGTTCTCTATATCTTTTCGTCCTGGGCATGACGTTAAACTGTTCCGTTCGAGAGGACCGGCGACCCTCGAATGTAAACAGCCACAAAAGGAAACTATGTGTGTGTGAGGTGTTCTCTATCATTTAATTCCAGACTTTCCTTCGTTCATTCCCAACTTCACTGTCTATCTCCTGTGTTCTCCATTCATCTTGAGCGATACACAGTCGTCTGATGTGCGGGGGGAGGTGCCGGCTAGCGCATAAAGGCACGGGACAGGTGTTGTCTTGACGCATCCCGTGTTGATGCGACAGGTGTCATTTAGGGCTGTGTCGACCAATTTGGTGTGACGTGATCGGCTCCAGCTTGAGCAGGCATACTCTGCTGTAGAGAAAGACAGGGCCATGGCAGTTGCACAGATTGTTTGTGGGTCTGCGCCCCTCTTGGAGTTCACTAGTTTTCACAGGATGTTATTGTGGGTGTTGACCGTGGCTTTTGTGTTCTCCAGGTGTTTTTTGAAGAAGAGTGTCCTGTCCAGTGTAACTCCAAGATACATGGGGTGGGTATGGTTGGAGAGTTTGTGACCATCCCAAGTGACGCTCAGTTCTTTTTTCGCGTCTCGGTTCCTCAGGTGGAAGCTGCATAGTTGGGTTTGTGTGTGTCTTTCTTTTTCTGTCTTTCTTTCTTAGGACGGAGATCAAGGTAGACGCCGTTGGAAGGCTCAACACAAGCCGATGCCCCTAGAGATCCATCCCAAAGCTTCCCTCAGGGAGCCCAGCAAGCCAGCTAGCCAGCAAGCCTGCCCAGTCAGCGAACGCAGCCAGTCAGCTCCGCCAGTCAGCCAGTGTAGAAAGTCAGGCTGCCAAGCCAGAGCATATCAGCCCTTGCAGTCAGCCACTGCAGCCATGCCAGCCTTGCTCAGTCAGCTCAGCCAGGCCTCTCTCGAGGCCTGGCTCTCTGTCTGCCTGGCCCGGTCTGCCCCGCCCTGCCTTGCAGCAACAGAACCAGCCTTTCTGGCAAGCCAGCCAGCTCAGAATGCGAGCTGAGCAAGCCAGTGCAGCAACAAGCCCAGACTAGGTTACTGCAGCCTTACTGTGCAGCCACAGCCACTCAGCGGAGATCAGCAGGAGCTGGCCAGGCTCCAACCCTTGCAGCGCAGCCTTAGGCCGGATAGTCCCCCTGCCTGCACTTTGTTGCCTTCCTGGCCTGTCTGCCTGCCTAGGCGCCTCGGTCTTCCTGTCTGTCTGCCTTGGCCTGCCTGTCTGAAACTGGTTAAGACTAACTGCGTGCTTGCCAGCTGCGCTGGCTTGCTGAGCTCGTATTCTGAGCTGGCTGGCTTGCTAGCAAGGCTGGTTCTGTTGCTGCAAGGCAGGGCAGGGCAGACCGGGCCAGGCAGACAGAGAGCCAGGCCTCGAGAGAGGCCTGGCTGAGCTGACTGAGCAAGGCTGGTATGGCTGCAATGGCGGACTGCAAGGGCTGATATGCTCTGGCTTGTCAGCCTGACTTTCTACACTGGCTGACTGGCGGAGCTGGCTGGCTGCGTTGGCTGACTGGGCGGGCTTGCTGGCTAGCTGGCTTGCTGGACTCCCTGAGGGAAGCTTTGGGATGGATCTCTAGGGGCATCGGCTTGTGTTGAGCCTTCCAACGGCGTCTACCTTGATCTTCATCCTAAGAAAGACAGACAGAAAAAGAAAGACACACACAAAGTCAACTATGCAGCTTCCACATGAGGAAGGCAGGCAGGAAGGCAGGCAGGCACGCAGGCAGGCACAAGCTGCCTGCGTGCTTGCTTCGCCCTCCAGTTGCTGCTCCAGTTATTTGTTTTCCCTCAAACCCATCCTCAATGTGTTGGGTGAGGTTGAGCTCTGTCCAGCACAGGACGGGACGGAAACCAGCTTGGTCTTTAGTCAGCTTGGTGTCTATGAGTGGTATGAGGCGTTGGAGTAGCAGCCTCTCTTGTAGGTGATGCAGAGGAGGGAAATGGGTCGGTAGCTCTTTGAGGATGATGGGTCTTTGCCAGGTTTGGGGATTGCAACCACTTTGACCTTTCTCCAGACAGAAGGGATGGTTTTCTGTGCCATGCATGTGTTCAGCATCCCCACGAGCCAGGTCTTTGCGTTAGGTTCCAGGTGCTGTATAATTTTTGCCAGTATGTCATCAATCCCTGCTGCTTTTCCGGGTTTTGAGTTCTTCTAGGTCGAATGGTTTGGTTTGAGGGCTGGCTGATTGTGGTTGGTCTGATACCACTGTGCGATGGTATTCTCCTGTGGGTCGGCGGCAGTGTTGGTTACGACTGTTGGCCACCAGTTGTGATGCAACAGAGTTTGCTGTGACCGTTGTGAATTATGGGTGGCTCCCTGAGGTCCTTGATCGCCATTGGGTCCAACAGTGGTCATTGAAGCGTGCACACACACATGCACACATGCACCTACACACGCACAGGCGCACATGCGTATGCACACCTGGACCTTTAAATGAACAACAACACAAAAACTAAGGCACTGGTGTCGGACTTCTGGTTTACCGGAACGGGGTTCAACTCCCTGCAGTGCCCTGCTCAATGTGTTGTATTTCATTCATTGGTCCATGGTCTCAGGTCATTGAGCGGCGCGCTATAGTGCGCGATTCTTCATCATTGTTGAGGATTTTTTAAAGGTGAAAATCAAGGAAAAGCAAAAGGCTATAGTCCATGGTCACGGACCGCATACTGGTCAAGGTCATTTATACTGGTGAAGATCATTTACTAGTCTTATAAAGGTCATTTATACTGGTCAAGGTCATTTACTAGTCTCATGAAGGTCATGTATACTGGTCACAGTCATATACTGGTCACGGTCATTTCTACTGGTGAAGGTCATTTATACTGGTCAAGGTCATTTGTACTTGTCAAGGTCATTTATACTGGTCAAGGTCATTTACTAGTCTTATTGAAGGTAATTTATACTGCTCAAGGTCATTGATATTGGTCAAGGTCATTAAGTGGCACGATATAGTGCACGATTCTTCATCATTGTTGAGGATTTGAAAAAAGGTTAAATCGCAGAAAAGCGAAAGGCTAAAGTCCATGGTCACGGAGGGCATACTATAGTATGTTGTTTTTCTTTTTTTGGTGGTGTGCGGGCTCCATCCAATAACTACACCAGTTGTGATGCAATAGAGTTTGCTGTGACCGTTGTGAATTATGGGTGGTGTGGTCTTTGCCAAGACGGTGGATTGTGGCCCATGCCTTCCTGCTGTTATTAGTGTGGCAACCAGACTCTAGTAATTGTAACACTTTATTATTATTATTTCACGGGAGTAGTCTTTTTTTTGTCGCTTTATACCTCCCACACTGTACGCTCTACGCACTTGAGCCATATGTCAAATTGACCGGAAAAATCAGAATCGTGTGCTTGTATTTTGTTAAGAGAAATGTTGTATAGTTTAATTGATATGAATTTATTAGTGAATTAAATTTCCCCATTGACATGAATGGGAAAAGGCAAAAAATCACATTCAAGTATTTTTTCCTCGGAGACTGTAATCACTATAGTTACAAAACTTTTAGGGATATTTCATAATTATCACTAAAATTAATTAAAATTATAATTTTATAGGTCGGCCTCATGGTGGCGCTATAACAGCCCACTTTACCTTTTGGCTTATAACTCTTGAACCGTAGGTCGTAAAATCAAAATTATGTTTTCCCTGGATTCCTTGGGTCATGACGCATCTCCCCATATAGGCCACGCCCATTTCCGCCATGATAGATTTTCCGCCATTTTGAATTTTGTCCAAAACAAACTTTTTGCTTTTCCTGGATATATCCGATTAAAACACCAAATGCAGAATTTTGGTAGTGCGTATCGTTCGGCCGTAATCGTCTTCCGAAGTTAGTAGGAGGGGCCTATATCACAAAAATGCCATAAATCACGAACGGAATGTCCAATCCATCCCAAATTTTTAATCACATGTCCGGGGTGGTTCAATCAACCAAGTTCTAAAAGCAATTCCATTTTCATCCATAGGGGGCGCCGCAAATGCGAGAAATGTAACCGTTTGTCGCAAAAACATGAATTTCGGGGGTTAAATCCCCTCTGAATTACTTACGCATGATCTAAGGCGTGACTTGAAATTGTAATTGGCTGGCAATATTAGTGGGAGGGGCATATGTAAGCCACTGCGGCAACCACACTCTGCAATTTTTTTAAATTGCGAATTTTCTAGTTTCTAAATGCAGCCGTCCGTAGGTGCCCTTTGAGGGCGGTTTTGAAGGAGTCAAGGGTTTGCATGTCTTAAAGGACCACTTCACCACTTTACAACCTATCTTCGTATAATTGGTCCTCACTAATAATCATGATAAAATGGCACAATTATTTTCTACTCAGTCTGTGTCTCATAGGAGGGCTGTGGGCAGTTTAGAAACCGTCTTCCAGTGACATCATCATTAGGCAGATTTTTTTTTAAACAAGATTTTTTTACAAAAATGTTTAGATTTTCATTATTGTGAGAACGATGGCTTCCATTTTCGCATTGTAACTTTTCAGGACTAGAAAGCCTGCAGTTCCTATTAGCTTGTATTCCCCATCATTGATGTCACTGGAAGACGGTTTCTGAACTGCCCACAGACCTCCTATGAGACACAGAATGAATAGAAAACAATTGTGCCATTTTTTCATGATTATTAGTGAGGACCTATCATTATGAAGATAGGTTGAAAAGTGGTGAAGTGGTCCTTTAATGACTGTTGGTAGGGCATTCCACATTTTGGTGGCATAGGAGCGAAATTAATTTAATCCCTTGTTTGTGCCAAATCTGAGTTGAACATGGTTAGTTGACATTAACAAAGTATTTAGACAGGTACATGGGTATCTTGGTGGTGTCGACCCTAAGCCATTCCAGCCTGTCAAAGTGGGCAGGGGTGAGGTGGGTTCGGGGGGTGAGGCCAAGTGAATCTCTTTCCATCTTTACTCAACTGTGTTCTCACTGTTCTGGGCCTGGCCCTGGACTCAGCTGCTTCATGTAGCCTACACATGTATAGTTTTAACTTGAAATACCTCCAATTTCTCCTGTAACTAAACTCATCTTCTGAAAAAAAGACTACTTGGAAGCCATTTTGTCTCTGAGTGAAGCTACAAATACAGTCCCAGTCCCACTGTATAATGTTCCCTGATATGAAGTTCACATTACTTTCTGTGTGAATCCTAGCCATAGGCGTCCACCGCGGTAGTGAATGGAATGACTGACTGGCTACTAGACTTGTTTGGTCACGTGACACGGACTCTGCATCAACATTGGGAAGCGTAGTTTCGGACGTCACAAACGTCGGTGTCTCGCGTCTATACTGAAACTACAATTCCCATCATTCCATGCGCCAAACCGTCGGCGTTGCAGTGTTTTTGTTGTTAATAGGCAACTTAGCCGAGGACATGCTGCAATAATATTTACAGTTGCTCGCCGAAACGGTTTTCGACGTGGTAGCATCAAAGTAAAGGGTAAGATAGTGTAATAGCTTTGTTTTTATTGCTATTATGTGCATGATGTGAGATGATAGGCACCAATGATCCAGTGTGTTTACGTTCAAAACACCGGAAAGAAGCTACGCTTTTATGTCATAACGCTATTTATAACCCTGCTTTTTTACGTTTGCAAACTAAAGTTGTCAGGTTGTCAGCTACACACGCGGCCCTTTATGTGGCCTTTGTTTCATGTTAAATTAACGTTAACATGATGTGGTTATTAATACAGTAATAGGCCGCAGCATCTTCCCATATGTTACAGCCAGGTTATGCCTCTGCGACCCAGGCCACTAGAGGGCACATGTCTTCCACCCCTTGCATCCAATGATTGATACATGGGCATGGCTCTTATTTTCAACATTCTACCACAATATTGATATAATAATAATAAGAATAACTTTATTTGTATAGCACTTTTCAAAAACAAGTTTACAAAGTGCTTCACATACAATACACAAACAGGCGATTAACATCAACAATGGAAATTAGTCAAATACAAAATACAAACAAAATTAATAAGAGATAAGCAGAAACTGGGACTGTTCATTCAAACTCATTAAAAGCCTTTAAATAATAGTGGGTTTTTAAGAGTTTTTTAAAAGTGGACACTAAAGTGGTCTGTCTGAGTTCCAGAGGTAGTTGGTTCCACAGCAGTGGAGCCCTAGCAGCAAAGGCTCTGCCGCCTTGCGTCACCAGCTTTGTGTTGGGGGGGGTTGAGTAAAACTTTGTCTGCTGATCTGAGGTTACCGGAAGGTATGTGCGGGGACAAGAGGTCGGAAATGTATGTAGGTGCTAGTCCATTTAGTAACAAACAAGTTCATTTTAAAATCAATTCTGTACATGACTGGTAACCAATGCAGTGAGGCGAGAACAGGAGTAATATGGTCATATCTCCTGGTCTTTGTAAGAACTCTGGCTGCTGTGTTTTGAACTAGTTGAAGGTGATTGATGGATTTTTTTGGGAGTCCAGAAAAAAGAGAATTGCATATGATACGTATATATAACATATATATATAACATATTGCCCAGCCCTAGGGTTAACACTAAATAGATAGAAATACAAAATGCATTTAGCTTTTCCTGGCCAGTGGCCACCAACAACGGACATTATTTGACTAATTTGATTTACCACAGCTTTACAATAATACGTATAATTCAAATGTTATGCAAATGCAATTTCCATTCATGTTTTTCACTGTAGTTCCTCACTGCCAGAACCACAAGAACAATGTCAGAGTCATCCAGTGACACAGAGTCTTCCTGTGGGTGGACCATCATCAGTAATGAGGTCAATCCCACTTATCTTCACTTAAATAGATTTATTCTGTTCATTAATTAGTGATAAATGTTATGTTATAACAAAAGAGATATCCTAACATGTTCATCTAATGTGAGTCAGTTGGCAGTTTTCATATTATAGTTTTTTAATGGTGTTATATTGTTGTTGTTGTTGTTAGTATTATAACTCAAAAGCCAGTGTATTATATCCAAATTCTTATAGTATAGTGATCGTTAGATACCTTGTCAAGATATGACTTTTTTTTGTTTGTTATATAAACCAAACGTTTTTTCATGTCTAAGCCTGGTAAGAGTGTCATTTGAAGTTCACTGCTAAAACATGCATGTCAAACAAGACTTGATAGTGATGCGTGTTTATTTTTTGTATAAACAACATTTTTGATTGTTGAGAAATTATGTTTCTTCATGCTTGAGCTAAGTGTAAAAGTGAGTAAAAGGGGACTTTGCTGATATTGAATGTGAATCCTATAGTTTTGTTGTGAGTAGGAGAACATTTGAAAATCAAATGATAGCAGGAATTAAAGCTAAATTAAATGTCACGATTGAAGATGTTGTTAGGCCAAGCCCAATCTGTGATTTGTGAAACTGTGTGAAAGGGCACTCTAGTGCTGTGTTTCATTAACAATTATCATAATATGTAAAATTAAGATGCTATCATTGTTATGCCAACCAGAACAAGGAATTGCAGATTTAGGCTTTTTAACCTTTGCTTTTATGAAATACATCAGGCCATTGGGGTCGGTTGAACATGTGTTCCATTGCTAGTTTGTAATCCTAAACTAATAACTGAAAATAGAAGATCTAGACGGGCTATTGTCGGTGCCATTGTCGGCGAGTGAGGACTTTAATCCATGTGGAAGTGATATACTAGGCGAGCTCTCCCAACACAGTGTGCTGCTCCTCACAATAGAATGATGGGATTCGTGTTAAATATCAGCTAATATTTCCCTCCTTGAACAGTTTTTTCTTAATGTTTCTGACCGTTTGGAAAGGGGTCAGATATTGAGACTCTGGGGTCAGAGAATCCACTGGAGTATGGGACCGACGCCCCAGAGTATGGGGCCGACGCCCAAGAGAGAGCTCCAGAGATGGAACCAGATCTACAGAACCTAGACACCTCCTTATCTGGTAATGCAATACAATACAATACAATACAATACAATACAATACAATACAATACAATACAATAGTAACAATACAATACAATACAATGCCATGTTGCTGTCAAGCAGAAACCTTAACTCAATATTCTTCTCCATAAGCTTGTTTTATTTTTAATATTTATCACAATGTATTTCAGCTGGGTGTTTGGAAGACAGCAGTGATACACATGATGACAACTTGAAGGAGGAAACCTTAGATGAGACATTCACTGCCTCTGAGGTGAAAAGAAAACATCAAAATAATATACACATTACTGGGTTAAAGTCTACTTTTCAGTCTTATTTCCATGTATTAATGCTGTACTATGTAAGTACCGGTATGTAACTTTCCTCTTCTACTCCGGATTTGAACCCAGTTTTCTGCACGATTGGTTTTTACCATTGAACTAATAGAGCCTGCTTGCTCAGGCAGGGGATTAATTGAATCTGGACCATCAGGTCAAAATTTGTGTCAGATCCTCAGCTATATCTTGCACCACCCCTTACCCGTTATCCCTAAACCTTTTTGCCATTTTTGAGTGGTGCAACCCATGTGTGTCCCTGGGCTCCTGGTTCTGTCCGAGCACGAAATATAGCGTTCACCACCAAGTGTCACATGGCATACTTGGCATGAAAAAGTTTGAGAAATAACTGCTTTACGCCAGCCACATTGAACATGTTCTCCTGCAGGCAGGGACAGCGCAGGTGACTCTCTTCTCGTCCAGCGACCACTCGGACATCATGACTTTAGGAGACACGAGGGCGGATGAACACGCTGTGACGGAGCCAGAGGAGA
This sequence comes from Protomyctophum parallelum, assembly GCF_964188405.1. Taxonomy (NCBI): domain Eukaryota; kingdom Metazoa; phylum Chordata; class Actinopteri; order Myctophiformes; family Myctophidae; genus Protomyctophum; species Protomyctophum parallelum. The sequence continues at coordinate 38,922,429 of NC_139699.1, forward strand.
TGGTGGCCAGCGAGGAGGACTTCTACCTCGGAACGTCCTCTAGCAGCCAGTACACCTTCAATGCAGTAGAATTAGAGACTGGTAGGTGTCTCATGGATTCAAGTGATCAGTCTGATTTCAGTGATTTGGATTCCATAAACAGACAGCGTGTCTTCCACGGAAGCATGCTGCACAGGGAAAATAGCCGATCTACAATCTCTCATCATTGCATTTGTGACACATTGAGGGGGTCCTTTAAATTTTTCACAAATCGCACATTCTGGACATAAAAATAAAACGTTTTGAGATTACATTTTTGTTTTAAACAGAAAATTATTGCATTATCAGATCGGGAATCGGAACCCAAAGCCTGTGGCATCATCGTCAGGGCTCTAATTACCTGGATCTAATTACCTGACGTCTTTTAGTTTCTTTAGAGCACTTTAAACAAACAAAAAGTTATCTAAACAAACATTACAAAGTCCATAGACTTAATTAAACCTGACATAATTCCGAAAACCAGACCTTGGAGGGGCTAGCACCCCTCAAAGATTTGACCATTTTATCATGAGTATTAGGACCAATTTCATGAAGTTGTCCTTCAACAAAGGGTTTAAGTGATTAAAGTAACAGTATAATGGGGAAATCAAAGATCTTTGTGTGTGTGTGTGTGTGTGTGTGTGGTAGTTTTTCCTGTACAGCAGCAGCCGGCGGTGATAAACAACTCCAGCAGCAGCAGTGAGGATGACATGGCAGGCAGTAGCACCACTCCGGTGGTGGTACGGAGACGCAGGTTAAGGAAGAACACCGTCAGCAGTGTGACAGAGCCCGAGGAGGAGGAGGAGGGAGAGGAGGAGGAGGAGGGGGAGGGGGAGGAGGCACTACCTGAACCAGAGGAGTGCCGTGCCTTCTTCCAATCTCAGGAACGGACAGAGGAGGAAGCCCCGGTCCGGCCGGTGGCGCAGGGTCACCGTGTCAGCAGCAGCACCCTCAACAGGTGCATCCTCCTGGCTCTGGTTGTAGCCATCAGCATGGGATTTGGACACTTCTATGGTAAATGCAAATTAGTTAATATAGTATTAGAATCATTTGAACCATATGTTATACTTTAGTTATTCAAAATAATAGATATACAAGCCCATGGTCACTGAGCTTGTAGACTTTTATTTTAGAAACAAATTGAAAATGTGCACATTTTCTTTCTTAGCAAAAGCGAAACATTTGAACTCAAGACTGCTTCTGGACGCCACTGGTACGAAATACTTTTGCGATGGGGGTTCGCACTCTGTGGACAAATGCATTTAATTTTGGGGCGTCCTTGACATGAAAAACGTTGAGACTGCTCTACAGTGTTTTTTTCCCGCATCTGTACCCCATTTTCCTGATTTCTGAATCCAAGCACTCCCTTTACCTTACCTCAACTACAACGGTTTGCTTAGAAAACGGCAAGAGAAAACCACAGTTAGTATGCATACTATGCAATGAATGATAAGTAACGTACCTTTTGGCACAAAACATTTTCATATGGGCATCTGTGGCCAAATACATGCCCTGGCCTAGGGATGTACCCCCGTTTGAGAAACACAGCTCTACACAAAATCCCTTTGTTCAAAATTGGCCAATTTACAAGCTTGCCACGCGACGTGTTTCTGTATTTTCGTCCCCAGAAAAGGTACGCTGCTGGGTATCAGGCGGTCTGTAGCTCTTGTTTTGTAGAAACCTAGACATCTTCTACATCTCCATCTCTTACAGCCACCTTCCAGATTCAAGAAAGGCATAAAATAGAGGAGCAGATAAGAGAGAACGAACGTGAAGATGTCAGAGATGTACTTCTGAACAGTTTTCAGAAACGATTCATTGGCAAGGTGAGTAAGATGCTCATAAGACAATATCCTGGTTTTTAAATGGTCTCTCTCTCTCAGATTCTTGTACCACGTGCTACACTTCTTTTTTAATTAAATGATTTTTTTGTGGCTTTTGCCTTTATTATTTATGGAGGGACAGCGGTGCCTGGACCGCTGAGCCACGGCCCAGGCCTGGCAGAGCACACTTCTTATTAAATTCTTATTCACTTATTCATTCAAGTACAGGAGTGTATTATGTTGAGCTGATGTGTTTGTGATGTAGGAGGTGGTTGAGGACCTGAGAGAGGACGTGGATGAGCTGGACATGGTGCATACCCTGTCAGGTCTCGTTGAGTCCATCGCCACAGAGAACCAGGAGCTCACCGCCAAACACTCCCTCTTAAAGGTACAGTACAAGTCTCTTTTTCTCTTAGAGGATTCAACTAAAAAAGTATACTGTATTGGGAGAACTAGGGATGTGCCGATGAGACGTTTTGGCCGATATTGATATAATTAATTGCTGTTATGGCCGATAACCGATATTACCGATGTCGATATGATCTCCTTCTGTATTAAACAAACAATAATAACAATAATTTTGTCCATTCTGAAAACATGTAACAGGGTGTCTGCACTGCAGGCTTAGGCAAGTCAGATTTAACTTAAATACCTTTTTATATTTAATATTGTGAGCTTGTAGATCTGTTCAAGCTATTACTTTAGGCTTGTTTATCTGTAAAGACAGACCGATTAATCGGACCGATTAATTAATCGGTCTGATTGATTAATCGAACCGATTCCGATTAATCTAAAAACAACTAGAATCGGTCGATACAGATGTGTTTGCCGATTAATCTACCATCACTAGGGAGAACCCAAGCCCTACTCATATATTCCATATTTTAACTTTAAAATAATTTATGGGCTACTTGATCATACTACAGAGTCACACAAAATAATCAAAAGTAACAGATCTAGCTCAGAACACGTCCAAATTCATGGTGCAGGGTTGTCACAAAAGCTTGTAGCCTGTGAGCTTGTTGATCTGCTACTTATGTATTTGAATCCTGAAAAGAAACTGTTTTGGACGACGTATGAGGTTTCCCGAGAGAGACGATTTCAAGTAATGTATATAGTCGCTATTAGGAAACCGTATGCCCAAACTGTTACTTTTCAGAAAATGGGGAGAAAATAACCTGTGTTCCAATGAATCCTATGCAGTTATTATTTACCTCTTATTAATACTTTTAATTGGTATAATTGTAATTTACGAAAATAATGGTTCTTGCCGCATTTCGGGCTTGCGGATCTGCTACTTTAGATGCTTTTGTGTACCAATGTTGTATGATCAAGTAGGGCATTAATTTACGAATAAACACAAAAAGTTAAAATATGTTAGTTAACAGATAAGCGGTTTCTGTCCAACAGCAACCATTTCCAAATGTATTACAATGTACTGTAGTACCAGGAGTACTAATCTCATATGTCAGGCTAATAAAATGAATTGATTGAGACTCTGAGAGTCATTGTTATCAAACAAGGGCAATAATAATAATTAGTTAGTAATTGGTTTGAAGTATTTTCCTATATGCATTTCCCACAAAATAAAAGGCCCAGAGAGACGACCTGCTCACGCAGCTGAAACGGAGCTCTGAGAAGACGGCTGCCCTGGAGTACGAGCAGCAGAAGTTGATGGCGGAGAGCGGGCTGTTGAAGAGTTCTCTGGAGCGCGAGCAGACCTCTCTGTCTGGCCTCCAGGACGAGCTGAGGACCCTGCACTCTCACATCGCAGACCTCGAGGCCCCGAGGGGCGGTGCCGCCACCGCCGACTCCATTCTACTGGAGAACCAGAGACTGAAAGGTAGGGGTGTCCTGATATATCCAAATTAAGACCCGAGGCTGATAAATCGGTAGTTCGCAAACGTTTACGTAAATAAACACATTTTCAAGATTTAAAGAAAACAGATGTGTGACATGATATGCTAACCATGTTCATAGCTTTATTGTTCATATCAGAAAGTGTGGGTGTAGGAAGTCTGATGATCTTTGAAGCAATACGGGTAATACTGAAAAGTTTGTTTCTGTTGGGCATGAACAGTATGGTGTAGACACATGAGGAACAGTACAACAGAACCGGTTGAATAATGCTTTTGCACAATAATATAATTGTGTATAATGATCTAAATTTACCGATTACCCAAATCACTGCACGCACACACAGCCGATGTAGGGCTCAGACAATGTTTAGCGCTTAATACAACTTTAATCCGACCTTGCGGCTAGTATAGTAAACTAATTTACTTTTATATTTTTTTACGTTTATATTAGCACATTACATCACAGCCCTGAGTGAAGCTATGAAATGGAAGGTTATCACTTCCGGTTCACGAGCGAGTTCACGGCTCTCTTCTTCTCTCATTTCCGTGCATATTGCTGGCACTGACTGCAGATTCCCCCCAGTGGTCGTGGGATGTTTTGTGTTGAGGTGTGGGTTAAGTCCAGTGTGGGTTGTTTGTAGGGTATGGTATGGTATGGTGAAATGTGTGTATGGTGACACCCCTACTGAAAGGTGAACTGGAGGAGGAGAAGATGGTGTTCACCAGTATACAGAGTCAGAGGGAGGCCATGGCGGCCGAGTGCCACACACTGAGGACGAAGCTGGATGAAGAGAGGAGGACCTCAGAGCAGCTCAGGGCGAAGTTGGACCATCTGAGTCACAGCAGGGCGAGGTTATTATGGTTTAGAATACCGAAGTCCTGACGTCACTTGTTCATCCCCTGGGCCACAGAAGTAATTTGTCTATCGAGAATAACATTGAGTCATATTAGAATCTCTCTCATATATAATAATTGTGGTCCAAAACGAAACAAATTGTCCCGGCGATATTGTCAGGGAGGTGGCTCTGTATCGTTTACGATAGTCACTCATATTTGATAGTCTGTTTATTTCCAAAATGTAACTTCATTCACAGGCAGTAACATTAGTGTTTTCCCGCCGTCAGTTGATGCTTCATATCCATATACGCAATATTACGCAATATTAAACAAGTCAATGGGAATTTAGAATAGGGAAAAAAACATGACCCAGGTATGCTTAAATTACGTCAGACTTCGGTACTTTAATTTTCATTATTTTATTACGTATTGAATTCCTGTTCAGTTTTAATTCATTTTTAATGTGGGTTTGGCTGCTTTGGTTTATATATTTTTTAAAGACGTAGGGAAATTAAAAATATGTCTTTCACACTTTTAGAGCATATCCGTGGTCATCATATGGGCATACTTAACAATCTATGCCAAAACAATGGAACATTTTTTGTGTATTTATATCAAAAGTCCATAAAAAGACAATTTTAATTACTTCCTTTGAATGCAAACATGCTGCGTGATGACGTGTCAAGTCCTGCATGAATAAAACAATATTAGCTGTGTTTTGGACTTTATTTGGACTTTAGATTTGTTTCTAGTTTCGCTGTTGTTAATTTGAGTCTCGGACTAATTCCATTCATCAAGTTTTTTCTTCATTTATGGATTCTGGATTCACCGCTAAGGAATGTTTTACAAGCTAAAAGTCTGTGTGAGTCAAAGACAACACCGGGTAGGTAAACAATAGAAATTAAGTAATTTCTTGGGTTTGAACTTTTCCTTTAACTATAATAACTCTTGCAACAGGTTTGGAGAAGAAGAGGCCGATTCCGAGACAGTGGGAGAGCTGCAGTCTCGCCTGTCGGAGGCAGAGACGAAGCTGAGCTTTGAGCGCCAGCGGTCGGACCTGTGGGAGCGGCTCTACGTGGAGACCAAAGAGGAGCGAGCCAAAGGCGACACACAGCCCAAAGTCAAGAAGGCATGGATTAAAGTTATCAGTCACCACAACTGTCTTTTTCAGTCAATTTCATGTCTTCTATGGAAGCATGTCGCTCACCGGAAATAGCCGGCTATTTTTGGTTATTAGTTATATTAAGATTAAAGAGCGTTTGAATTGGTCAAAGTAGCAATATAATGTTCAGAAGCATCTTCCATAAAAACCCTGGTCTCTGATATGTCATGAAAGCAAAAAGCTCAATCTGTTATTTCCTCAATGCTGTATGTAGAACAGCAAGAAAATGGCTTTAGAACAATAATACCTAAATATAATTATAATAGAGTACCGAGGTCCTGACGTCTACCCCTGGGTCATGAAGTATTTTCCCCATAGAAATCGTAGATTGCGACGTATAAGAACTGTGAAAAATCAACAAATCAGCCTGGTGATTCTTTCAGGTATGTGACGCTGTGTCATTTAGGATATTGGGTACATTTGATGCCATCTGTGTTTGGAGAACCTTTTTTGTCTTTTTCTTAATCCGATGAATTAGTACTTTTAAGATTCTTCATATTCATACAGTATGAGTAAAATTGCCAGGGTGAGTTATTTATTTTCGGAACACAGAACTTGTATGACGCGATCTAAGGTTTCTCTATGGGGAATTTCTATGGTGAAAATAATCTGTGGGGCCCTTTATTGCAGTGGTTCCCAAACTTTTTTGCTCAAGACCCAAAAGAGAAATTTGATGTCTCAGTTGCCACGACTGATTTCAGTCTTTGGATTCCATAGAAGCCAGCATGTCTTCAATGGAAGCAGAAATAATATTACTAAAACCTCATAATTTTACATATTGTGTAAACAGCGCTAGCAGGGGGATGGCGCTCCTTTCATAGTTTCACACTGTCACTAATCACACGTTAGGACAAAATAATTCAGTCGTGAGATTTTATTTTGCTTTAATCCATGTAATCAATTTTTTTGCCAATTTTGAAAATCTTTAGAATATGTAAGAAACAAAAAATTAAGGGGTAATTACTCGCAAGTCGCAACCCATACAAATTGGCCCGCGACCCACATATGGGTCCCGACCTACTGTTTGGAAAACAGTGCTCTAGCAGCAGTGATGTCAGACTTCGGTGCTCCAGTTTATTCTAATAAACAAACTTGTTTCAGTGGTGAGATTACATTTTTTGCTTCATTCCCATGAGGAAGGCCAAAGAGGGCATGATCGGGAAGGTGAAGGAAACCTTTGACGCGGTGAAGAACTCCACCAAGGAGTTTGTGCACCATCACAAAGAGCAGATCAAGAAGGCCAAGGACGCCGTCAAGGAGAACCTGAGGAAGTTCTCAGACTCCGTCAAGTCCACGTTCCGCCACTTCAAGGACTCTGCCTCGACGCTCATGAACAAGGCCAGAGGGTCAAACCACAGGTAGGCCTGACACAGTCTTTACATAACATTGTAGTAGCCTGTCGGGCAGAAACCTCTTGCTTGATCATACTACAGCATCACACGAAAGCATCAAAAGTATTGTTATTTTTTTATTTGAAGTTTTGGACATATAATATCTCTCTAGAATCTCTCTAGGATCTGGTGGGGGGTGCCTATACAATGTCTTCGGTTTTGGAGCTGTATAGAGTTGTAGGAAGTTGGCTGTCATCCACGCTTTATCTCCTCCAGGCAGATTAGTGTGGATGAGGGGATAGTGGTGGCAGGTCTGTGGATGATGGGGATGGTTGTGGTAGGTCTGGTAGGGTCTATTTTGGTGTAGACAATTTACTATTATTATTTGAGCTTATGCAATTATTTAGCATAATCCTGTATAAAAACACCTGGAAGAAATGAACAGAAATATGTTATATCCATCATTATTTCCACATCATTGTCTATTCTCTTTTGACCGCTTTCAACCTGGTCCTGCTCCATACTTTTGACATTTAGGACAAAAAAACCCATTTGCAAAAAGTTTCCATAATAGTTAAGTAGTGAAACTTGTCTGTCTACAAGCTCACAACACGTGGCGATGCGGCGAGTTGTGATCTTGGAGATCTACTATTTAAAAAAAATACATTTATAAAGCATTAATATATATGGCCTGTTTTGTCCATAGTACATTATTTATTTTGATTAGTGTTACCGGTCATGATCAGTCCTTTCTTTATATACATTTAATTAATTTATCATGTCCATCCTGTAGAATTTTTGTTTATAAAGCAAACAGAAAATGTTTTTTTTTTTATATGTTCCAATGTTAAATGCCCAAAACAACAATACAATATTAATCACGATTATTTGCATGACAAACCACAGGTTTAACCAGAAAGACGCTCGGGAGGAGTCGTGGCAGCACAGGCCTCACCACAAACCCAGCAGCGCCGGTCCCTCCCACAGCGGCCCCTCCCACAGCGGCCCCCACAACCACAACACCCGCAAATCAGGGGCTAAAGTCCACAACGACAGAGGAGAGACGGACTACCAGAGAGCGGACCCCAATAGCTGTTCGGGCGTTTTCGAGTGTGCCTACCAAGAGTCCATGAGTCTCTTCAACAAGGGCATGGGGCCCGTGAGGGCTGATGAGTTCCACCAGCTCCTCCAGAGTTACCTGCAGCAAGAGGTATTTTGATTATGTTCGCACGTCTTGGTTCTCCAACATCTCAATGTGACTAAAAACCGACACAAAACTACTTCTCGACATTAAGCCCATGATGACCCACCTAATTTCAAACACACTTTGCAAGACAGAGTTAAGCAAATAGAGGGGGGGGGGAGCTCACAAGGGAAGGTAAATGTAATTTTCCCATCTCTTTTGTACACAATAGTTTGTTTTTGTTGATAACATGTATTATTGTTAATTTTGTATGCTATGTTGATGAATTTAATACATAGTGATATGACCACAATCAGAAACAAGTCCCCAGGATGTTTTTGTGTTATCTGTATCACATGCTGGCTAATAATGTATTCAATTAATTGATCAAGGTGGACCACTTCCGCCACTGGAGCGAGCTGGAGAAGTTCGTAAACAGCTTCTTCCACAACGGCGTCTTCATCCACGACCAGATGCTGTTCACTGACTTCGTCAGCGGCGTGGAGGACTACCTGGAGGACATGCACGAGTATCATGGCCTGGACGACGACGTGTTTGAGGATCTGGACGAGTACGTCTACAAGCACTTCTTCGGAGACAGTAGCTCCAAACAGTACGGGCCAAGGTAACGATATACACTCTCATTCTTCAAAATGGTGGCTTTTTGTGTTTTCCTACCATTGTATAATCATACCACTGTACTATTTGCAAACTGTTGATTGAAGTATTCAATCAGTCAATGGACAGGAATTTTGAGTTCCCCAAAACTGCACAGAGCTGGCTGCAAATGTCTGTGACGATGTCTGGGTTTTGTGAGCTGAATGGAAGGCTTTCAAAAAAATAAGAAGATGAAGTGACTGAGGCCAACAGTAGTAATACTATGCTAAACAATTTTTATAGTAGTGGGTCCCTCTGTTTCATCTCTTATCACTTCAGAGTGACAGTTTTGGGCAAGTAAAAACTCCTGAATAGACATGAATGACTTCAGCGTTCGAGACAACGCTGTTCTGTGTGAAAGCCATTGAACCTCAGAATGGTTGTTCTGTGTGAAAGCCATTGAACCTCAGAATGGTTGTTCTGTGTGAAAGCCATTGAACCTCAGAATGGTGAAGTAGAGCAGTGTTCTTCACAGCTTTGGGACGGCTTTCATGACAAAGTCCATAACATCTGACAACAATTCAGCACTGCTGTGAGATTATAATTATTTTATTGTTTGTTGCTTTCATCACTTCATTTCCTTTGTCTCTCTCTACACAGCAGGCCTTTTGAAGGTCCGGACCCAGGCGGTAAAGAGGAGGTGGTGAGGAAGCAACAAGGATACAAGCGTCAACGTGCTGCCAGGACCAGACAGCACAGAGACAACAGGAGGAGGAACACAGACAGACACATGGTGGCTGATGTCAAAATAGAGTTAGGCCCTATGCCGTTTGATCCAAAATATTAACCACATAAAAACGCTCAATATTAAGTCGTCGCTGTCGGGCAGAAACCTCTTCTCTCATATTTAAACTTTGGTAAATTAACACCCTACTTGTTCATACTATACCATCACGCAATAGTAGCAGATCTGCAAGCTTGAAACATTGCACCAAGCGAAGCGTTTTGAACTTGTCGTCTACTCTTGATTTTAAACATTTACACCCGACTAAATACTGAATTGACTGGGTCCGCGCCTTTTAACCCTCTACACCAAATCTCTTTGCCCAAAAATAGCCGATCTTCAAGCTCTCGACGTGTTTCGTTGCAATGGGTTGTGAGCTTGAAGATGCTCCTACATGTTCCCCCCAGAATAGGGAAGCTAGCGTTCAAGTGGTTAACAAATATGTACAGTGATTTAATCTTCATAGTTATACATTCTGTCTTAATTATAATATTATTATTATAACTTTTTTCTGTTATTGTTATTTTGCACAATGTTGACTCTCCAAATGCTACTGAATGTCCTCTAGCCTTTAGTTTTCATCACAGCTGTTTCATTCCGCTGAAATTGTTTGTTAATTCTCTGCACAAATAGGCTTGATCGCTAAGTTATTGTCTTACAATATGAAGTTAGAGGTCTACACTCAGTATATACAAAATATATGATATTGGTAGATGGCAGCAAATTTGACTGTAGAACAGATTTGATATATTTTATATCATATATATATGTGATAGATACAATCGCTGTCAAGTGGAAACCTATGTCCAAAACGGTTACTTTTCATGAAATGTAAAAAAGGAAACTGGCGTTCCAATGGATCCAATGTACAGTAGTTAAGTCACAAGCTTGTGTTAATACTTAACATTTTTTTGTTTCATATTATTATTTTAAAACACTCTTAACCACTTTCAACCTGGTGTACCTATTTTTATTTGGGCATGTCGGTATAGGACGAAATTGTCAACTCTAGATTTGACCAAAATAACACAACTACAAGCTCACAAGCCACAGTGACATGTTGAGAGCCTGTAAATCAGCTATTTTTGTACACACTGTCATACGACAGTGTAAAACAGGCCATTATGAAAAATCATAAAAAGATTATATATTATATAAAAAGGTTTCTGCCCAACAGACGTCATGGACATTTAGGAAATGTAGATGGCCAAATGATAAGGGCTTGTTATAAGGTTCCATGCTGAAGCACTTAAAACATAACTGTCATAAAAGACAATTAAAAACAAAATGAGTTTTACTATTGTGGCCCCAAATAAACTTTCACAAAGTAGATTGGCTATTTCCACATTTTTATTTTGAGGTTAAATGCTGTTTTCAACATTCCATATTTCGTTTTTTTTAACCAGAGAATATTATTTAATTGTTCAGATGTGTTGTTGAGAGAGTTGCTGCTTCCCAATAAAGATTTATCTTAACGGAATGAAAATCTGACTTGTGCATGGATAAAAATTCTCACGACTGATTTCAGTAATTTGGGTTCCATGAAAGTCAGCATGTCATGCACCAAAAATTGCTTTTTTAGGGGGTTATTTTAAGAGCATTTGTTCAATTTTCCAGAAATTCCTAATGATCCATTTTCTTTTACGTTCTACGTTTAATACAAAATGACTATCCTTTTTTTGTCAGGGCTGGTATTCAGCATCAATCTGTTTAAATAAATCACATTACATTCCATTTGATAATAAAGCTGAGATTTTATTTTGCTTGTGGATGTGCATGTGGAATTTTAAATAACCATAAACATCTCAGCATTCGAAAATAAAATAATTTATTACAGAGTAAAATGTTAATCAGACATTGTAAACCAGTGGATAAAGGAGTATTTTGGTCAGTGTCTTTCATAGATAAATATTTCTCTTCCAACTCTTCCTTCAGGAACGTGGCTGTGGAATATCTGTGCTGTTCTGCTGTATCTGTTCCCCTCCAAGAACGCAGAGATCTCCTAGAATGTTCACAGGACAAATATTTAAAATATAAAAGTATGTGTTGCATGTCTACGCACCATAGGTGCAGACATAGACAGGACTGATTGACACATCAGTGTTGAATTGAGACGTGCAATGCATTGGTTAGCCGAGCCCACTCATGAAAATGATTAACATCTATGGCTGCGGTTACATGAGGGCTTTTTCATTCAGAATGAAAACTTCAGAATTAATTAATTCAGAAGTAAGTTTTTTGCTGCGTGTTTACATGGGAAATGGTCATTCCGAATGAGTGTTTACATGGACAATACTTTTAAATCCCATTATTTCATTCCACATCAGGTTTGGGGCTGGGAAGGCTTCTGATTGGATAGGGGGCGGGGCAGATATGTTTACGTCCAGTGGTGGAAAGTAAATAAGTACATTTACTTTAGTACTCTACTAAAGTAAAAATTTGAGGTATTTCTACTTTACTTGAGTATTTCCAATACTTTTACTTCTACTCCACTACATTTCAGGTACAACAAAATAATAATAATAAACAAAACACTTTTATGCCATATTACTTTATATTTGATGTATCCTGTAGCCTATGAGAGGTTGCTCTCAGAAATGTGAAATTAAACATGTCTAGTTTCTTATAATTAATCACAAAAAAGAGGATAATATAGCCATACCAATTACATGGAAACAAGCATGCACAGAAAGACCAGAATGAACTTAAATCCGAATGAGTGTTTACATGAGTCCACAATTGTTTCAATAGGATTTAAAAATGGAATAAACCGGTCAGATCTAAGTTTAAATCAGATTGGCCATTTTCATTCCGATTTAAGTTTACATGACAACTTTTAATAGGATTTAACTTTATTCTGAATGAAAAGGGGATTTAACTGTCCATGTAAACGTAGCCATTGTAACCCGCTGAAAGCAACTTACCGGTATTGTAATTATTTTGTATGAATGTTGAAAACTGGGACATATTCTTTTAGAGATATTTGTCGGGACTCTGGACATAGTTTGAAATCGGGACAATCCCAGCCAAACTGAGACGTCTCGTCACCCTAGCTATACATAATATGTGTACAGTGTGTAAATGACCTTTTCCAGCACATCAAACAGGACCAGGTGTGTTGGCAGTGAAGACTTGTATGGAAAAGCGTTCCTCAACCAGTGCAGAGGCTCTTCATAGAAGCCATCTGCTTCATCACTGTAGCCCTCTACTCCCAGATCTGGGGGACATTCCAGGAACCTCATCCTCACTGGACAGTGCATGTGGCTGAAATGACGGTGGATGGATGAATGAATGAATGAATGAATGAATGAATGAATGAATGGTCTTATTTCAGATTTAGTCACAACAAAAAGCACAAAAACAACACATGGACCAAACTTATAATGCCTACCTTTTTAACCTTATAATACATAAAAGAGAAACTTTGATACAAAAGACAGAAACAAAGACAAACATTTGGACATTTCACATACTAGTAACAAGTAAGACGCGCAAACGCGGGAAGCGAACGCAGCTCTGTGTGTGTGTGTGTGTGTGTGCTACAGCTGCGCCCTCTGGTGGCGGGCGGGTGGTGTCACAGCGGGACAGACACACAGACACAGACACACACACGATCTGCAGGGTCTCATAGTTAGTGCTCACTGCATTCGCAATAATATTGTATGGATTATAAATTAAGTTTTATTGTGAATGTAGGTCACATTTACTATGAAAACCTGCATCTCCCGTCAGTTGGTCAGGCTACATATATGGTTGGTCTGACCTCAAACCCTTAGATTTCCATATATGGAGCTGACCTGTTCTGACATTCCATAATGTTGATCCTTCTCCAAGCGTCCTTCCTTATCTGACATGCCATATGTTGATCTGACCTCATCAAAACCTGTACACTCAAGACACGCTCCATATATGGCCAGTACAGAATTCAGTGTACCTGTAGAAGGGTGTGGAGTGACAGGGCATGAGGAACAGGACATCAGGTTGCGTGGTGGTGATGGTGGTGTCACATAGCTTGTGGAGGTGACCCATCACATCCAGAATGCCTCTCTGGTGGATCAGACCCGTGTACAAGGCTGGCAGCAGGTTGGACACCAGCAGGCCATACGCAGCAGTCTGCCTCCACGTTTTCAGATGTGCCAAAGATATCCCTGCAAAATTAACCACATGAACCCATTAATTTCTGAGGCCGACTCTACAAATTCATGTTGCTATATCAGTGCTGCTCAAACATGACCACCCAAAATAAGATCTACAAGCTCGTAAAATTCTACAAATGCGTTCTAAACCAGTAGATCTCAAACTTTTTCCACTGACCCAATCTGAAAATGTTTTATGCCAGAGACCCCAAGAAGAGAAAATCTCCCCACTTTGACCAGGGTTCAATTCCCAGGTAGGGCATGAAAGTTAAAGATCCACTCCACTTAAAAATGTTTTTCAAAACTAGCAGAGATAGCTGCTCTACAAGATCACAATCAACCACGTTGTATGAGATTTCGAAAATGTTTGCCTATAATAACTTCCAAAATTATGTGAATGTATAATGAATATTGTATTCACCAGGTTGAAAGTGGTTCAACATACTGTACAACACAACCGTTAATTCCCAAATGGCAAAAGTAGCAGATCTACAAGCTCAAAACGTATCGCTGCAGATCTGCCACTTTTGTGTGATGCTGTAGTATAATCAAGTAGAGCATTAATTTACGAAAAAGCAAAACAAGTTAACCCATTTTGGGCGGGAACCCCTTTTGGTGTTAGCATTATCCTATGCTTTAGCTATTTTTGAAAAATCGAAGAACGACTGACATGGAAACATAGCTTTTTCAGAAAACTGTCAGGATGTAGAAGACATTTTTACAATCTGATCTCAGGTCAAAACAAGTTAAAATATGGAAATAAGAGGTTTCTGCCTGACATCAACAATATATTTGTTGGGCATTGTTTTCCACAGACAAGTAAAAGTTGACCTACCACAATACACCATGCAAAAGGGCAACACAGGGTAGATGAAACGGAATTCCTTGTGAGCAAGCAAACTGGAATAAAAATACAAATACCTTTTCATCTCTCTCTAGGGTTAAAGTGGTAAAAGTTGTTTTACCTTGAAGCCTAATTTATAATTTGTACAACCGCAACGCTCTGTGAAGTTACTGCGAGTGACGCGGTTGGTTGTATGACAAATTGTAAATTACTGTACCTTTACTTGTAACAGTGTTTCTACATTGCAGTATTGATACTTTTACTTAAGTAAAAAAAACCTTTTGTCTTTTAGTTTTTCCACCACTGCCAACAACAACGCACCTGTAAACCGCAACTGTCCAGCCTACTGCTACCAATAGTATCCTGTATCTTTTAGCAGCCAGAGTGCATCCATGGAGGAAGAAAGGCAGGTGGGGGCCGACGACTACCGCAAAGCCCTGGGTGAAGTACCAGTGCCATGGATGAGAGCCATAGAACTCCGACACTCCGTGGAAGATGTTCAACTTGATGAAGTTGAACTGCACCAGCGTCCACTATGAGATGAGAGAAAACACAATGCACATCGTTACCGTCACAGAAAAACATCTTATTTTGTTTTTACGTAAATTAACGCCCTACTTGGTCATACTAGTCACACAAAATCATCAAAGATAGCTGATCCACAAGCTCGAAACCTTTAAAAAAAGAAAACTTGTCGACCAGCTACTTTTGCTATTTTTGAATCCCGAAAAGTAGCTGTTTTGGACATACAAGCTTTCCACCAGACAGCAACATTATGTATTCCACCTTACAGACCAAGGTTATTATAGCTAAATCAACATGATCAATGGGGAATTCCAAGCTAATAATAAAAACTAGTTGAACTACTGAGCATGCTGAAATAGAAACAAAGTTTCTTTCATTTTTGCACAGCTTTGTGTGTGTTTCTGTAGCACGGAATGTGATGATTTGATTGGCTGAGCAGTGAGCACGGAATGTGATGATGTATGATGTATGATAATAAGAGCGCTCCTCACTAAACACGTGTTTTTTAAGTTCGAAATCTTGTATCTACACTAAAATCAAACACCAAACTAATGAAAAGTAAAAAACCATGACAACTCTGTTTCATTTTCTTTACCTTCCCATAAAATGCACAGTCAATTATAGTTGAAATCACGAGAGTCAAAGCCCTGCAAGTGAAGAGAATGATATATTAGGCTATAACCACAAGCAAGCAGACAATAAAGTAGTGATGTAGCGCAGTCAGTGGTTCTTAAAGTGGAGTACTGGAACCCCACGCCAGTTCAAATAATGATTGTTTTGGGGTGTCCCCAGTTAAAATGATTAATTTAGGGATCACGGCCTGAAAGGTTTGAGAACCCTTGGCCTAATACAAAACTGGAGGTCTTAGACATCGAAAGGTTTGAGAACTGATTTAGTAAACACAAAGAAATCACTAACCCTATGGGAACACAGCGATGACTTATGAGTCTGAATTTGTCCTCTTCTCGCCAGAAGTGGCTGACCAGTAGAGGGAGCCACACAATCAAGGCTGTCGGGCGGACAATGATTGCTAAGGCAACCAAAGACAAATATTTTTTACTGTAAAAAAAGAAAAGAAGAAATGTTTAAAACTATATTTGGAGTGTATTCCGCTGTAGCAGACAGATAGTTGGGCATCATAATAGACGACAATAGCTGGAAAAAAACATTAAATTGCCTCACAAGCTCACAAGGGATCAGACAGAGACAGAGACAATATAATTATATAGGCTATAGGGCTTAAGTGCTCAACATGTTTGAAAAACGTGTGTGTGTGTGTGTGTGTGCATGCATGTGTCTGTTTGTGCATGCATGTGTGGGGGACTCAAAATCTGAATAAAAGTCCCTGAAGGATTATTTTGCTGATACAAACAACATTTCAAAGGATTAAAATTCAAAAGTAGCAAATCTACAAGCTTTTTTTTTTTGTGACGCTGTATGATCAAGTAGAGAAGGGAAAAGAAATTCAGGCAAATTGAGCAGAGTGAAATGCAAATGCCCCGCAGTAAGGACTTTTGGTCTCGTCTCTGACCTGCTGTGTGTCTTGGATCCAGGCAGAGGGTAGTAGCACAGAGCAAGTGTAGTCAGAGTGGTTTCCATGGTGTTCGTCAATGTTCTGGTGCAACAGTACCAAGTGAACCAGGAGCACATCTGGCAGAACAGCTGGGTTGAGGGAGAGAGCAAAGTCAAACATCTGCACTGAAACATGATGGAAATATCTTAACCACATGAACACTAGGGTTGAACATTTGGAGGAAAATAGCAGATCTATAAGCAGAACTTTGGAAGCCAATCTTAGCCAATCAGGATGGAGTCTGAAAAATCGGAAAGACATGTTTCGTTTTAATGGCTCTAGAGAGACTGTGTACTGTCGAAACATTTGTTTTGCACAAAGCGGCCTCCTGGTGGCGCTATAACAGGCCAATGTGAAAACTTTGGGGCAGAGGTTCAGCCCTGGCATTCAGGGAGTGTGTGCAGAGTATGGCTGCGATCAAGCGTGCCAGAGATTAGCTGTTCACAGACGGACAGACGGACACACGGACGGAGTGCAAAACATACTCTCTCCCCATGCCTTCGGCCTGATGGAGACAAATATCTGCCCACAACCACGAAGGCTGTCGGGGGCAGTCGGGCTGCAGCCCACCATAGATAGCCCAACGGTAAATCCGGGACTGGCTAAATGCCTAAATTGTAATAGGCTTATGACTAAATTGGGGAGAGAAAAATTAAGTGTAGTGTATACAGACAGGCAAGCTGACTTTTTACCGTCCATTTGGCAACATCAGGACCTTCCAACATGTGGATGAGGGTGTAGAGTTTGATGTCTGCCATCGCAGCGAGGAGTGCTTGAAGGATTCGTGGAAGCCATATCTGTAAAAAGTAAAAACCCACCAGACCAGTTGTAGGAAAACAATAGCAACTAAAAAAAAAAAAAAGAATACTAAAAAAAATACTGTTTCACAACACTGTAAATTGAGGTCCCAGATAGATTAAGAATGATATCAAATGTGGGTCTGTGGCCTTATGTGTATCAAACTGGGGCAATTTGAAATGAAAAAAGGTTCACTTAACTTAACTAAACTTAACTTAACAAAAAAAGCATTGACTTACCAAGAGAAAAACCGTGTCGTAACGTATCAAGTGTAATATCTTGTATATAAATGCAAAGAAGAATGGGAAGGTGAATCCTCGTATGCCCGCACTCCACTCCCATGTCAGGTGACCATAGGTAAAATTGTCAAGGTCAAAACTGAGTACAAATACATTATCATACATACATTTAACAGAATATCATTTAATACTGTTAACCACTTTACACCTGGCATCCCTATTTTGGCTTCCCACATGTTATTTTTTGTCTTTCCTCTGACAATGTGTGTGTGTGTGTGTGTGTGTGTGTGTGTGTAGTGGCAAAACACGTTACATGAAGAGTGTGAGGCGTTACAGCATAACTGCCCGTTTGCATACTATTACTAAGTGCGACTTGCGGTCGCAATAACGATAACTAGTATACTGTACAGTATAATGTATAGTAAGTACACACACACACACACACACACACACACACACACACACGTTGTTGTTTTGTAAAGGATATTTGAAAACCATGTAATGGGACACTTCCAGGCACTGCCAGTACTCATCAGGGACAAAGCTGGTTTGGACCAGGAAACAGTTGACAAGACGGAACACCACGCACAATACAGTCACATTAACTCCATACACACCTGTGGAATTCAACACAATCACATATTAACATTATTAACTCTGTACCTGGTTTCAATCACCAGCTACTTCCATAACAATATCCATTGTGTCTGGACAGTAAGCAAAGTAAAGCAAAGTTCTTTGTTTACCCAGGGAAGTGGACTAAGCTCGAGATGCTTGTTTACAGCCACACCTAGCCCCTTTCGGGACCCTACATAAAGCTTTTCTGAAATTTTGATGAGTTTTATGTTGGGTCCCTGTTCAGAACTATATTTTCGTATGGGAATTCCAGTACGCGGATGTAGAAATTCTCTCTAAAATAGGATCTGCGCCAAGTGACGGCATTATTTTCCTTGAGTTATTCTGAATTCGGTAACTTTAAGTAGCTATACATCCCGCTGCGAATATCTCCTGTGGCGCGGAAGCCGTTAAGTATTTTTAATCTTTGTTTGACCGATTTGGTCGCTTTATTTCTTCTTGTTTGTTTACCGTTTATTGTACCGCCTCCCGGTGTGCGGTTGGCTTGTGCGGCTACGTCCCTGCCTCTGATCTGCTCTGTCATAGCTATAGCGCCACTAGCTAGCCAGATAGGCAGTACAATGAGGTGTCAATAAACAAGGAAGGAAGAGATTAATCCAAGCTTCCAAATCGGGCAAACATAGATTAAAAATACTTAACGGCTTCCACGCCACAGGAGATATTCGCAGCGGCATGTATGGGTACTTATACTAAACATATTCAGAAAGCCTCACAAGGAAAAACGTCGTCACAGAGCGCGGCCAGGAGCTAAACATGTTGTTTATGTTTAAGAATGGCTTTGTACCAGGTGGCATGGTAGTAGTGCAACAGGACCCCATGGACTGGGTCGAACAAAATGTCAGAAATTTCAGTACCATTGGGTTCTGCTTGGAGGGCTAAGCCACACCCTGCTCATAGAACATTTCATGGTAGGGTTTCAATGCCTTGCTCAAGGGCACTTCAGCGGTGGTAATTTTAACGTGAGGTTCAGAGGTTCATCGGTATCTAGGGTGTGTGTGTGTTCAAAGTTTGGCATCGATCGGGTTAACGTTACAAATAGTAATCTCAGCAAGGCAGATGGCTTCTTGGTTAGAGTGGGTGACAAATATTATCACACGAAAAGATCAAATTACCTACCTAGGTTCCATCCTGGAGGCCAATCTTTCCGGTGATAAGATGGCCACCAACGTAATCAAAAAAGTCAATCAAAGAACAAGATTCCTTTACAGGATCTCCTCACTGGTCAGCAAAAACACCTTGAAGACCTTAACAGGAGCCCTCGTACAAGGTTTCTTTGACTATGCATCCACCTCTTGGTACCACAGCACCTCAAAGGCCCTTAAAACAAGGCTCCAGACCTCCCAAAACAAACTGGTCAGGCTCCTACTTGGCCTCACCCCCCGAACCCACCTCACCCCTGCCCACTTTGACAGGCTGGGATGGCTTAGGGTCGTCGACAGAGTACAGCATCTTGCAATGGGTCTGGTCCACAAGATTCGATACACCACCAAGATACCCATGTACCTGTCTAAATACTTCCTTAATGTAAACGAAGTCCACACCCACAACACCAGAGGGAGTGCAACAAACCATGTACAACCCAGATTCGGCACAAACAAGGGACTAAATTCTTTTCGCTCCTATGCCACCAAAATGTGGAACGCCCCACCAACAGTCATTAAGACATGTGAATCCCTTGACTCCTTCAAAACCGCTCTCAAAGGGCACCTACGGATGGCTGCAATTCGAAACTGGCCTCTGTAAAAATCTGAATCCCCCCCACCCCATTTTCCCTCACTGTATATTGTATCTTTTCCCTTTTTTTCTTCCCATATAATGAATTTAGCTACATAGAAATGTCTATTTGTATGTCTCTAAATGTTTGTATGTCTTTAAATGTTTTGAACAATGTGGACCCTGTTGTAAACAAGTGTAATGCTTAATTGGGTCGTCCACTCACAGTTGACAGTCTTTGTATTGAGTTTGTGCTTAAAATGTACTGTAAATTCTACAAACTGTTAATAAATATTTCAATCAATCAATCAACGGTGCAGGAGATTAGCTGTATTTACAATACTTTTACTCCAAGACACTTTATTAACAGTCTTCTTCCACCACTGCAGTGCTTACCAGTGTTTAGAGATGACATATCTTCGTTGATGTACAGTTGTGATTTTCGTTTCCTCAACTTCACGGGTTCAACCTTGTGACCAAAGTTCAAACGAGCACGAAGCTTCTCCATGTGTGTAGAAGACATCAGACTAGCCTGGGATCAAAACAAAGGCTAGTAGAACGTGTAGAAGTGTATCCTCTGTGTTCTTCAGGCATCGTCCATCCAACACCATTCAGCTGTAATAAGACACACTGGTCTGATGGCTGCAACGTTTATCGCATCTTAGTTTCAATGAATGAAAATGACAAATAATTACACATCAAATTGATTGCTAAAGCGGTGCTTCGCTCTCTAGCTCCCCACAAATAAACCAACCAACAGTATTTTCATCTCCGGTGTGATATTGTTGTCGCTATAATTAGTATTATAATTAATATTCCCCAGAGAAACTATTTCGCAGCAACACAGTACAAACTGCAGGAAGGAACCGATGACAACAAAAAACAATGTTAAATTCTATCATCTCTGCGCATGCGCTGTAACTCATTACCGGATATGCTTCTCTGCGCATGTGCTGCTACCTGTGTTCATGCCGGATATGACGTGTATGGCCTCTCCCATCGTCCTGTGTGTGTGTGTGGTCGTGGTCGGTGGATGTCCTCTGCTGTTCCACATGTTTGTTATTTCATATTCTCTATCAGTTATTTACGTCACTTGTGAGAAACACTTTAATGTTATTCGGTCGTAAGGTGGTTTGGATGAAAAGGTGAGTTTTTCGTAATGCATGAAGTCCAATAATGTGTAAGAGAGGAACGTTTAAACATGCATGCATGCTGTCCTGTTTTTTATTCTGGACATGAACCAATGACCCCTGAACATTGAGTCTGTAGTTATGACTGTTATAGATTGATAGATATTTAACACATATTTGAACAAAACATATCACGTACACCCCCTGTATCATATATGTCTTATCAAAGTAGTTGTGTAAATCTAATGTTACCTAAGTAGTCATAACACTATAATAGTCGATCTATGATGTTTATTGTTTACATTTGAGCATTGATACTGCAGTGATGTGTGTGGGTGGGGGGGGGGGGGGGGGGGGGGAGAGATATTCTTACACACATTATTCATAGCATTTATGATACCGTCCATTATTGTGGAATGTTGCAAATTAAAACCTCAACTCGTCACAATAATCCCAAACACACCGTTTGCTCAATGTCAGTATTACTATTTTCTGGAAGTTTTATTTTATTCAATAATATTAATAATAAGCCAAATGTTTGTGCTTTGCTTTTCATGATTGAAGCATTTTATAGATCCATTGTTGTGATTGACACTATAGGCTCGATTTGCAACACTATATTTGTTTTTATAATGGGATCTAGAGTTGCAATACTATCCAGTGACTGCCCAAAGTGCCCATTTATCCAAATTACATTTGCGATCTGCTTGTATTAAACAAGCTTGAATTATCTATCCTCTTTCAAACTGCAAAATATGCTCCGTAACATCGTATCTGCGCCATTTGACGGCCTGTTTTCCTTTGAGGGCTTCTGAATTCGTGAACTATAAGTACCTATACATTCCGCTGCGAATATCTCCTGTGGCGCGGAAGCCGTTAAGTATTTTTAATCTTTGTTTGACCGATTTGGTCGCTTTATTTCTTCTTGTTTGTTTACCGTTTATTGTACCGCCTCCCAGTGTGCGGTTGGCTTGTGCCGGCTACGTCCCTGCCTCTGATCTGCTATAGCGCCACTAGCTAGCCAGATAGGCGGTACAATGAGGTGTCAATAAACAAGGAAGGAAGAGAAGAATCAAAGCGACCAAATCGGTCAAACAGGAGATATTCGCAGCTGTATTTATAGGTACTTAAAGTTCACACATTCAGAAGCCCTCACACGAAAAAAAAGTCCTGAAAGAGCGCAGAAGGACTTATCCGAAGTTGTTTACGTTTATTTATGTGTGCGTACCCGGTGGCAGGGTGGAGGTGGAATAGGACCCAATGCTCTGGGTCTAAAAAAATTCAGAAACTTCAGTAGCATTGGGTTCTGCTTGTAGGGCTAACATAATGCAGGAGGCAGCAGCGCGATCTGTTATAAAAAAGAGCACTTCCAAACTCCAACACAAAATAAAGAATCACCTGCACAGAAAGTACCTCAAAACATGTCTACGGTGGATTTTTATAAAACAAACGCTTTGCAGTTTGAAAGAGGATAATTCAAGCTTCCCCTACAGCTGCAATGTTGGTGAGTTTAACGTTGTTTAATACAAG
Organism: Protomyctophum parallelum; assembly: GCF_964188405.1. Classification (NCBI taxonomy): domain Eukaryota; kingdom Metazoa; phylum Chordata; class Actinopteri; order Myctophiformes; family Myctophidae; genus Protomyctophum; species Protomyctophum parallelum. Next base: position 38,945,147 of record NC_139699.1, read on the forward strand.
CAATGCAATTTGGACGAATGGGCAGTCAATAGATGGTATTGCAACTCTAGATTATTCAACCTAATCCCATTATAAAAAAATCTAGTGTTGCAAATTGCGGCTAGGTTGAATCTAGAGTTGCAACATCTGACAGCCTATACATCCAAATAGAAAAGTCCTATCTGACTAACAACGTTAAACTCACCAACATTGCAGCTGTACGAAAAGCTTGAATTATCCTCATTCTAAGGGCCGATTCATACTCCTATTTTAGAGCCGAATAAAAGTCGGTTCGGCTCTGTAGAGCCTACAATTTGACGTCATTTGAGGTTCGGGGGGGCGGGTACCGTCCTAAAGTCGGCTCTTCGGTGCTACTGAAAATTTCTGACGAGCCGAAATCATTTCGGCACTACAGCGCCGAAACAGCGGTAAAATAGGAGTATGAATCGGCCCTTAGTTTCTATCTGCAAAGTGTTTGTTTCATAACAATCCACCAGACATGACATGAGCTACTTTCTGTCAAGAAATTCTGTGCAAGTGATATTTCGAGTTTGTAAGCGCTCGTTAGAAATCAGTCATTGCAATGGTTCTGCGTGCCACCTGTTTTGAAATTGCACATAATGTAAATGCAGGAAACAGCAGGAGGTTGTTTTATATAACACTTAGCTCTCTAACATGTCTACGGTGGATTTTTATGAAACAAATACTTCGCAGATAGAAATAATAATTCAAGCTTTTCGTACAGCTGCAATGTTTGTGAGTTTAACGTCCTAACAATCAGATAGGATTTTACTGTTTGGATGTATGGGCTTTTAATGGTTGGTGTTACAACTCTAGATTCATCATATTAAAAAACAAATCTAGTGTTGCAAATTGCGGCTAGATTGAGGGCAGAACTGTTGGCTAAAAGTTGCACCTCAGATCTTGTGTGAACTTGTAGACCATTTACTGAGTAGATAATGAAATAATTGGGTGCCTTGACTGACACTTGACAGGGCAAGGCACCTTTAATTATAGGCTAGCACCTTTCAACAACAATCAAAAGTAAGTAAGTTGCCAAGGCGTGTGGCCCATGATACTGAACCTATTCTGTTTCTGTAGCGTGAGGCAGCTTGATGTACAAGTATACCCCTTGAACGTGACGGTACTATGTCACATGATGTACAAGTACACCCCCTGGACATCCCCCCTCGACACTAACGTGTCGTGGATTCACTCACGCTTCCTCTGGGCGTGAGTGAATCCACAATATGTGTCTGGCCAAAGCCAGGCTAATAACTATATGTCACATGTGGACTTACCCCTGATCCAAACCAAGCAGGGAGGCATTGGGTCCCATTTTTATAGTTTTTGGTATATGACCCGGCCGGCCAGAGGATTGAACCTCGACCTCAGTCTCAGTGAGGACATTCTAACCACAAACTCACTGAGCTGGTCTATTAAAGAGTTTTTTGTAAAACATATATTATTCATAAAAGTTTCTATTTGTCGGGAAATAAAAAATAAACACTTTTTATTTAACTAGCACTTTTCAGATTTGTTCAAAATGTTTTGAAAACGATTTAAATTGTTTCTCCTAATGACACATCACACATATAAGGACGCCATGTTGAAAGTGGTCGAACAAGTAAAATAATGGCAGATATTATTGTATGACAGGCAGATGATATCTGCCGTTATTTTACTTTTCCTGGCTCCACCTTCAAGGTCTGAGGTAATGCTTCTTCTCTGTTCCTTCAGGTCCGTCTTTTGATGCAGAGCGGAAGACAAAGTGGAACTACTGGTCACCTACTGGACGAATGTTTCGACGAAGGGTCCCTTTCAATCAGGTGGCGTTTGTCACGGTGGTTGGAGTGTTTGGTGGAGTTTACATTTACAGACCTTACTTTGAGGCCCAGAGACATGGGAGCCCAGGACAACCACCACCACCACAACATGAAGATGATGTGCCATCAGAGGAGACAAAATTATCACCACAAAAAACAGATTCATAAAAATAAAACATGCTAGTTCATCTTTGAACAATAAAACCACATGACTAGTATACACAGTATACAGTATGTTGGCCTCAGATGTTCTTCCTCCAGCAAGACAGAAACCAGATGAACTGGATTGTACTGGTGGAGTCAAAGGAGACCATCTGATCAATGTGATTTAATTTCATGAACCCTTGCCTTCTGATTCTGGGCTTGTAGATCTGCTATTTCTGTGTATATTTAGTGTAGAGTGAAAACAGGAGGGGTCCTAGCTCCTAGTATTGACCCCAGGGGGGCTCTCGTCTAAGTATACAGGGTTTAAACTTGAAACCGTCTATACATTGTACGACAACTCACAAATAGCCTATCTACAAGATGTGTTGTCAGCTTATAGATTTGCCATTTTAGCAACTTTGGAACTTTTTGGACAATTTCCACATTTCTTTTAAAATGCTGACAATAAATGACTAGCCCAAAATAGTGATTCCAAGAGTTTTTTTAATGTCTTCTGATTTTGGGCTGTTCTGTGCGGTTGCTTTTTTCTGTGTGCAAAAACAAATAAATAACAATAATAATAATTATAAATTGATTGATTTAATTATCTTAATATCAACGTTTTGAGCAGTGCACACCACTCTAATGACTGGCCCCCGTGTGTCCCTGTGTATGTTTACTTTGGAATATGTGTGTGTCCATAGATATTTAAAAAAAAGACATGCCTCATTGGCCGCTGCAGTTCATTGGAGCAATGTGTCTTGACTCTTCAGCGAAGCTAGCAACTTCCTTGCAGCGAAGGCGGAAGTCAAGTGGAAGTGACTACTGGCCAATCACAGCGTGTCTTTTCCGGGATTTATCAATTAAATCCAAATGAGCTTTATTGGCATGAGGAAACAAACATTTACATTACAGTCACACCTCTGATTGGCCTACCGAACTTCTGTGACGCACGTGGATGCTTCTGCTATGCCCATTGCTTCGCAAGTAATCTCCTTCACACACACACACACACACACACACACACACACACACACACACACACATATCTTCAAGAGATCTGTGTGTGTGTCTATGTTGGGAGTATGAACAGCTGCAATACCGCTGGGTGACCTAAAGTAGCACTGAAACACACGCACACACTCTGCAGCACTCCGTTACCACGGGTGGAAAGTCACCTTGTATTTAATTGACCTGTATAGCTGTTCTGTGTGTACTTACTGTATATGACTGGTGATACCTGACGAAGGCCCATAATGGGTCGAAACGTTGTCATCCTTATATTCTAAATAAAATTCCTGTGGGAGCTACAAACAGTGTGCGGACTACTTCTCCTTCTCCTGTACTTATGACTGGCTCACGACTACAACTTCTGTCCAGATGTAAAATGTAAAAATAATCCTCACTATAACACCTCTTTTGCTCCATATTCCAGAAAATGATGTTCAAACGTATGTTTGCTCTAGCAGTTCTCAAACCTCAAACTCTTATAAACTACAGAAGAAGATAACAGCTCAGATAACATTGCTTATTACACGGCTTGGATGAATGCTTGATTCTGATTGGTCAATCACATAATTCAGCAGGTCTGTTATTTCTGGATAATGACCGCTCCGTTAGGCTGATGCCTAATCAAACCCTCACAGGACCACCACATGAAAAAAAAATTGTGTTCAAATGTTTCTCACACACACGCATACACACACACGCTGACACACGCGAGCGCGTTTTTCGGCGAGCGGCACCGTCGTATGGCAGAGTATACAATCTTTTCAGACAGTGCTTGAAGTTGGTGGGAGGAGCTGCTGCTGGCAGTGTTGCCATGTCTGCTTATACGCGACTTTGGGCTTGTTTTTCTGTAAAGTTTAATTTAAATTGCGGTTACATTTACTTGCGTGCGGTCAAGATAAACACAGCAGACTGAGCAGAGCGCTCTCTACCCTACCCTACCCCACTGACAACCAACCACAAGTCGATTTTTGGACTCGCCACAACAATTTTATTGTCCCAGGAATAGGATATTATATCCGTTCAAATAGGGCTTGCTTGCCTTGCTGAAATTCTAAACCATTTTCATGTCAAGGACCGCAACATATATATTTGTCCACGGACCCGGGCCCCCACCATCTACAAAAAATATTTTGAGCCAGGGACCCCCGTTGCCTCGTACAAGATTTGTGTTAACATATGTCTTACAATTACAAATAATAATAATAAATGATCTACGACTACAAGCAACGCATGGTGGGCTTGTAGATCGGCTATTTTGTCGCTTCTTTTGGGCTTGTTTAGTTTTTATAGACCCTGGTTGCTTACCTCACTCGCAAAATCTGGCAACACTGGAAGAGAGAAGAAGCTCGACAAGTGAAGTTGAGCAAACACTGATGTTTGATTAATAGTAAAATAACAACTCATGGATCATACGGATCAGCGACCATGATGCCACTTTGATTCAGTGTGGCGACACATCGTATCAGTTTAGTTACAGCATCATTTGTGTGTTAACGAATCCAACACTCTTCAGAAGAGCAGCCCATCTGGTAAGTTTGATCTTTTTTTCTTTTCTTTTTTTTCTTCAGGAAATGTCATTCGGGGTAAATCCTTAATGTAGCATCTGCTCTGTTCTGCTAGAAAACTTAACACTACTTCAACATATTAAGTTGCTCGCTTTTTAATAATGCTATTGTTGCAGACTTGCAACACAGCGAATTACTTTCACAACACATTCTCAATAAGCTTCTTTTAGATAAGATCACCAACGGCATTTTGCATCGTGCGAAGCTGTCGCAAGTCGCTAAATTGCCAAAAAGAACTAAACTAGTTGTATACAACTATACACCATGCTTGCAGATCTGTTTTGTTTTTTCTGGCAGATCTGTTGTTTTTCCTGATAGTGACACGTGTGACATCTAGTCGAGCTTTTGATGAATTGAACAATGTGGACCCTGTTGTAAACAAATGTAATGCTTAATTGGGTCGTCCACTCACAGTTAACAGTCTTTGTATTGAGTTTGTGCTTGAAATGTACTGTAAATTCTGCAAACTGTTAATAAATATTTCAATCAATCAATCAAAAGTCCTTTCCCTTACTGGGTGAAAAATATATCCCACACACCTTGCAGTAATAATGCGAATCATGTCACATTCACAATAATAATAATACATATCACCTAGCTATAGTCTAGCTCTTGTCCATAGCTAGCCCCTCTCGGAACCCTCCATAAAGCGTTTCTGAAATTTGGATGTCGCTTTATTGTAGGGTCCCTGTTCATAACTATATTTTCGTATGGGAATTTTGGAACGCGGACATAAATATGCTCCGTAACATCGTATCTGCGGCGTTTGAGGGCCTTTTTTTATTTGAGTTATTCTGAATTCGTGAACTATAAGTACCTATACAAACCGCTGCGAATATCTCCAGTGGAAGCCGTTAAGTATCTTTTGTTTGTTTGACCGATTTGGTCGCTTTATTTCTTCTTGTTTGTTTACCGTTTATTGTACCGCCTCCCGGTGTGCGGTTGGCTTGTGCCGGCTACGTCCCTGCCTCTGATCTGCTCTGTCATAGCTATAGCGCCACTAGCTAGCCAGATAGGCGGTACAATGAGGTGTCAATAAACAAGGAAGGAAGAGAAGAATCAAAGCGACCAAATCGGTCAAACAAAGATTAAAAATACTTAACGGCTTCCGCGCCATAGGAGATATTCGCAGCGGCATGTATGGGTACTTATACTTCACAGATTCAGAAGCCCTCACACGAAAAAAAGTCGTCAAAGAGCGCAGACAGGCGTTATCTACGTTGTTTATGTTTTATGTATGTCCGCGTACCTGGTGGCAGGATACTGCTGGAACAGGACCCCATGGTCTGGGTCTAAAAAATTTCAGAAACTTCAGTACCATTGGGTTCTGCTTGGAGGGCTAGTCCATAGCGTCAATGCACCTGTCCTACTAGGGCAACTAGGCTACAACAACTATGTCGCCTGCTGCCCCACAGACCGAGACATTTGAATGTAACTTATCTGTGACCACTGACCTGACCTGAATTTAAAATCAAAAGTTGAGGTCAACCCCCCCCTACTGTACTACTTATAAATGCTAAAAATTAATGATTACAAATGCTAGAATACAAAAATCCCTAAAGGCGTGTGTGTGTGTGTATGGGGGGGGGGGGGGGGGGGGGGTCATCTGACCAGCAGGACAAGCACATGAGGGCCAGCTGAGGGTTATTAGATGAGATGTTTTTACTTCATAAACCAGCTTTTGTGTCATAAAATTTCAATTTCTGCTCTGCTGTGTGTCATGATGCTGTCAGCCATCTTCATGCCTCTTTCTTGTCATCATTATCAATGCTTTCTGCACACAGACATTCTTGATTATGATGATTGATTTAACAAGTTTAACATGCAGAGCATTCTTAGTTAATTACTTGAGGCCTATTACTATACATTTAACATTAGTGTTAATTAGCTATATATTTGGAATTAATTATTGCTATTTAGTGTTTATTAAGTAACGGGGAGTCTCCCCTTCTATCCAGCTCTTGAGTGAACAGATACATTTTAAAGTCCGGTACCAAATTCATCCAATCAGGAGAGAACTCACACAGGATACAGGATAAACAAGTGAAATAGGAAGTTACGAAACAAATAAATAACCAGACAAGACAGGAACTGTAACATAAGTTTATAGACTTTTTAGGCCATGAGGCTGACCGTGTGAGCCAATCTGCTACTCTCACCCCCCTTTTGACCTCCTCCCACGGGGAAACCCTATCAGAGTCAAGGTACCAATGTAATGCCCGGGATTCGAGTCCACGTCTCCCGTGTGGAAAGCCAACAACTAAGCCAAAGGAAATTCCCTATTTTAGGCCATCAGACTGAGGTTGTGAGCCACTCTGCTACATATAGCTGGTTAAAATATACACACTCAAGATCACTCAAGTTACAAATGGATATCATCGCTGTCGATCAGAAACTCTCCATATTCAACCATTTTGTGTTTTTTCCCCCTAAATATACCACAGCGTCACTCAAAAGTAGCAGATTCACTTTCGAGCCTGCAGTTGCAGATCTGCTACTTTTTAATTTGAATCCTGAAAAGTAACAGTTTTATGAGGTTTCTACCCGACAGACAATATGTTAACAGTGAGGATTTTACTGTGTTGTTTGTTTAACTTTATGGCATATGCACTTTTCTCTGAGGAGTTGGCATCCATGTATCGCATGTTTTGGACCACTGCCCACTGGGGTGGCTCCTGTTGCACCTCCTCTGACATCTGGTTAAAGACATTTTAAAGTCTGTATTTGTTCTGTGACACCAATTCTCCTCACTCCTCATACTAGGAAGCAAAAAAGGAATTCCAGTTGAAACAGATAGCAATGTGCAACCAGACTTTTTAAGGACCCCTATAATTTGGAGAGTGTACAAATGGACCAGTGAGGGTCATTTGGTTCTAAGGTCAACTTGTATTGTAACTGAGTTACAAGTCTCTGGGACCAAGGACCCTAAGGGTTGAAAATGATCAACCTGCGAACAAGACCAACTGTAGCTTGTAGATCAAACAAACATGGCAAATCATTGTCAGATTTAACAGCGTTAAACCATTTAACCAAGCACCTTCCTATTAGCCTCTGTGTGTGTGTGTGTGTGTGTGTGTGTGTGTGTGTGTGTGTGTGTCAGTCATTTAACTTGTCTCAAATTCTTCACCAACGCGAAAATAGCCGATCTACAAGTTCTCAACACACAACGACGTGACTCGTTTTGAGATTGGCTATGTTCGTGTGACACCGTCATACAATGGGATCTTCAGGGAGTATGTAATGGGGCTTAAGTGGTTAAGTGAAAGGTGAGACCTGATCGCTCCAGAAAGACGTCTTGTTAACTTGTTGTCTCCCAAATTTCAAGTGCTTCCTGCCAACAGTATGTTGCTATAGTATATAGCTAAACTCTAAAATAACACAGATGCTTTCCCGGTTTTAACAGGTTGAGCAGCAGAAATTCAAAAAGTTACTTTAAGGATAGGATATTATAAAATGTATTATTATTGTCATTTATTGGGTCAAAATAGCCTACCCTTCCGGTCTGAAAAGCAGATGACAGCTTCCTGTCAAACCTCTTATGTCCTTTAGAATTGAAAGATATTGAGAAGAGATAGCTTGTTTCCAGAGACTAGGTCAGACCCATCTCAAGTCTTTGTTAGCTATATATAGCAGGTTGTAGGTAGATTTGTTTTTATTCAAGCTTGTGTTTCACAAGTTCTGTGTCAGACAGTGATTATTAGACTCTAGTTAGGCAAGTGAAGTTATTAAATTATGTATGTTATTTTTTTATATCTGGCCTGCACACCTTTTTGTTCATGAAGCCTAAAAGCCAAACCGAAATATAATTTGTATTCATGGTCCAGCTTGTTTGACGACAAAAACATTGTTAATTGCAATTATGTTTTATGAGCCCTAGACTCTAGTTGACATTTCCTCCTAAGAGTTTGCTCCATTGTTCAGTGCAGTACTGGTGACACTGACAGTGTTTTGTTGCCTAATTAATGCAGGCGGAAGATCTTGCTCTTGTCATCTTGTCTGTTGTCTTCAAGCTCAAATTTCTCTTTGGGTCTCGAACTAAAACAGTTGAGAACCCCTGCAATAGACCACTATGACCTGTTGACCCATACATTGTACATTTTCGATTTGATTAAAGTTTATATTGGAGAATTTTAAACTGATGAGCAAATGAATAAATGAACACACCTTTTTTTGATTTATATAAGTATTCTGAACACATGAGAAAGCCCTGTTAAAACAAATATTCCAAAATAGCCTCACAACGCAAGCATATTTTGATCTGTTGGTATTTTTTGATGATTTTTAACACTTGCAAATATTTGCCTACGACGATATGCTCAAATAAGGGACAACATGTTGAATTTGATTCATAATTGGGACACAGCTGCATAATTGCCTGTACTGACCTCGTCAAAAAATTATGGCCTTGGAAAGGCTTTAGTGTTCATTTCAAGATAATAGATAGATAGATAGATAGATCTTTATTTGTTATTGCAACGTGTACAACGAAATTAAAAGTGCCAACCAATCATATCACAAAACAACATACTGTACAAGCTAAAACAAAAACACACATGACTTCTTGTTATTGCACAACCCCAGCAGCACTAATGCACAAACATGTAATTTCAGCTGTTATCGCACAACAAACCCTTATTGTACTTAAGATAGCAGAGAAACTAAAAAGTGTCGCAGCAACAGATCATTTTTTAGCAGCATTGAGTGCAACTACCGCTGTGGGATAGAAGCTGTTACTGAATCTGTTGGTCTTGGACTTGATCACTCTGTACCGTCTGCCTGATGGAAACAGTTCAAACAGTGAGTGAGCGGGGTGGGAAGTGTCTTTTATAATGTTCAGAGTTTTTTTATGACAGCGGTCTCTGTGTAGTTCTTCCAGTGTGGGGAGAGGGCAGCCAAAGATCTTCTGTGCCATATTTATGACCCCCTGGAGCTTTTGCGCTTAATTCTCTTTAGACTAGAGAGGACCTTCACTTCCATTTAATGTATGTTTGAGTGGTGCAACCACTCCAAGGAACAGCAATGGACTATGTGACTGTGTGACTGTTTATGTCCCAATGTTTAGAGTACCAGTAGGGGCAAAAGTGGCACTGTTGTGCCAGAAACAGGGAGTGAGAGAGATAGTGTTGCACTGTTGCCTGCTAATTGCGAATGCACTGAAATTGGAACGATACAGAGAAGAAATTGGAATGATACAGAGAACCAATAGGAACTGAAATTGGAACGATACAAATTGGAACGATACAGGCTGCCGTACTTTACACCTCATACTTTAAATGCTTAGTATGAGGTATAAAGTACAGCAGCCTTGTGTTCATAAAACAGAAAGATTGGGTATTGGGTAGCCTCGGTACCAGGCTTTCATTTTTGTTGGTGCAAAAATTGAAAGCCTGGAGGAACGCATTGGCCGCTCTGGTCTAAAAGTGGGAGTCAACCCTTCCGGGTGGGCGTCGCTCCAAATGATGTGACGTAGCACTGCACTAGGGGGGAGAGGAGGGGCCGGGGGTGACGGACAGATCGATGAGATCCAATCAGGGCATGCGCAAATCTCAGCCGCAACCCGCCCCTCTAGACCAGAAACCTAACGCGTTAGCTCAGGCTAGGTATTGGGTAAGACTGACGTTAGGTATCTTTCAGGACCTTTCACTGCTTCGTCTCAACAATTACTCAATGGCTCTGGTCTCAACCACCGCGGTGGATATTTTGACATTCCGTTTTTTTTATTTTTTATGTTGCCACTACTGTTGGAGCAGCTATAAACTGCACAGGTTCATCCCGATGTTTTGGGCATCTTTGTAATGTTAGTGTTAGTAAAAAGCAGGTAAAATAATAGAAGAGGTGCGCCTGGTGAGGGTTTAAACCCCGCAGCTACGTCGAGTCCGCCTACAAGAAATACGTAAGCTGTGACCATGAGACCCGTTCCTGAATTCGTCTATAGGAGTGGTTGCACCACTCAATAATAATAGAAAAACAATATTTATTGAAAATGGATGATTTGTATATAGTGTTAAAGTACTATAATTTATTTTGTTGCTATATTAATTAATGTAGCTGGACTCCGGAACCCCAACAATGACCCACTCTGCAGTAGAGAACTAGAAAAAGTGCCCTTCCGGGCACAGGTCTCCACCAGGTTATCCACAGATCCGTGCAGTTAGAGGTAAAAACACTTTTCGGCCAGTTATAGCGCCACCTTGAGGCTGAGTTGAAATTGTTCATGTGGCATTTCGTCCTCGGCCTAGTGGGAATGTGGGTGCACAATTTCACGGAAATCACGCGATGTGTTCATGATTTGCAGCATTTTGTTTGAAACTGAGCACTCCTGTGAACTTTGGAAGCCAATCTTAACCAATCAGGATGGAGTCTGATAAATCTGAAAGACCCGTTTCGTTGAATGGCTCTAGAGAGACTGTGTACCAATTTGCGTGATGTTTGGACAAAATCTGTAGGTGTTCTGTGCAAAAACGTGTTTTGCACAAAGCGGCCTCCTGGTGGCGCTATAACAGGCCGTTCTGGAAAGTTTGGAGCAGAGGTTCATGGTTGGCATCCAGGGAGTGTGTGTGCAAAATATGGCATTGAAAAACTTGTTTTGCACAAAGCGGCCTCCTGGTGGCGCTATAACAGGCCGTTCTGGAAAGTTTGGGGCAGAGGTTCATGGTTGGCATCCAGGGAGTGTGTGTGCAAAATATGGCATCGACCGGGTTAACGGTGGCCGAGATTAGCTGTTCACGGACACACACACACACGGACACACACGCGGACGGACGGAGTGCAAAACATACTCTCCCCACATGCCTTCGGCCTGGTGGAGACAATTAAGCTTCAGTCGGGAGAGCTAAAATTTATGGATTGTAGTTGTAATGGCTTTTCATTGTGTGTGATGCTTGAGGGACCACACCCACTGTCTTCAAGGCTGATTGCCTCAGATTTCTGTAGGCCTGTGGGCAGTACAGTAGCTCTACTCTCACTTTATTTTTATCCACATGAACAACAAAAACTGAAAGGGAGAAGTGTTTTGTGACTACGCCCAAAATATTTTGGGGGGTCCCCAGAGCATTAGCTTATTGTTTTATTACTCACTAAACAAACCAATAAGAGTGTATGTAGGGTATCTGCACATACTGACTTTTAAGACCCCTTTTAAGACCCCTTGCCGACGTCAGTGTGGTCCTTGTCCTTTTCATCATGGCAACCCAAACCTCTACCATAGTGTTCTTTAGTAGAGGAATAGTTAATTTCTTTGTTTTGTCTCATTCCTAAACCAATAATTTGGTCATTGTCTCCACCAAGCCGAAGGCATGTGGGGAGAGTATGTTTTGCACTCCGTCCGTCCGTGTGTCCGTCCGTCCGTCCGTCCGTGAGCAGCTAATCTCGGCCACCGTTAACCCGATCGATGCCAAATTTTGCACACACACTCCCTGGATGCCAATGATGAACCTCTGCCCCAAACTTTCCACAACGGCCTGTTATAGCGCCACCAGGAGGCCGCTTTGTGCAAAACAAGTTTTTGCACAGTACACCTACAGATTTTGTCCAAACATCACGCAAATTGGTACACAGTCTCTCTAGAGCCATTGAACGAAACCGGTCTTTCAGATTTCTCACACTCCATCCTGATTGGTTAAGATTGGCTTCCAAAATTCACAGGAGTGCTCAGTTTCAAACAAAATGCTGCAAATCATGAGCACATCGCGTGATTTCCGTGAAATTGTGCACCCACATTCCCACTAGGCCGAGGACGAAATGCCACATGAACAATTTCAACTCAGACTCAAGGTGGCGCTATAACTGGCCGAAAAGTGTTTTTACCTCTAACTGCACCGATCTGTGGATAACTTTGTATGCCAACTCCCTAGAGGCCAAGGAAAAACCTTTGCCTGGAATTTTTCACATCTGCTCTTTATAGCGCCACCAGGAGGCCGACATATGTAAAACACATTTTCTATTATTACTCCTTCAGATTTTATCCAAATTTCACGCAAATCGGTATACACTATCTCCATAGTCATGTGATCAACACGGAGCGGCACCATTTCCCATCTTCCATCCTGATTGGCTAAGATTGGCTTCCAAAGCTCACACGATTCGTCCATTTCGAAAAAAGGCCACAAATCACAAACACAGTGTGCAATTTCCGTTAAATTATACACGCACATTTTCACTAGGCCGAGGACGACATGCCACAATTTTTCCCTCAAAATCAGCCTCACGGTGGCGCTATAACAGGCCAATTCCTGTTTTTAGCTATAACTGCATCGATCTGTATACAAATTACAACTTATGTATGCACACATGGAAAAACATTGTACCTGCATCCCTCCAACACGAACCTCCGGCCCAAATCTTCCTCAACAGCCTGTTATAGCGCCACCATGAGGCCACAACCTGACCTGCCCTGGTGTAGACCTGTGCCGATTGGCACTTTGTCTAGTTACATTATTGTTTTAGGAATGGGACAAAAACAACAATCTCCATGAATTCAAGGCTTCATAGCGTGTGTAATTGATAGAAAATAAGTATTTGTGGGGGGATGAACTACTACCACTCCTTTAAGAGAAAAAGCAGAGAGTTGTGGTTATTACTTTCAGTGTGTCTGAAGGTAATGCAGCATACATGGTGCTGACAAGTTGCTCACTTGCTCCACATAGCTGACACTAGCTTAGTGGTTCTCATAGTGTCGCAATCATTGTAACCATATTTTATATTTAAAAAATAGCATAGCAGAGACAAGCTCATAGCATTAAAATAGGACAGATATTCAAGTTCATAGCATTAAAAAATACCAGCTCTATCTGCATTTTTTTATTTTTATATTGCTAATATTTTAATCATATAGATTATATATTTCTAAAGTGCATTTAAAAAAAACCCTCAAATCATTATTTTTGGCAGAGGTCCCTGGCAGCCAATACATCATTTTGTGTGGTCCTTGACAAACACTGCCCTAACAGACCTCCAGCTGTGTGTTGAAAGCTAAATACGTATCTTTATGTTGCAGTATATGGATCTTTGTTTTTGCACAAGATCTTAAAGCTGCTTATTGCTCAAGATGAAGAGCTTAAGTTAGTGCTGGCCACTGTAAAAGAATGCTGGACATTTCATACTATGGTCATGTGCCGTATTCTGCCTTTTCACAGTTGGAGTGTAGGCCTACAGTACAGGGCAGGCCTTGCTGCTGAGAATATTATAACATCCAGTTGACTGAATGCATCATTTGACTGCATTTGTTATTGGCGCCAGACAGACTCAAATATCATCAGTTCAATTATTTGACTGTTTTGATGGCAATTATACAGCTGATACTTTAAACCTAGCGGTAACAATGTTTTCAATCGTTTTTTCACATATTTTCAAAAATAGTCAGATCTACACTGTCACATGTCGCATTGCAACACATATTCTATTTTTGAAAAATTAAGTAGATGTTCTACTTTTTAACAAAATAAGTGTCAAGAAATATTGGCATGGCATGGGAACGAAAAATCTGGCATTATATTATAAATGTATTTGTTTAAGTTACTCACTTAACTAAATTCATGTTAAAAGTTAGTTTTTCATTTTACACTTTGTCACATAAATTGTATCCTTAATTAGACTATACAACTATGTAATAAGCTTCATGTCATCGTTTCAATCCATATCAGAGATGTGTGTGTGTGTGTGTGTGTGTGTGTGTGTGTGTGTGTGTGTGTGTGTGTGTGTGTGTGTGTGTGTGTGTGTGTGTGTGTGTGTGTGTGTGTGTGCCATATATATATTCAAACGGGTAAGGACTAGTACGGTAGTTCATAATTCAACTGTATTGAATACTAGATACTAGACCAAGCACTTGTTTGATTAGGAAATGGTAACTGAAGTGTCCTTCAGTAGCAGTTTGCTGAAACATGTTGGTGTTTTGCCTGACTGCCTTGACATGCCTGCCAAATGAAAGAACACTTCCCTGAGTGCTAGCATTCTTCTGCTTTTAAAGGAGCACTTCACCCATTTCCAACCTTACCTTCATATACCTGTAGCTGGTCCTCTCACTAATGCTTATTATAGGATGGCACTGTTTCTGTCTACTCACTCTGTGTCTCAGAGGAGGGTCTACCAATGACATGATTGGTGGTAATTGCAAAACCGTTTTGTTTTTGTGTGCAAAAATAATGTTTTCTATTTTGTCCTAACTTTGCATCAAGATACATACTGTAGTTTCTATTGGCTTGGAATCCCCACCGATGTTGTCATTGGTATGCAGATTTAAATGGATTGCAAGAACAATGTTTTCTCTTTTAGCATGTTAACTTTCAAGGAAGAGAAATACTGTAGATTGTAATCGCCACCTATCAATGTCCACAGGACTCCACTGAGAAAATGGGTGAAGAGCTCCTTTAATTAACTCTTTGGAGCCGCACACCCAGCAAATTATTACTACCGAGTTGTGCTTGATTTATACCTAGTTTAACTTGTGAAGAAACCTTTAGACATGCAGATATTTATTTATTGTTTTTTCCCTTTTATTTTTGTTTGTTTGTGTTCGTGTCAGAAATAAGCTTTCACTATGTCTGATGGGGAATATGATTACCTCATCAAATTTCTGGCCCTGGGTGACTCGGGCGTGGGAAAGACCAGCTTCCTCTACCAGTACACGGATGGAAAGTTCAACTCAAAGTTCATCACTACAGTGGGAATAGACTTCAGAGAAAGGAGAGTGGTGCGTAAACTTCTCTTACTGTTTTGGAAAACTTTTTCTTTTTCTTTCTGAGGGTTCGTGTCTACCAAGACGTTCTTTCCTGAATGCAGCATATATTTTTAATTGTTTGTGACGAGATGCTGATGTAACAGACGTGATCTTGCGTTGTGTTATGAAGCACCATAGACCAGGATCTCAGCAGTGAGTAGATTTATTATAAATACAATATGTACCTGTACAAAAGACAACGAGGCAATCACTGCTCTGCTCTCACTTGTATAAGTTTTCCACATTACATTTGCTGGAAATAAAGCAGATACAGTACCATGAAAACACAGTATGTGTCTTAACAACTTTGGGTACATAAAATAATGAAATAATCTGCAGAGCAAAATAAACACGACCTACCGCTTTCAAAGCCAGTATGAAATAGGAAGTGCGGTAGGTTATGTCATTTCCTTAAAGGCAACCACCTGAACTCTTAAAGTCACAGAACACTGGATCACAATACAATATAATGCCTGGGCAAGTGGAAGCACTATTAACCACGTTACACTGAGCGCATATTCTGTGCTTCTGCGTTCACGTTTGGTGTTATCTGCTTACAGAGAGTTTAATTTATTTTCAGCTCTGGCATTTTGGATAGCCTGGAATCCAGACTGATTCGCTCCATTCAGCAGATTTATTTTTCTCTCACTTCGCTTCTCAGTCTGGAAATCATGATATTTCCAAGGAGTGGGATGGGATTCCAATGTAAAGGCCCGTGGATGGGACGGGACAAACCGAGACGGACCCTTCCAATGTCTTGGATCTCTTCACTTAAAATAACCAATCTCACAACATGTCGGGGTGCCTTTGGCAGTTTTTGCTTAATGTTCCGCCCCGAATAGAATTTCACCTGGTTAAAGCTGCAGACATTACTTGGCCACTCGCTCTCATGTTTTTGCTAGGTTCATTGTATGCCTGGTATCCCTGTATATTGATATACTGATGCTAGTTTCCTCGTTAGCTCTGGTCCATAGCTCTAATGCGTTGCATTTAGAGCTATGTTACTCTCGACTTCCGCCGCTCGCATGAATGCAGACCAGCCTCTCGTCTTTAGCGTAAATAAAAATAACGTTTTTGCTACTCACCAAAACAAAGTCTGGTTGTGTCATTAGAACGCCTACTTTCCTTAGTGGGCGCACTCTGAGCCCCCCACCACACGTATAAACGATACTTAATAATGGAAATTATTCTCTATGAGGCAATTCTCTGGGCAATATCGGTAGAAGGCGCAGTGGAGTAACTAAAAGAATTTTGCTTCCGGTGGAAACAAAATAAACTACACTATATATTTACAAGGGAAAAAAATCAAGCCCAAAGTCACTTATAATAAGCAGACATGGCAACACTGGTGCCAACTTACACTATCCATTAAGTACAACTCTTGCAACAGCATTACTGCTGCAGAACAAAGGAATGAGGAAGGAAGGAAAAACTGTGTTACGAGGATGGATGACTCAGTGCGTAACAGTAGCACCCTCCTTAAGAACAAACACTTCATACCTTGTTGGCAAACACATAGTAGTCACTCAGTATACTTTTATATATATGTGCCGGTGGGTCGGTACCCAAGTTTGGGTCCAATCTTTGAGGTCTCAGTTTGAGGTCGCGAGTAAATATCCTGTTTTAGATTTTGTTTCCCCCAAGTAAAAAAAAAAAGGTGTGTGCGTGTGCACGCGCAAATAACACGCACAGAAGTATTTCCAGGACCCTGTTTTTATGGGGGGGGGGGGGATATTGAGGAGACCCCACACTTGATTCATAGTGCAATTTCACTATGGGAAACGGTGATCTAAAGTATATGGTGTCTGGAACCAAATTTCACAACAGCAAATAATACATCCATGTAGACAAAACAGGAAAGGGAGCACACCAGTGTTGGTGAGGTGCTGGCCTGAGAGTGAGAGTGATGTAGACAAAAACAGGAGAGAGGAGAAAACAGGAGAGAGAGAGAGAGAGAGGAGAGGAGAGAGAGAGGAGAGAAGAGAGAGAGAGAGAGAGAGAGAGAGAGAGAGAGAGAGAGAGAGAGAGAGAGAGAGAGAGAGAGAGAGAAGAGAGAGAGAGAGAGAGAGAGAGAGAGAGAGAGAGTGAGAGAGAGAGAGAGAGAGAGAGGAGAGAGAGAGAGGAGAGAGAGAGAGAGAGAGAGAGAGAGAGGATGAGAGGAGAGAGAGAGAGAGAGACTTGAGTGAAGGGCCTGAGGCTTATAGTGTGGGAGGTGGAGAGAGAGAGAGGGAAGCTTGAGTGAAGGGCTGAGGCTTATAGTGTGGGAGAGGGAGAGAGAGAGGGAGAGGGAGAGGGAGAGAGAGAGAGAGAGAGAGAGACTTGCACTTATTACACTATTATACTTATTCCAATATACACTACTATACACTTATTACAAATTTAGACGTAATACACAATTTCACTATTACACGATGAGAGAGAGAGAGAGTTGTCGCTACACGGATTTGAACCAGTGACCTTCATTTTTTCACTAAAATAATCTGTTACGATTATTTGTTCGTATAAGTCCAAAGTTCAAGTGTAGACATTTTTGTGCATTTTGATCAAACATCCTGGGAGGAGAAATATTTTTCATTCAAATGGCGGGTGATCTAAAGGTCAGAGGTCAAAACAAAGTGTCATTGCCAACAGTCAAACAGTTCAAAGTTTGCATTTTCAACTTCATTTTCAATTTTCAGTGCTATAGCGCCACCGTTTGGCATGGCCCTCTACCAGATTGCAGAGTTTCACGAAAACCGACTGCACGATTCAGTCAGAACAGCTATTTTTGGCAGAAGGAGAAGAAGAAAAATAAAACACAAAAACAAGAAGTGACCAAAGTCACTGCGTGTCTTCTTGGTCCCTTAAAAAGTCACTGCGTGTCTTCTTGGTCCCTTAATGAGGAAAAAGGCCGCACACTCGTAGCCACGATGCTGTATATTTATTGACAAGAATCCAACGTTTCGACCTATCCATGACATACCACAAGAAACCTATACAAAGTATACAACAAATCCAACAATGGCACACTAACAATGACCGGCCGCAAGAAATTGTAGACAAAGTAAATACACAATGAATATTTTAAAACAGGAAAAATAAATATATATAAGGGCCTATACAAAGGCTAGTATACTACACGTCCGAACATGTGCAGGTGTTGGACTGTACATTTAAGATGACTCTTTTGAAACTTCTCAAAGGAACTTTTGAGGCCAACTTTAGTCTGGATTGCAGGACATAACACATACTGTATCCACAAATTGAGGGTTTTTCCTTTCACCACAAAGAGTTAGTGTTTTTGGGACATAATGTCAACTTGAGCTGTCATGCAGCATTGGCAATAGTTAATTCTTCTGTCACTATAACCATTACAGATATTGCAATTACCAATGGCATTGACTGTAAATTATTGACAGCAGTTGAGCATGTTTGGGTAAAGTGTGATTCCACAGTCTGCTTTTAAAGAGAAGGAAGTGGTGACACGGGCAGTTCTTGTAGCAAAGACTAGAATCTAGAATCTCTTGAATCTGTGAAGTAATTTAGCCCCTACAAGCGTTGCACCCGCTTCGAATGTTATCAACCGATAATCAACAGTAGGTTACTTATCACTTGAATACAATCAATCCAGCAGGCTCGCCCGGAGCCTAGTGCATGCATACTGGCTGTGATTAGGAAGCGCTGAAGTGAAATTACTGCCACCAAAGCAAAAACATCTTGAAACCGGTTAAGACTGAGGTTAGGGGACTTAGTGGCTGGTTAAGACTGAGGTCTTAACCACCAGGCATCTAATAGAAATCTAAAATTAATCTTTATGCTAGTAAAAAATAAGTCCATATAGTCCATCTGTCATGTCCAAAACTGTTACTTTTCAGGATTCAAATAAAAAAAAGGCAAAAGTAGCAGATCTTCATTCTCGAAATTCGACACTTCACGCCAAATGATGCTTTTGTGTGATGCTGTAGTCAGTGTGATCAAGTAGGGCGTTATTTTACAAAAAACACAAAAAGCTAGAATATGGAGTTAAGAAGTTTCTGGTCGACACGACTCGACAGCGACAATATGCCAATTCAATATACTGTAGCATTCAATATAACAAATAGGCATCAAATAACTTTTTTTTCCAGTGAGCAAATCACCAAAAATATATATATAAATATTTATATTTATTTGTAAAGGCCTATACAGTCTAATATGCTAATATCCTATCCCCTTGTCGCACCCAGTTATACAAATCGAGCGGTCCAGATGGAACCACAGGCAAAGGACAGAAGATTCATATCCAGCTGTGGGACACTGCTGGACAGGAGAGGTAAACGCCATTCTTTTTCTCATCAACAACCCACAGCCGTAGGATCTCTCTAATATTATTTACAATACAAATACAAGCTATATATAGCACCGAAGTCTGACATTCCTGCGCTAAAGAGTGCTATCCCCCTGGGTTACAGGGTTATTCTTTGCATTGGATTCACCATAGTTTTCCACAATGTTCCAGATATAAACAAATCAGCCGGGCGATTTGACTCATATCTATATGAATTATGAAGCATCAATTGAGTACTAAAAATAAAAGTACTAATTTATCCAAAGAGTAATAAAATATACAAACACAGACATCATCAAAATAACTCGATTTCATAAGCGACACAATCATGTTTCTGACAAAATCGCCGGGGTGTTTTGTTTATTTCTGGGACACAGTTCTAATATGACGCGATCTAATATTACCCTATGGGAAATCCAATGCCAGGAGTGACATCAGGACTTCGGTACTCTACATTGGTTCCCAAAGTCTTGGGTTAATGAATCAGACCTTGACTCATGAGGTTGATGTTTTGGTGTCTTAGATTTCGCAGTTTGACCACAGCTTTCTTCAGAGACGCCATGGGTTTCCTGCTGCTCTTTGACCTCACAAATGAGCAGAGTTTTCTCAACGTTAGAAACTGGATGAGTATGGCATTTTAGACATTTGTTTGTTTATTTATTCATTAAAACCAGGAAAGCATCTGTGTCATTTTTTTATTTTAGCTATATATATATATAAAGCAACGTACGTTTTCTGATTTAGAAGCCATTTGTGAAATCAGGCCTCAGTCAGGTCAATGGGTTCATTTTCGGACAATAGCCACTCTTGACCACCTGAACATTAGCACCATACTAAGTATAGAGGGTTTAAGTGTTTTAGCCTGACTTTTCTATTTTTTCCATTTGATGGAGCTTAATTAAGCAATATTCATAGATGCATTTATATCAAGATGATATTGATGATGTGTGCCTTTGCTATTGTATGTGCAACCGTTCATTTCTGGGGTAGTCTAACCCGTTGGTTCTTAAAGTTGGGGTCGAGGGACGCCCAAGGGTGCTTGGGTGGTTTCCAGGTGGTCCCCAGGAAAAATAGTTAATGTAGCATCATCAATTATTTTAACCACTTGACTTTACCCATTTATACGTTGACTATTCAAAAGTAGTACATCTACAAGCTCACAGTGCGGCATGAAATATCCTATATTTTTGAACATTTTTGAAAAATATCAAAAACTATTTGACTAGGCGCCCGCTGGTCCAGGCGAATGTCACATACTGTAGGCTTTAAATAGGCTTTTGAATAGGCTTTGGCCTGACAGCACGTCGCATGTTCAAGCCCCGTTCATGACTACCTTTGATGCATGTCTCTCCACTTCTCTCTCTCCCTCTTTCCTGTCCATCTTCACTATAACTATCAATAAAGGCGCAAAAGAAAAAAAATCTTAATCTTAATAAATAATAATAATTTGACTGCTAGCCCTCCCCCTCCCTATTCTCCCCTTGCCAGCCTTTTTCGTTATATCTTACCTTTTTAAGACATGCTGTGTTTAGCGGGTTTTTTATCGCTCCCCCGGTCGATCGTCGACACGGACACCTGTGCTGTGTTCACAGGGGGGAAAAAGTGTTCTAGCTATCGCTGTTTGAAAACATCATGCCTCACCAAAATATCAAAATCAAGTGTTAGCTTCTGTTGACACTAAATATTGAAATCAAGTGTTAGCTTCTGTTGACACTAATTGGATGCAATTTAGCTCATTTCCGTGGTCGTAAACCCCTAGATTATGGAAATATTTCATTTCGAATCATTTTCCGATTATTCAGAATGAGTACCAGGAAAGTCATATTATGACTTTCCTGATACTCACTTACACAAAATCTTAAGAAATCTGAATCAGCTTTGTCACATCACAGGTTTACAGGTGTAAAACAGTGGTGGGTGAAATTAGTTTTTTGTGCAAGCTCCATTTTTTATTTCCATAAGAGAAAGGGGAAAGAGATATCAATAAAAACAGAATCTGGTGCAGTTAAGAAAATTATGTTTGTGTGTGTTTGTGTGTTTATATTTTGCAACATACTTATTCTGGCAACTTTTGTCTTGATCTGCTTTATTTATTCTTAGCGGAGAGGAAGCACCAAAGCTTCATTATGAAGACTTAAGAATTAGTTAGTTAAGAATTAACTGGTTGTGTTTTTCCAGGTCAGTTGCAGATCCACGCGTACTGCGAGAATCCAGACGTCATTCTTTGTGGTAATAAATGTGACCTGGAAGAACAGAGGGCAGTCAGCGAGACGGAGGCCCGCGAGCTGGCAGAGAAGTATGGGTAGGTATCCGTTTTACGTCCATGAACCTCTCTGGTGGATCGATGGATGAATGAATGGATGGATGGATGTCTGAAACACAGACATGTTGTAGATAAATGAGGATGTCAACTACCTACTTTACGCTGACATACAAAAGAATGCAGGTAGATGCATACAGTACTATATTGTTGCTGTCGGACAGAAACCTTCTCTCCATATTTTAATATTTTGTTTTTTTGGTAAATTAACCCCTTACTTGATCATACTACAGTGTCACACAAAAGCATCAAAAGTAGCAGATCTACAACCTCGAAACACAGCGCAGAAGAGCTTGTAGATCTGCTACTTTTTGGACAGTTTTGGACATATGAGGTGTCCAATTCAACAGAGACGACATATAGATAGACGGATGGATAGATTGACTGATTATTCTGTAGACAGACAGATAGATGCGTAGATAGATAAAAGTATGGCTATGTGTCCGTTTCAACCTCTCCCTGGGAACATTTGTCAAGAGGGCCGTGGCTGTGTGTCCTGTTTGCACTGGTCTGTGAGGCAGAATGTTGCTCTAGTTTGGTCCTCCTCGAAAGGCAAATATTGATACGCCTCTGTGAAGTATCCTGTTCCCTCTGAGAGCGTACTGGACACACCTAATGAATACAACCGGATTTTACTTCACCTGTTTGTTGGAGGCCTCAAAAATGTTTGTAACGGTCTTCTGGGGTCCCTGGCACAAAACATTTTCAGATGTGGGTCCGTGGCCAAATACATATCATTGTGGGGGTCCTTCGCACAAAATGGTTTGAGAACTACTGATTTAGAAGGCTTTTGTAGAAATCGACCTCAGATCTTAATGGCTTAACCCATTTAGACCTAAATAAAAAAAATCTTCTAACATATTTTCTGAAAAACCTATGTTTTATGTCAGTGGTGCTCCAGAATTATCAGTATTTAGCCACTGACCCCCATCTGAAAATATGTTGTTCCAGGGACTCCCCAAGCAAAGATTTGAATTAAAAATGTTCGCTCGTGAGCTTGTAGATCTGCTATTTTTCAATAGCTAAAGTATAAGATAATGCTTAAAACACCAAAAGGGGTTCCCGTCCAGAATGGGTAAAACACAGTTTCATGGACCATCGTCCTTTCTCACATTAGAATCCCTTATTTTGAGACGAGTGCGGCGAACGGGCAGAACGTCATCTCCTCCGTGGACGTGCTGCTGGACCTCATCATGAAGCGGATGGAGCGCTGTGTGGACAAGTCCTGGATCCCAGATGGGACAGTCCGAGGAGGAGGGGCCAATGGGACCGCCGGCAACCCTAACCTCGCAGAGGCCTCAGATAAGAGCAAATGTTGTTAGGATGGATCATTCCTTCAGTGGTAACACATGGGGCTGCGTCCGGAATCACATGCTACACATAGGAATGGGACGATATTTATTTTAAAATAGTTTATTGTGATAAAAATAATCACACCCGTGTGAAGCTCTTATCATCATACATCATCTCATTCCAGCCAATCACAATTTGTGTCCTCACTTTTCCGTCTTCAATTTTCTGCCCTCACTTCTATCTTCAATAATTATATATATATAATTGTACATTGCTCAGCCAAAATCATCAAATCATCACTATGGGGTGATCAGCCAATCACAAGCCAATGTTTGTGTTCACACAAACCCGGTAAGCTGGGAACGCCCCTCAAAACAATAATAATCTTATCGTCCTCTGTCATACACTAGGATTAATTAGCTTTTTGTTGAAATGCAAAATCACTACCACTTAAATCATCTATACTTAATAAAACAGACCTGTAAAGAGCACACTTGGTACGCTATATTTTCACTCTACACAAATCTATTTGCCAAAAATAGCCGATCGATCTACAAGCTCCCAATGCGTTGTAAGTTGGTAGATCTGCTATTTTTGGCGAACATTCCCCCAAGAATAGGGACGATTAAGCATATTTTGATTATTGCAAAAATAATTGCAATTATTATTATGTGCTTTTCATATCGTCCCATCCCTAGCTACATACCAATCAGTATGGCATTCTTCAACATACTTGAAGCCGCACAGCATACACAATAATATGTTTAATTTCAGACTTACTAATCGGACCAAGCTGAATGTTAGGAAAGTGCCCCATCTTGTGACAAAGAGGAGGTACTGCACGTGCAGTTTCCTGTTTCATCACTTGTGGATAGAGCAGTGAAACCGTATTGTTTTTAGGGACGATGTTGTACTGTAATTTTTTTAAATAACAAAATAGATGTTAATTTGTCGACCCATGGGACCCACGATTTGTCCAGGATGTAAACTGTATGGAGGGGCGGACGATCCTCGTTTCTTTCACCCGGAAATTATCATTGTAAACTCGATCATCGGTTCCTTTAGTTATGGGCCGTTGAATATAGCTTGTTTTGACCAAAAACTAGTTATGGGGCGTTGAATATAGCTTGTTTTGACCAAAAACTAGTTATGGGGCATTGAATATAGCTTGTTTTGACCAAAAACTAGTTATGGGGCGTTGAATATAGCTTGTTTTGACCAAAAACTAGTTATGGGGCATTGCATATAGCTTGTTTTGACCAAAAACTAGTTATGGGGCGTTGAATATAGCTTGTTTTGACCAAAAACTAGTTATGGGGCGTTGAATATAGCTTGTTTTGACCAAAAACTAGTTATGGGGCGTTGAATATAGCTGTTTTGACCAAAAACTAGTTATGGGGCGTTGAATATAGCTTGTTTTGACCAAAAACTAGTTATGGGGCGTTGAATATAGCTTGTTTTGACCAAAAAATAGTTATGGGGTGTTTAATATAGCTTGTTTTGACCAAAAAATAGTTATGGGGTGTTGAATATAGCTTGTTTTGACCAAAAACTAGTTATGGGGTGTTGAATATAGCTTGTTTTGACCAAAAACACAATCTGGGAAAATAAATCTGAGAACGTAGAGGCCGTAGGCGGACGGAGTAAGAATGTTTCACTTCCGGTTTATTTCCGGTCATTTCCTCTTAGCGTAATCACTGAAAACACGTCATTGACGTCCGGGGATATCAATTGCAGTCAGTTGGATTTGGTATGACGTCCATGGCAGTCGATGTGTTCAACAGGTCTAAATGGGTTGGAAATAGAGCGCCGAAGTCCTGACGTCACTCGCTCATCCCCTGGTTCTGCCTGGTTCACGGAAGTAATGTCTCTATGGAGAATAACATGGGGTCATCTTAAAATCGTTTAAGATGACCCCATGATTAGCCGCATTGTCGTCCAAAAATAAACAAGCTGTCTCTGCGTTATTATCAGGGAGGTGTCTCTGTATCGTTTGCGACAGTCAGTCACTCATATATGATACAGTCCGTTTCTAGTGAAAATGTAATTAATTCAGTAGCAGTAACAATAGAGTTTTCTCTCAGTCAGTTGATTCTTCATATCCAAGTGTAACGGCTGGCATTATTTGGGTTTATTTTTCAAACACAGTTCTTATATGATGCGGTCTAAAATCGGGGAGTACAATGCAAATAAAAGGTACATGAACCAGTGGATTTGCACCCTCTACCGATATTGACGTCAGACTTCTGTGCTCTATTTTACATTGCGCCAGACATAATGCAATGGGGCGATATGTTATCACCCCATTGCATTGTGGGACAATCTTGCCAGCTTAGTGTTCACTGTTGCATACTGTAATTTCCCAAATTCAGTATGCATTCAACGTACTAAACATACTAAATGGTAAATGGTATGGAATTTCAGACTCATCCATGGGAATGGGTTCAGCCTGATTTATACTTTGTCGCACGATGGTGTCTACATTAAGCCTTACATTTCAGGTTGAGAACCACTGGATTATGGAACCACATATATATATTTTGTATGGGAATAGTTGTGTAGCTGTTGGACTGAACGATATGTTACATTATCATGTTGGGAAAATGGAGATCTCTGTTAGTTGTAAGATAGCAAGGCTAATGAACAGACATTCTGGTTTTATGTTTTTGCAATAACATTTTGGTAAGCAGTTGTATAAATTGCATATGGTTATATTAAAAGGTGCTTGTGCCTTAGTTTTATCTCCACGGTGGGCATTTCCCTTGTTTAGATTGTAACTATTTTAATAGAATATAATTGCACTTTTATAGAATATTTAGTGTATTGTATAATATGGGAAAATTCACACAACTCATTTATTCAACACTGCATCTATAGTATAGTGTGTGTACTACACTGCACATGTGATTTTACTTAATAGACTGACAATTAGTTGCAGGCCTATACAGTATATTCTATTTTTCACTCACAATGTTGGCCCATTGTTGGTTGAAACACCACAGCGTATATAGATGAATCAATGTAGATGATTACATCTCTGATTACAGATGCCAAATGTGTAAACTATATCCAAAAATAAATATATTTATTTATTCTGTGTAGGTATGTCATTTTTCTGTGAAGCTACATTAATGTGACAAGAAAGGCACATTATTATATTCTCCTTGACCTATGCATGTTATGTGTATTTGATATACTAGACCTGTGCCCTTTGGCCACCGGCCTTCTTGGGAACGATGCAAGTTGAGGACAATGAAAAGCTGGACTGCATACCCCACCCTAGTATGCAATACCCGTTATAGCTGTTGTCATAGAACCCATTTTTACCGTCTGTGTCCCTTTTGTGCCCATAGATGAAGATCTCTGTATCTGTCTGTCTGTCTGCATCCCGTGTAGGCCCATATATCAAGCTCTCTATATGTCTCTGTCCTTGTCTGGCCATAGTTAATTAGTTGCTGCGAGAGTGACGTCTACTGTAGCTGTCGCGCCGCAGCACGTCTACATAGGTGGTATGCTTCTTTCCCCTCCTGGCTTTGCCCTGGGTTGGCTTCCATAGAGTCAATTTACTTGCCTCAAGTTCTGGGTGCCTGACGCAGTGCCCTGCCAGCCTCAGCCTTCTCTCTCTGACTTTGTCCGTGACCCGTGGTAGGTCCCCATAGAGGTCCACATTTCTGATGCGGTCCGTCCATGTGACACCTAGTGCCATTCTTAGCATTCTTGTGTAGACTCCATCCAGGGCTTTTTCCTGTTGTACTGTGAGGGTCCATGTCTCGGCCCCATACAGCAGTTCTGACTCCACAGTAGCTATGAACAGCCTCTTCCACACACATCTGTGGAGAAAGTCTGAAGAGTGCAAACTGAAGTAATCAAATGGCAGGGCTGGAAATTGCACAGGTGTGGTGACTTATGGCAGATTCACACTGAGTCTGTTTTATTCAAACTGTTCCAGAATACGATTACCTGGTCCCTGCTGGCCATGATTCACATTGGCTTTGATTCTTCCGCATCCGAGTACACTTCATTCAACGCTATTCAATGCTTTCACATTGCATCGATCCGTTTGAGTATATTCAATCAGTCCCGAGACTACCTCCATGAATGGTTGGGTGATCCACTCTGGGGAACGCCAATTGGTCCTGAGTGCGCACCCGGGACCTTAGTGGGAATCTGCTTAGGCTCACCTGGCAGAGCCTGACAAGAGCCTTTTCTGGCGGTTCTGGACAACAGTGTATCCGACCAACTCCGGCCGGGCACTGCATTCCGTGTTGGTGTGAACAGTTATCGAGTTATGTGGATTACAGACGTACACACACACACACATGTGGTAAATTTATTGTAAGATAATTAAGTGATGGCTTGTCCATTGTGTAATAAGTGCGACCCCCCCCCCTCCCAATGGGAGAAAGACAAAAGAATGAGCAGACCAAGTACAGAGTCAAAGGTAAGTATTGAGGGTTTATGTGGTAAAATGAATATACACATTAACATGAATCCAACATTAATAGAAAAGATATTGTGTAAAATAAACATTGACACAACACTGATAATAGTGTTTGAAACACATCTATGAGCATTGGGCTCATAGACCTAGGGTTTTCCCCTCACATGACAAATGTGTTCAGAAAATAAACTGCAAAGGCTCATCTCTGCTGACTTTGAAGAAAGGTCACATTACATTTTCTCCATTAAATGTTTTATCATTGGGTAATCAATCTTTAAACCCCATGTTTTACATGTACAAATCATCATAAAAGGCTTAACATGTAAGCTTCAAGTTTTAAAATCGAACAAATATACACGTTTTTAAATCAAACAAATATATAGATATATAAAGAAATATATTCAGCAGTTACATACTATATGCCATAATGGACTGTTTTTGGTTTCATTACTTAACACAAAGTGAGACTGAATAGAAGATCTACCGGCTCACTGCTTGTAGATTTGCTATTTTTGTCACTTGACACCATCAAATATATAATAAAGTATAAATTAGGTATGCAGACAGGCAGTTCACCCAAAATAAATGCTCCCCTTGTATTCATCCATGTTGGGTGAGGCTCCAAAGTGGATCTCAGACTTCAGGCAATGCCTCCAACATAATGGTATTTGACCTGGGAACCCCCCCACCCTGACACACTTGCAAAGTAGGCATTATATTTTGTTTGACTCGGTTCCACAGCTAAATATTATGAAAATAGCTAATCTACAAGCTTGAGCTTGTACAATAGATCTTCAAATGTTTTGCCTTTCTTATTTTAATTGACAGTTTGGCCAATGTTTGACCAGTTTTTATAGTATAGTTGTTGTAATGTTGATTACCTTTGATGCAGTATTGGTCTAATTTCTTTTCTTGGTATATATTAAAAAAGGTATTAAAATTCCTTAAATTCCTCACTTCACTGTCATCTTGGAACCCCTCCAAATTCATATGGGAGTCACATCCCACAGGTTGAGAACCACCGATGATGATGTATGATGACTCAAAATGTGGGCAGTCAAAATAAGCCCAGTTAGAGCCCCAGTGACCCCCCATTATTAAATATTTCTAAAACAAAAATATATAATTCATAACGTGTAAAATAAATGCATGATCTTGATCAGTCCTAGCCTGGTGAAACCACTCCCCCTGCTGGACAACATTTCCATTCTGCCAGAAGGCGTGAGTCTGGTATCTCTCGGGCAGAGACGATGTACTGATATATGCGGCTGTATGGGGCCGCTAGAGACGGGATCAACGCGAGACTCTGTGCCACAGCGCAAATGTAAACTCAACCTAACAAGGCTACAACTCAAAATTATTATGGAGATATCAGATTTTTGTCCCGCTGCTTCCGGGTTCATCGTTTCTGCTTGAGAGAGCCCAGATGGAGGCAGGAGGAGGGAACTTGTGGACTCAATCCTGCCACAATCTGGCAGTCAGATTAGATCAGTCCAGCAGTTTGCGAGATTAACTCTGGTCCAATGACCAGTCACACAAATATAACACACAGACGCGCTATAAAAAATACATTTGAAGAACAAAAAACAACTCGACAGCAACATCTCATAATGATTCCAGACAGGACACGGTTCCTCATGATAATAAATCCACAGATCTGATTGTGAACAGTTTACTGAAGTATGCCCACCCACTCTCTACAAAGGAATAGAAACAAGGACGAATACAAAGGCAGCCAGTATTGCTTCCTTTGTATTTTGGGTAAATCTCTCAAGACAGATTTTGAATTTGCTATGAAAATCTGTCAGCATGATTGTTATATGGTTGGATAGAAGCTCATTGGAAGCAAGCTGGAAATGAGCATACAAGGTAGTAGCCAGGACTGATTTATATGCACTTATTTAGTCATTGAAACAAGCTTGACCCCAGATGTTATAATGTATTTGTTTTTAACCAAAAGGGTCCCCAGATTGTATTTTGAGTAAACTGCCCTTTTATCATTGCGTAATTCTTCTAGCATAAAGAAAGTCTCTTTTTCACTCCTTCAGTGCATGATTTAGGAATTTTCACATCATGTGACTTCACTGATCCATGTTTCAAGTCATAAATAGCAAAAGAAACTGCTTGTGGAGTTCGTAGTGCTCCACCTCGTAGTGTAAAGCCCAATTTGTAGTACTAAAAACCAGGTGTTTCACCTGGATCGGTGCACGCTACAACAAGGCAGGCACGGTCAGTCTCGGTTTACATTATATGGATAGCTACTTAGCTAGCATGACTTTTCAATGTATTGGAAATGATGAAAAAATAGCCAAGGAGAAAGCTAAGGCTCGGTCGACAGGCGCAACACCTGTTTTTGGGGGGCGGGGGAGTCCCTTTTTTGCTTTGCGTCCCTCTCTGCTGTCCGTCTCCGTTTCCTCTCAGCTCAGAGCCTGCTGATGTCCCCGTTGTAGAAAAGCTTGTTTCTCCATCAGCTTGTGGAACAGTCCATGTGGGTTGGCCAGCAGCTCTGCGTGTCGGCCGTACTCGGCCACGCGCCGCTGGTCCAGAACGGCCACGGCGTCTGCGTTCTGGATGGTGGAGAGGCGGTGGGCGATGATCATAACTGTCCTGCCTTTTGGAAACGGGAGCAGTATTATTATCATATATCGTTGCCGTCGGGCAGAAAACTCTTATCTCTATATTCTAACTTCTTGTGTTTTTTTTTGTAAATTAACTCCCTACTTGATCATACTACAGCTACAGCGTCACACAAAAAGCATCAAAAGTAGCAGATCTACAAGCAAAGCGACATGTTTCAAGCTTGCAGATCTTCTACTTTTGAATTTGAATCCTGAAAAGTGACAGTTTTGGACACCATGGAGGTTTCCATCCGACAGAGACGATATTAATCATATAATGTGGGGAATAGTAGTAAACATTGAAAAAATAAATGTTTTTATTCCAGTGAGGCAACCAGAAGTGCCAACTAAATAAATACAAACATTCAGCTGTATGATAGAAATGTAGGCCACAAATGTAAGCATTGACTGCCATTGATAGATAGATATCAAACCTTCCATCAAACGTTCCAAGGCTTCCTGCACCAGGAACTCATTCTCTGCATCCAAGGCACTGAGGACACATGATTATAATCATCAACAACTCACTAAAGCCCTGTTCACATATAGAAGATGTGTGGCATATCTGATCTTTTTGTGAACCGAATTTTGAGTGGCACGTGGCAGCAATCTTGCTTCGACATTTATGCCTGCTTGGGTCCTACAACATTTCAAGTATGAAAACTGTGCCGGCAGCATCATGGTTGAATCCGCTGATGATATTGCTTGCATATTTTGAGTGTGACTTGTGTTAAGTTTACATGAATGGAGAAGTGATATGGCATTATGGCAGTTTTCTAATCTAAATATGAATCTGGCAGCTAGGGGATAAGTTAACTCACGTGAGGTGATAAAGACTGGTTACGTTTTTAAATGTTTCATTCTTACTTTTACATTGCATCGGTCTCTGCTACAACTAGTCCAACTCACCATCGGTGATGGTCCCTCTCTCAATATAAACAATAAACATATGTCGCCTGACCATGAATGGCCATGCTCTATATTGATCATTTCAACTGCCTAGTCTGCGTGCATACAGTAATATCGTACGTGAGTAGCAAGTAGCCTACTGTACTCTACTATTCCGCCAAGAACGAGAACGGTACATACGGCAAACTGTACAGGAAAATAGAGCATGTGAGAATGCCTCTCCTACTGCCTATCCCGGCAACTTATGTTAATTAGTTATCCGAAAATGTAACAGTAGTTAACTGTAACATTTGTAAGTTATGTAAATGTTATACTGTCTATAGCTCTATTTATTGTTATTTTGTCTTCCTGTTCCTCCATATTGTTGTCATGCACATTTGTTATGTTTGCATGTCTTTTCTATTTTATTATCTGTACAGCACTTTGGTCAACCATTGGTCATTGTGATACTGATACATGCTATATAAATAAAGTTTGAGTTGAGTTGTAACAATCAATTAACTAATTGATCTCGAGTTTCTCACCTGGTAGCCTCATCCAACAGCAGGATCTTAGGATTCTGAGGAGAGGGAGATGCACACGTGTTGATAATCTTTAGATTAACATACTACAGTAGGTATTCAACCATAGACTGTAAATCCTCAACAGGGGGTCTGTGACCCCTAGGGGGTCCTCAGAGCTACAGGGGGTCTGTGGCCCCTAGGGGGTCCTCAGAGCTACAGGGGGACGCTAAATCACATGTGTGTGTGTGTGTTGCAGTGGTCAATGGGTCTGTGTGTTAGGCTACCCTAACACCTTAGGTGACATTATTATGTGTGCATTAATTCCGTACTAAAGTGGCCAGAGACAGGGACATACCACCACTGACGGATCACAGTCAAAGGTTACGGAGGTCATGGTTAGTAAACAATGAGAGTTGACATGCTTACCTTGAGCAGCGCTCTGGCAATGGCTATTCTCTGTTTCTGACCACCTGCGGTGACACAAACAGGACATGTTATATCGTAGCTGTCAGGGAGAAACCTCTTATCCCCATATTTTAACTTTGTCTTTTTTGAGCGGTGTCTAACCGCTCCAATGAAGAGCTATGTGTCCCCCTATGTATGTATGTATGTCTGAGTAGGGACAGCTGCAATACTGCTGGGTGACCTAAAGTGGCACTGTTGAGCAGGGTGGCCGTGTGTGTGTCTATGTACGTATGTTTCTTTTAGCCAACACACACACACGATTTCTTTTACAATACAAGTTGTCAAGAATTCTTAGTGCCAGTACCCGTTATCATAGTGTTTGGAGGCCAGTCTATAATATCAGTCAATGACATCATATTTATGTGGAATGCCTGACACATTTTTTACTATTTAGAAAAACATTTTAAAATAGTGAAATGGAACATTTTTAACTAAAATCTTTGCTTAGAAGCACAAGGGGGTCCGCAGCCAAATACATATCGATTTGGGTGGTCCTTGACCTGAATAAGGTTGAGAACCATTGCTCTAGATGTGGTGGAGGCCTGGTGCTCCACGTTGCCTCACCTGACAGCAGCACCCCCTTCTCCCCCACCACCGTGTCGAAGCCGTCTGGAAAGGCCTGGATGAAGTCGTACGCGTTAGCATCCCTGGCCACCTGGTAAACGTCCTCTGTGCTGACGCTGTCCGGATCCACCGCTCCGTACGTGATGTTCTCTCTGATGGAGCACGAGAACAACACAGGCTCCTGGAGGAAAGAGAGGGAAACCAGTGTGTAAGAATGGTGGGTGTCTAGTCCTGGTTGGTTAAGCAGGACTAGTAATCTATAAATGCCTTCTAAATCAGTAGTTCTCAAACGTTTTAGTGCCCCCAAATTGATATATATACACTGTATAATATATTTGGCTGCAGACATCCCATCTGAAAATGTTTTGTGCCAGGGGCCACCAGAAGAGAAGAGAATTAGTACAGAGATACAACTAAGTATATAACGCACCACCTACACTGTAGGTGGTGCGTTATATACTTAGTTGCGTGACACTGTAGGTCCTACAGTGTCACACAAAAGTAGCAGATCCCCAAGCTCAATGCATTTTGAGCTTGTAGATCTGCTACCTTTGCTATTTTTTACTT
Source organism: Protomyctophum parallelum (assembly GCF_964188405.1). NCBI lineage: Eukaryota > Metazoa > Chordata > Actinopteri > Myctophiformes > Myctophidae > Protomyctophum > Protomyctophum parallelum. The sequence goes on from NC_139699.1 coordinate 38,978,372, forward strand.
TGAATTTCAATCCTGAAAAGTAACAGTTTTGAACATAATGGTTTCCACCTTACTGAGTCAATAATAAAGTCAACAAGCCTTGTTTGGGCAGAAGGAAAATAATTGTGCTTTGACCTTCATGCAATACCTCTTTTAAACCAGTAGGTGCCCCACAACACCACACCCGCAGGGTCTACTTTTCCCTAGACTGTGAAGACGGTGCTGTTTTTACTGTTTTGACAATGGGTTCCCAGATTGACTTCTCTCAACAGAAAGGCAGGTAAGGCAAGTACCGTAATTTCCGGACTATAAGCCGCGGCTTTTTACCCATGATTTGAACCCTGCGGCTTATACAACGGTGCGGCTAATCTATGGATTTTTACAGCTAACGCAGAGCCATCTCAGGCTCTGAGCTAACGTAGCTGCGTCTTATAGTCCGGTGCGGCTTATAGTCCGGTGCGGCTTGTATATGGGATTTTCCCTAAATTTGGCTGGTGCGGCTTATATTCAGGTGCGGTTTATAGTCCGGAAATTACGGTATATTTCAATATTTGTAATAGCATACAATAGTCTAAAGCAATTAAAATTGCTTTAAATACAACCCACAGTAGACAAAATACTACACTACAGTTGTGTTACTTATATACTTTAAATATTCTAACCTTACAGAATGATCAAAACAACACACACAAAAAGGTTATGGACTGCAGCTGTAGTCCACAGACATGCATGTCCATGAACATAGGAGACATCAAAAGCCAGAATGGTTCAGTTTTGTTGTTTCTGTAGTAATACTGCATGTTGCACAGTTTTAAGCCCAGAAGAACACACGTTATATCGTTGCTGTCGGGCATAAACTTCTTAGTTTTGTGTTTTTGTGTAAATTACTGCCCTACTTGATCATACTATAGTGTCACACAAAAGCATCAAAAGTAGCAGATCTGTAAATTCGTACTTGCATATCTGCTACTTTTGCCGTTTTTGAAAAGTTAATGTTTTGGACATATGAGGTTTCCACCTGACAGAGATGATAAGCAAATAGCATCTATTTTTACCTGACTGACGGTCCCAATATGACTTCTCAGCCAATAAGGATTTAGATCTCGCACATCCCGCCCATCTATAGTGATGACACCTGCAGAGGGGGAGGGGAAGGGTTAATCTCACATGTAAAGCATTACTCAGGTTTTGGTAAATGTGTAAACTGCATGGATTTTTATTTTTTAAGTCCTGGCTGCGATTTGTGAAATGAGACCCCCACAGTAGCGCTGTTTCCTAAACCATACACAATATGTAAAATAATGACGTTCTAGTAATTTGTTCCTGCTTGTCTACATACAGCCAAACAGGTGAAGAAATCACAGATTGAGACTTTAACCTTTGCTTTTATGAAATATCCGAAACCAGGGACATATGGAAGAAGATGTACAGCAGATCTGCTATTTTCACTAGTTTGGGTCCCGGGGAGACATGAAATTTCCCTTTTGGGTCTCGAGCTAAAACGTTTGGGACTCACCAGCATCGGGGTCGTAGAGTCGGAGCAGCAGGGAGACCAGGGTGGACTTCCCAGAGCCACTGGAGCCCACCACGGCCATGACGGAACCGGCCGGCACCAGGAGGCTGAGGTCCTGGAAGATGGGAGCCTCGATACGGGCCGGGTAGGAGAAGGACACGTCCCTGAACTCCAGCCTGCCCTTCACCTGCTCCTCAGAGAGGACCAGTCCCTCTGGAGAGAGAAGGACGGACAGGACAGACAGAAGGAAGAGATAGGTGTAGAGCTAAATTATCATATTTGAACTGGGGACCCCTCACCCTGATAGGCACTCTGAATTATTCAATAGGCATTACATTTAGTTTGACTCTGTTTCACACAGATACATATTGTACAGTAGCTTGTACATCGATTATTTTGATTAGTTTGCCTCTTCCTTATGTAATATTTTACAATTTGGCCACTCATCGCATGGTGAGCTTGGAATAATGATAATAATAACGTTTTAACACAAATATTCTCTGGTACAAAATCTTTTCAGTGCAGGGCAGTTTTTATGTCCCTTGCAGTGTACCTATTTTCAGGAAGCGATCAAGAAAGCAAGAAGAAGTCAGTGTGAGGTAACAGTTTAGTAACTGTGTGTGTGTGTGTGTGTGTGTGTGTGTGTGTGTGTGTGTGTGTGTGTGTGTGTGTGTGTGTGTGTGTGTGTGTGTGTGTGTGTGTGTGTGTGTGTGTGTGTGTGTGTGTGTGTGTGTGTGTGTGTGTGTGTGTGTGTGTGTGTGTGTGTATATACACACCTACCATTCAAGGGGAACTGAGGTTTTCGGTCCAGCAGTTGCCACAGTCTGATTCCAGCTCCAAAGCCCTTCATCAGCTCAGAGTAGAACGAACTCAGACCTGTTGCATCAAACACAGATATCGTCAATAGAGCCAGACCCATACTGTATTACAGGGGTCTTCAATAGCGGGTCCGGGACCACTAGGGGGTCCTCAGATAATAATACAGGGGGGCCGCCAAATATTTGTGTGATAGGTTTGTGTTTTTTCTCATTAACCACTTGAACCCTACCATCCCTATTCTGAGGAGAACTTTAGCCAAAATAGCCGTTACACGCTCACAACGGCTCATGCTGCAAGGTGTTGTGTTGTGATATTGTTGATCGGCTATTAAGTGGTTAAATGAATGAAAATGTATATTAAAGTGAATCTAACATAATAAAGGACATGCATTTACAGTAGGCATGTAACGATATATCGTATATCGATATTAATCCCGACGATTATCGTGAAAACCCGATGATATTAATCGATAAAAGGGGGCTAGTAAATTATGGTGTTTTAGTAATATTGTTTCTGCTGTTCTACTGTACATACTGCCAACCAGGTGAATAAATCACAGATTGAGGCTTTAACCTTTGCTTTGTTTCATGAAATAACAGAGACTATTAGGGTTTTATGGAAGGTGCTTCTGAAGTTGAATATATTGCTAGTTTGACCACTTCAAATGCTCTAATCTTAAAATAACCTAAAGTAACAATTTGCAATTTAGGCATTTAGCAGACGCTCTTCTTAATACAGAGTGGTAAACATGAGGTAATACATCAAATGCATATAGAAATATCAATCTAGCCTCCCAGTGGCCAGAAGCGAATCTGCCGGTGACCAAAATAAATGTCATTGGCGGTGTGATATTAGTATGGCCAAGCCAGGCTAATAGTAATCCAGGATCATAGAGTAGGACCCATCAGTCTTTAAACAGTAGAATGCTGTATCAAAACTATAGGATGCTAAGTAACAATCGTGTGTGTAGGTGTGTGTGTGTTACCTGCCACACTGATGCCCACCCAGAAGGCATACATGAGGAAGGCAGACAGCTCTCCTACAGTCATGTGTTGATTGGCCATCATGAGACCTCCCTTATACAGCACTGACAGGATCATGATGTTACCACTGAGGCCCGTCTGTAGAGACACACACACACACACACACACACACATTTCAAGACTTGCCATTGTTGCAGTCCTGGAAAAATGTCTTCATATATGGAGATCCAGGTGATGATAGTCAGCTCCACATATGGAGATCCATGTGTTGTACCAACTTGGTTCATTTGCAAGTGTGACTCACTTCAATAATGCTATACTCAAATCTTTGAGTAAAAATGGCACAACATATTTTTCAGATGGGGGTCTGCAATCACATACATATAAATTTTTTTTGGGGGGGGGGGGGGGGGTGTTACGTTTGAGAACCACTAGCCTAATGCATAATATCAAACAGGTTGCTAATCATTGTTATATACGTACACAAAATACACACATACCGCTCCGAAGAAGCCAGCCCTCATCCAAGCTTCCTTCCTGGCCAGGCCGAGGACCAGGTCAGCCTTCTGTGTGTACGTGTGGACCTCTGACAGCTCTTTACCAAATGCCCTGACCGTCCTCATGTTACTGATCCGCTCCTCTGCCAACTGACACACACACACACACACACACACACACACACACACACACACACACACACACACACACACACACACACACACACACACACACACACACTTTAATTATACAATGAACAAACGCATAAATATAAAATACACACATAAGCTGAAACGTAATTTACCTACCTTAACCCCTATTCAATGTTTTCAAAAATAGCCAATCTTTACAAGGTTCTTCAAATCTTGTAGTGCAGTTTTTGAACACGTTTTAAAGGTACCTGCGTAGCTTGTGCCAGCGCGTCCTGCGTGCGTTTGGAAATGGAGCGCAGGAAGCGCCCGTAGACCGCGGCCAGCAGCGCTACCGGAGGGACCACCAGTAAGACGAAGCCCGCCAGCGTGGGAGAGACATAGAACTGGAACGTACCAAAGACGGGGAGGAGTAGGAGAGGAAGAAAGAGAGACAGAGAGAGGATGGGTGAGTATGAGTGTAGCTTGTTTACAATTTACAATGTAGGCATTGAGCAGACACTATAGAGCACCGAAGTCTGACGTTACTTTCAGTAGAGGGCGTCAGTCCCCAGGTTCATGTATTTGTTTAGTTGCATTGAAATCCCCATTGAGGCGATTTTAGATCGCCTCATATAACAACTGTGTTTGAAAAATAAACATGTCCCCCCGGCCGCTTCACTCATATGGATATGAAGAATCAACGGACTGAGAGAAAACGCTAATGTTACTGCTGCTGAATTAGTTACATTTTCGCTAGAAGCAGACTGTATCATATATGAGTGACTGACTGTTGCAAACGATACAGAGACACCTCCCTGACAATAACGCAGAGACAGCTTGTTTATTCTTGGACCACAAAGCTTATAGTAGACGATATTAAGATCACCCCATGTTATTCTCCATAGAGAAATTACTTCCGCGAACCAGGGGGATCGTCGGGATGAGCGAGTTACGTGCTCTATAGTCTTAATCCATAGCGATTTACAGTAGGCTCTTGACTGTTGACAGGGGGCTGTTTTTCCTTTATTTTTTGACGATGAGTTCTCGGATTGGCTCAGCTGTTACATGACGTCGTAATAGACATGACCAAGAAACGATTGTACTTCCTTGTGAGCAAGGAGGAAGTAGAAATGTTTGGTGAAAGGAAAACCTGTTGGTCAACGTGCCTCGGAATATGAAAAGAAGTGAATAATGACCACCGCTTCTCTCTCTACTCTCCCACCTAAACCTTCTCACCTTCCGGCCGTCACCACTCGATGTAATCTTAGGTCCCGAAACCCCTCCTCCTCTATACTCTCCTCTCTACCCTCCCTGGAGTCCTTCCCTTCTCTCACCTGACACTGCAACCTCTCTCTCTCATGAACTGAAACGGTTAATGCGATGTTGATTAAAACCAGTTCATCAGCCTCTATTCTAGGAATAGTGCCTGATGACGGAAACCTAGAGCAGATAAGATAAGAAGGAAGCAGCCACACTTCCTCATAACAGAACCACAGCGCACCACACAAAGCCTTTCACACTGGAGCTCAGACGACACTAGGGCTGTGCAATTAACCGAAAATATATCGAAACCAGACTCAACCGTACTCATTAATCCAGTGGTTCTCAACCTGTGGGTCATGATTCCCAGGGTGGTCCCTACATGAATTACAATTTAAGGTGGGGGTGGGACCATTACTGCATCAAAGGTAATCAACAAACTATACTATAAAAACTAGTCAAACAACTGCCAATATAAGAAAGAGGCAAAAACTTTGAAAATAGCAGATCAAAACGCTGTGAGCTTATAGATCTGCTATTTTCAAAATATTTATCTGTGGAACCGAGTCAAATCCTACATTCCAGGGTCCCGATTATTTTGGGGGGCCCCAGTTCAAATATGGGGGGTCAGGGGTCAGGGCTTGAATAGGTTCAGACCCACTGCATTAATGGATTAATGGAGAAGCAGGTGTTAATATAGGAACGATACCACACACGTCTGCATGTACTGTACGTATATTACGGTATGGCCGGTAATTATAGCATTTGGCCAGTAAATTATTAACTTATCGGTCACGACCGCCCTGTCTACTCACTCGCATCAATTCAATTTGATATTACAAATTTGATCTCGCTGTACAGGATGTCTTGTTTTATTTACTTTTTTCATCTTAGTGGCTACAATGGAGGTCTGTTTCTTTTAACCTTGTGGTGAATATTGGAGGAGACACCAGTACCAGAACCAGCACCACTTGGGCTATAGTCGCATTCAATTACTGCACAAAAACGGACAAATCATCTCAATTGCATTATGGTGGCATATGAAAGACATTAAAACACAACCAAGTAATTGAAACTATAACCAGAGAAAAGAGTTCAAAATGAACCATTAAGTGAATTATTAGTTAAAATAACACATATGATTTTACAGTGTATATTTGGGTCTCTCAAAGACCCTCAAATCAGGGGGGTCCTTGAAATATATATTTTTGGAGAATTGCTGTTTTCAAATGAAATGTCATGTATCATTATGATGAACAAGAATGATATCCTGAACCAATAGCAGCCGTTCTTCTTACCATCATGCTGACACCAGCGGTTGCCTGGGCGACAGCCCTTAGGCCGTCCGATAGGTTGTCGGTGATCGAGCGGCCGACCAACGCTGTGTCGGCGGAGAGACGGTTGATGAGCTCGCCGGTGCGAGTCCGGTCGAAGAACGCCACTTCCTGCGTCAGGATGGAGGAGAAGAGGTTGACGCGGAGGTTCCGAATGATCTCCTGACCTGAGGAGGAACATGAGTGACACGGTTAGACATAGATAAAAGAAGAGGGAGAGAAGGTTAGAGCAGTGGTGCTAGACTTTATTTGCCCCATACCTTTCCCACATTGTAGCCAAAATATTTATATGTTGGATTCATGTTAATGTGTATTTTAAGACCTTTAACCCTCAATAGCTATGTACTCTGATGGTTCTGCTCTCTTTTTTCCTTCTACACCAAACCTATTCGCTGAAAATGCCTATCTACAAGCTCACAGCGCCTCACGATGAACCCATGCAATATAAAATGGCATGGAAAGAGCTCTTCCTAAGGACCTTTGAGACACTGTGGAAGGTGGTGAGGTGTGCTGAGCAGACCACAGGGAGGGAGCTGTCTTCCATCCCTGCAGGACATACTGTATACAAACAGCAGGTGCTGGAGTAGGGCAAAGATAATTAGGGAAGGACAAACATCAACCATCAACGGACGGTTTGTAATAATGTAAAATGGGAAGCGCTGGAGGTGTCTCACAGCCTGGGGATAAACAGAGACGATATAAGCTATGACTCTGCTCTTCTACCTGTCTTAAGAGGTTGTATCATACTGCTGTTCTACCTGTACTTTAACTCTCTCTATATATAATAGCTCCACACTAATAATCATGATAAAATGCCACCATTTATTTTCCTACTCAGTCTGTGTCTCATAGGAGGGCAGTTCAGAAACCCGTCCACATCATCGTTACGTTAGGCAGATTTATTTTTACAAGAATGTTTCGATTTCTATTATCGTGAGAACGATGGCTTTCATTTTCGCATTGCAACTTTTCACGACTAGAAAGCCTGCAGTTTCTATTTCTATTAGCTTGGATTCCCCATCGATGATGTCACTGGTGGACGCGTTTCTGAACTGCCCATAGCCATATCCCTCCTATGAGACACAGACAGAGTAGAAATGGTGCCATTTTATCATGATTATTAGTGAGGACCTATTATTTGAAGCTGGGTTGAAAATTGGTGAAGAAGACCTACAACTAGACCTCAAGCCCATACAGTTTTCCCCCAGGCCGAGTCATTATTAGACACGTTCTGTAACTGCCGCTGATTCTAATCATTCTCACCTGAGGTCTGCATGAGGTAGACCCTGGCTGCGTTGGCGGCCCCTCCACACAGGAAGACACCGGTCAACATGATGCACAGGGATGTGAGCGAGGCGGTCATGCTCTCTGTGTCTGCCCCCGCAGTGTAGATGGTGTCGATCACTCTGCCCAGGAAGAACGGAGCCGACATGGTCACTCCGCTGGACACCACCAGGAAACCTACCGCGGCTGGATTAGGAGGAGACACACAAACACCACAGTTAGGTAGTGCCATTGTTTAAAGATGCTGGAGCACTCATGCCAATGCCATTTTGACAATGCATGCGCCTCATGGTACTCTACCACCTCAAAGGCATTAGAAGCTAAACTTCAGCTGTCCAGGTTACTACTTAACCTCACACCTAGGACTCACCTAACCTAGCTCATTATACTAGGGTGGGATGGCTCGGGCCTCAGGGTACAGGGGACAGAGTACAGCAACATGCAATGGACGTACTGGACACTCAAGGGATCAGTGCCCAACTGCCCATGTACCTGTCAAACTATTTCTGCACAAACATGGGGATGAATTCCATCCACTATTATGCCACCAAAATGTGGAATGCCCTACCAACATAAAGAAAAGAATACCAGCACTCACGTAGTATCCTGGAAGGATTAAAGCTGGTATTATTTTCTTGCTTTTGCCTTCTTCTTCATGCCCTACCAACAGCCATCAGAAAGTGTATCTTCCTACTCTCCGTCAAAACCGCCATTCTAGATTGCCAAAAGAAATGACCCCCAGGTCCCTCACTGTTCTTCATGTAAAAATACTTTTACTGCTTCTAGTATTGATGATCCCTTGTATAGTAATGTAAAATGTATATCTTTATATGTCTTGATGAATTGAATACACAGGACCAGAATGGAAACAAGACATCAGGGTTTTTTGTTAAAAAACATAAAAAGTTGGTATTATGAAGTTTCTGCCCGACAACAACGATATGCATGTAGGTATGTAGAGTTACTTAAGTTTCCACCACTGCCTCCCGTCAGTGAGGAGGGGGAGGGGACAGTTCTCTAGCCAGCCTTCTGTTACATTACCCTGTAATGATTACAGTAACCCTGAGAGAGGTGACCCGAGGTGACCTGACCACACCACTCATAACTGTTTACCATGTTGTTTCTGTCGGGCAGCCAGAAACCTCATATCTCCATATTTCAACTTTCCATGTAATTTTAATAATTTTGAAAAATGTCAAAATGCAGCAAATCGACAAGGTTACCATATAGAATACAATAACAGGCAAACAGCTCTATACTGTAGATAACATATACCAGCTAGTCTCCATCTCTCAGGGTGAGCGAGTTGCAGAATCCTCCGGACGTCGCCGAGTGGAACGGAGGTCGGGGCCTGATGTTCGCCATTCAACTGAGTGGCCTGCGTCGTCTCCTTCACGGACGTTCCTTTAGAGTCTGCGGTAGAAGAAGAACTGTACAAGGACAGCGGTGTGTGTGTGCCAGTCCTCCATGACGGCTGGTGATGTCTTCTCAAGCAGACATGATGGTGCGTGTGCAAACAGCTCCTCCAGGACTGCAGAGGGAGGACCACAGCTCTCTGGAGGAGGAGGGCAGAAGGAAGCTGTGGAGCATCTCCATCACTGCTCCTCCGGGTCTGGTTCTTCTCAAACCATGATGAGAACCTGCAAAGAAGGGGGCGGGGGGAGACTAGTTAATCGGACTTTCCTTCTAAATCAGTAGTTCTCGTCACAAAGTGACACACTGCCAATGTGAGCTTGTATATCTGCTATTTTTGAATAGCCAACTCTGAGCCAATCAGGTGTGCATAAGACTTTGTTTCCTATGAATAGCCAACGTATAAAATCTAAAATGACACAGATGCTTTCCCCGGTTTGATTTCCGAAAATAGTCAATCTAGAAGCTCATAACATTTCGCATGATGCCACCACACAAATTGTTCTATATTCTCATATCTCTCCTGTTTGTATTAAATTGGCAACCATCATGAAAATGTCATTGTGGTTTACTATTAAAGAGGTGGACAGATTATATAGAGAGCAAATAATAAAATAATAAAAACTGAAATAATCTAGACTCTCAGCCCTACCTGCGAGCACAGCAGGTGGTGTGCAAAAGTCTCCTTCCTCCAAACAGCTCCATCCCTCCACCTCTCCTTCTAGTGCATGTCGACAGATAAACTAAAAGTCTCATCGTCGTCTCGCTTCTTGTGCAACAACACAACAATTATTCGAAATTCACAAACTGTACATTTGCCAAATTAAGAGAAACAGCTAGTCCAAGGCGATCCAAACCCTCCACCACTCGATCACAAGCAATGATAAAGTCCAAAACATGGGTCACCAGTGTCCTTGTATGCCCGGGGTCGACGTGCCACCATGCACAGCTTCAATGGTTCGAGTCCGTCTCTTCTACATTGTTGGGTTTTGACGGTTAATGACCGTTATTGTCATGTTTATCAGTTAGGTGACAACACGCAGGGTTCTCTTATCAGCAGCCGACAGTTATGTTGCTGTCGTCTGTGTGTGTCACCAACACCCAGCTGTCACTGTCATGTGTCGCTGAAGAGGAGGCACAATGTCCCCCGAGCAGGCCACCACTCCCTCCTAGGCAGAAAACCACACCCACCCAGACCAGTTGGACAGAGAGAAGAAAGTCGTGAAGAAAGAGGTGACCGTTCGTGTGTCGTGATCGTGAATGGTGTTTACATGAGTAGTCCTCTGTCTGTCTGTCTGTGGGTGAAATCAATGGCCGATCATAGGAGCGCTAGCCAAACTTTTCCCAGCAGACATGCTCAACAGATCGCCGATCCTTAAATATGGTGCCAAGAGACAGCGCTGCAGTTTGTTAGTTTATATCACTTTTATTTGCTTAAAAAAAACTATTTTTTAAATATATTTAATTTTAAGTTATTAAATTACTTTTTTGTATTTATCTCTGTGAAGTACGTACCGGTATGTAAAACACTATACTATTTTAAAGAGCAGATGGGCTATTTATACATGCATTTTAATATCATTTATACATACATACATTTTGAACATTTATATCAGCTCTGGTCATATCTCTTATCGACCAGAGCTAATCAGCACTCGATTCCTTGCGTCTGCCCAAGAGGAGGTCAAAGTTGAAAGTGTGTCTTCATCTCACTGACAACAGTACGACACGTGCAGAGTGAAAACTTGTAAGTAATATTACATCAATTAAATTGTGTAGATGATTATTTCACACACACAAGAAGCGTTTTCAACTCATCTGTAGAACGGTCATGAACAGGCTCGTGGTTCCTTCAACACCACATGAGTTAGCCTGCTAGGCTAACTGTACCAGCATGTTGTTGGATTGGTCGGTAATGGTTTGTTTATGTACAACAGTAGTTCTCAAACTTTTCATGTAAAGGACCCTGGACCCCCAAATTGTATTTGGAACTGGAAATGTTTTGTGCCAGAGTCGAGACCCCCAGAAGAGAAGATTTATGTTTTTAAGAAATTACAAATCATTCAAGATTTTAGATCTGCTATTTTTGAATAGCCATAGCCAACATATAAATGGATAAAGTGGTTAATAAATGATTAACTACTATCTGGGGACCCCCTGGAAAAATTGGAACTGGGACTTATAGCTGATAAATGGGTACTCTCCCCTGATTGGCTGAAGATTTGACACCTATCTGAAAATGTATTTTCTGTTTTTGGGCTGCTGGGGAGACAGGGAGGGAGACTCCTGTTAACTTAACTATAGCTATTATTAGCTGCAATTCATTTAAAAAAATGTATTATTACTAGTACTAACATAATTGTTCATTAACCTTTTTACAAAACCAAAAACACATCATGTAGGCCCCATTTACACTGGCATCCTAATCTAGCCTGAATCAGATCTGTGCCACATCCAGATTGAAATCCGATTTGTTATATGAGTCAAAATGCAGACGGGTCCGATTTTTACAAATGTGACTTGAGTCACATTCAGAGGTGGTTTCAAATCTCCCTCTCTCTCCCCCCTCTCTCTCAGCCCAGCAGCAGTCATGGCTGCCATCTACTCCGGCATCCACCTGAAGCTGAAGAGTCCTCGCACTCCGTGGGAGGACAAGCTGAAACTGGCACGTTTTGCCTGGATCTCCTCCCAGTGCCTCCTGCCCAACAAAGAACAGGTATCGTCCAGAATCTAAAAAAGAAGAAGAAAAATAATCAATCTTTATTGCCACACTGATGGCTAATTGGACAACATACCAAGTAGATTTCTTATATGCAAGTTTCAAAGCCTATAAAATAAGTAAATCTAACAAGGCCCGTGCCTTGTAAGGGGCCTTGTCTACATAAAGCACAGGGTGGATGATGGAGAATCACGATTTGCTTCAAGATAGTGTTTTGCCATAGCATCTTAAACATTGCCTGTTGTGTGTACGGTATTACAGTTTTGTGTTCAGAGATGCTCCATTTTTGACACAGGTTTAATGTTTGTCGTTAAATGTTTGTTTTATATTGAGATGACCGTTTAGGGCAGGGGTCTTCAATAGTGGCTTCAGGACCCCTAGGTTTTTTTTTGTTGCTTGGTGTAGTAGTAGTAGTAGTAGTAGTAGAGGCATAAAAGTAGTGAAATGTCACGTTTACTAAGTATTGATGGTTTAAGTGGTTAAATCTGGTGAAAATGCACATGAACGTGAATCCAACATCCACTGATAGTGCTGTCAAACAAGTCTTATCAAACGATCTATGAAATTGATAAACGGTTAATCTGCAACACCATTTTATACTGTATGTAGTGGGGGTCCCATCTCTCTCACAGCTAAAGGTTCCTGGGCCTGAAAAACATTGATGAACACCCCTGTTTTAGGTTGACGCGTCTACCGTATTGTGAGCCTTTCCTTCTTGCTGTGGTCCTCCTCTATAGGTTCTGTTGGATTGGGTCAGCCACGCTCTGAGTGGCTTCTACAGCCAGAAGGTGGCGTTCTCTCCCAGTGTTCTGGAGGGACTGTGGCTTTACCTGGACAGCCTGCTCCACAGTAGGAAGCTGCACGGCCTCCTGAGCAAGGGCAAGAGCATCAACCTCAGGATCAATGTGGCTCAGGTCGGTACAGGGCTCAATGTTAGAGGCCACATCTCGACCACCAACATTTATTTTATTTCATTGTTTGAATATTGTAAACGGCACGTGGTGGTACTAAAAGCATAGGCTAAAAGAGTTACACAAAATAAGTTGTTTCCATTGTGGTATTCAATTCATCAACATGGCATACAAAATGTACACTGATACCTGTCATCAACAAACTATTGACTATTTATTATGTAAAATAATAAAAGCGAGAAAGGGAAAGTGGCGGCAGTGACTGACACCTTTCTATGGGAATTTACGTTTACCTCCCCTTGTGGTCTCCTGACAATTTTGAAAGAAACAGCGATTCACATCCTTGGATGGTGTCAGGGCATTCCACATTTCGGTGGCAGAAGAGAAGAATTACCCATGAATTTACCCATGTTTGTCGTTTTTATGTAGGTAGATGTTAAGTATGTTACTTCTTTTGAAATATTTTGACAATTATGACATGCTGAAAATATTGATGCCGGGTTGAAAATCAGGGACAGGAAACATCCGCTGCACACAAAGTGATCGCCTTTGTCGTGTGAAAACTTTACTTTTGAACTGTTACTTTTTAGGATTCAAATCCAAAAACGGCAAAAGTGGCAGATCTACAAGCTGGCATCTCATCACATGTTTCGTGCCGTGTTTCAAGCTTATAGATCTGCTACTTTTGATGCTTTTGTGTCATTGTAGTACGATCAAGTAGGGTGTTAATTTATGATAAAACACTAAATGTTGGATATAAGAGGTTTCTGCCCGACAGAAACGATATAATATTGGCCAAAAAGATATATCCATTTTGTTGAACTCGTCGGTTGTGGCTCTGTGATGCACTTTCCTTACTGACACATTTTCTTTCCGTTAGATGGTCCTGGACCGCCTCCAGGAGTGTGTGTGCGTGGGCGCCAGCCCCTCCGTCAGTCTGTCGGTTCTGTTGAGCGTGAGTCAGGGCGTGCTCTCCGTCCCGTCGTTCGCCACCGTCTTCACCACCAAGTACGAGCTCATGGCCGACCTGTTGGCTAAACTCTGCTCTGTGGCCTGTGGCAAACTGCAACAGCCTCTTCCCGTTCCCACGCAGCAGCCTCAACCAATCACACTTTCGCCTGTCGGACCCGAAGAGGAAGTACCGATGGCTATGTCTTTAGAGGAACAACCTATGAGCGATGATCCCGATAGTGCTCAGTCGCAGCCGATCGCACAGCAGCCAGAGAGGTCGCAGGAATCGGAAGGTGTTCGGTCGGGTCAGCTGTTTGAAGTGCTGCTTCAGGTATTGTCGAGTTATTTATCGGTACAACGGCAACAATCGAACCCTAACAGGGTCTTCACCGTGGTGACCAACCAGCTGATCCAGCCCATACTGCTCCTCAGACACCTGCTGACCTGCGGGGAACAACACACACACCTCCGCCCGCAGCTGAGCAGAGACCTCCGAGTTAAGATGGACTCCATCCTCCAATCGGCTCTCTTCCCCCCTGAACACCTGACCTCCTACACGGAAGAGCTTCTCCCGACCAACAAGGAGGATTGTGGGAAGCGCGGTCCCGGTGGTGGCGGTGGGGGGGTGAAGCAGGGCAGCCTGAGGCCCGTCGGTGTCATACTTGGCAAAGTGAGCGCCGGGGGCTACTGCCCGCCCGCCTCGCACTACGCTGTGAAGTCCAGCTCCCTGCCGCTGTTCTTCAGGTTCTGTCTGGAAAACTACGGCAAGGCCAGAGGCGGACGAGACGAGGAAGAACAGAGGATGCTGTGTTTCTATTTTCTCACCAGGCTGATCCCTGCCTTGGGCTCTGGGCTGGCCAGACCTCTGTCCTCTCTGTCTGGCCAGGCCCCAGAGAGCTGGAGCCTGGCCCTGCTGGTGTTGGAGTCCCTGCTCAGCCAGACGCTGTCGGCTGATGTTTACAACGTGGCGGCGGACAGGATCAGACACGCAGGGGCCCAGCTTAGCTTCTACAGAACGCTGGTCCAGCAGCTCCTCTACCAGGCTCAGCCAAGGTAACACTTTTCACATTTTTTCCATACTCACAATTATTTACACATAAAAACGAGAGTGCATTTGGAGATGATGGCCACTGAGTGGCAGGTGACTGACAGTGAAGCTTTTAAACCACATTAACCCTATAAGGATATAAATCTGTGCACAATTAGAAAACTTTGTTTTCTTTTTGTTTTGTTTGCACATTATCCTTTCTATCAATATGTTGGATTCATGTTCATGTGTATTTTCAGACCTTTAACCACTTGAATGCTCAATACTTAGTAAACATGACAGAGTTAATGTACACCAAAAGTCTCTTCCAAAAATAGCTGATCTACAAACTCACAGCACCTTGCAGCACAGCATTTGCTATTTTTGGCTAAAGTTTCATGTAAGAAAAAAATAAAAGAGTTCCTATCACACAAAGATTTGGCGGCCCCTCTGAGGAGTTCCACCCCCTAGGGGTCCTGGACCCCCTGTTGACCCCTGACCAAAACAATATAACGTAGAGATCAATAATGAGGCAGAGTAGAACCTTTTGGCAGCTGCATTCAGTGTACTAAGGAGATGGGTAGACGCCTGTTACTGAATAAACACTGCTATTTGCAGCAAAGAGATTTGGTAGGCAAAAACGAAGAGTATTTGAGCCCTGCAGCATGTATTCCAAATACACAGCCATAAATAGGTCCAATCCGCACATGGCTAGCAGACTGACCTCGTCACATTCATTTGAAAGTTCTGGCAGAAAAGGTGTATTTAGTAAAATATCTCCACTTTTCCACGAGCTGCACACGGATGACATTCTCCGGTGAGTGGCCTGGAATGAGTGCAGGACTGAACATATCAAAACTTTGTTTATATATTAGGAAGCAGTGAAACTAAACTCTCTCACTCATCTTGTCCTCCAGCACTCCAGCCTGGTACCGTTGTTTGAACGTCCTACTGGGTCTGAACCATCTGATCCTGGAGCCGGACCTGGACCAGCTGTTCTCTTCTGCCTGGGTGGACTCAGAGTGCATGGAACCCCGCGTCCAAAGAGCCAGACAGGTCCAGAACCAAGCCCGTTTAACCTACCACATTTTCATATTGTCGCTGTTGTGTGGAAACCTTGTACAAAACTTTGAAATTTGAAAAAGAAGTGTTCCAATGGGTCCAATCAATGTAGTTATTATTTAGTCACACAAGTTTGTTAATACTTTTCATTGGTTAAATATTTATAATATACACAGACAACATTCATTAAATTTTTTATTTCATTTAATGTTTTAAAACAAAAATAGGGGATCTACTCATCATCTACAAGCTGATCTAAAAGCTTAACTTGTTAACTTTTGTTAAAGTTTGTGTGCCAATGTACGTTGAGTTAGGGCATTACATTGACAAAAAGAAAAATGTTTAATTTAATTAATTTTGCCCGACGATGATCTACGTGAAAGAAAATCCCTTCAATAATTTCCCTCCTTCACAGCTCTTGTTGTCGGCTCTCCTCCACACCTACACCAAGCTCCGCCAGCTCCCTCACCTCTTCTCCCAACTCCTCCCGGTCATCTGCCAGCCGGCCGCGGGCCCAGGCCGCATCCGGCCCCCGCTCCTGTCCGAGGGGGTCTGCAACTCCCTGAGTGACTGCCTCCTCGACACGCCTCCCTCCCAGAGCTTGGAGATCTGCTCCCTGGTGCTGGGGAGCATCAGGAGGTACGTTCTGCCCCATCTGGAAAAGGAGCAAGTGGAGGAGGAGGAGACGGTGAAGAACACAGAAGAGGAAGGAAGAGACGAAGAGTCAGGGGAAGGCGGAGTGATGGAGACAGAGAGTCGAGGGCTGAGCGGTAGGCCTGTCACAATTATTAAATAATCGCCTAATTTGCAATTATTTGAGATAATCACAATTATTTTGTGTAATCGTTGACATAAAAAAATTGTAGAAATATGTTGTAAGCTTGTAGATCAGCTTATTTTGGGATATTTAAATAATTTGTCATATCTGCCTTGTGCGATTTTCTTTTTTTATTACGAAGCCTAAAAACAAAACTGGAATGAAACTTTTATTCATATGGTTCAATGCCAAAAACACAATTCAATCGTTAATTGCTATTATTTGTGTGACAATTAACCGTCAACTTTAATTTTGTAATGGTGACAGCCATAGTGGACGGCGAAAAAGGAGACGCCTCGCTGAAGCTCCTCTCTCTGAGCCAGCTCCTCCACGCTGTGCTGTTCAGCGTGAAGACTCTGGACAACACCTCTCCTCTCCCGCTGGTCCAGCAGACACGCAGCATGATGGAGGACATGGCACAGGCTGTGACGGCCTTACTGCAGCTGGTGTCGTCATCCCACGAGGAGAAGACCTCCACCACAGGCCTGGGAACGGAACGCGAGTGCAACATCATGGACGAAAAGGAGGTTTCAAATTCATCATCCCCAGACCCAGAATCATCGCACTGGAGGTAGCCAATTATTTTGCATGATCGTCATAATCGCCTAAGTAGAATGTTTTTCATATTTTTAAGTATTACTTATACAGTATTTCAGTCATTTATTTTTTATATTTACGTTATTTGTCATATCTACACTTGTGCAACTTCAAAGCCTAAATGCCAAACAGAAATGGAATCTTTATTCATATATTCAATGAGCAAAACAGAATAAAATCATTACCGTAATCAATTATTATTATTATTATTGTGTGACAATTAATGGTCATGTAAAACATTCTTAATCGTGACAGCTCTAACTGGAGGCAGACAATGCTGGAAGCGGCTCTCCTTCTCAGATACAGCTGGGTGGAGATGACCGCACTGTTCCAAATCCACTGCAGCAAATACACAGACACCGAGGCACGGGTAACGGGCGGTCCGAGCCCAAGTTTGAGCCCAACCCCGGCAGCCAGTGCTTCAGTCCTGGCCCACATGGAGGCTCTGCTCTCTGGGGAGATACTGATAAACGGTCCCCAGGGCTTCCCCACCACCCATCCCTCCTCCTCTAGCCACATGAGCCGCTACCTCTTCAAACTCCTAGCCTTGCAGCAGCTGAAGAAGGCGTTGTTGGACGGTCCTCTGCTGAACGAACCAGGCACTGCGCCGACCCTACATAGGGTGGCGCGGTTCCTTGTAGCCAGACAAGAGCTCGAGGAGGCTGGGTTACATGGGAAGCAGACTTGGAACGGACATATGGGAAGTGTGAATTCCAGCTCCTATCACGTTTCTCACTGGTATCTGGCCACATCCAATTTGCCTTTGATCGCTCCATACCTGAACGAGGAGAGCATGGATTGTGTAGCGGACGTTCTTCTCAGCTCGCTGCTCAGCGGACAGACAGACAGCGGGAAGGCTAACAGGGGGGCACCCGTCTCCCTGCCCATTGCTTTGTCTGTCTCGCTCATATCCTCACAGTTCTTCCAAAGCCCTGTTCCGGTCGAGTTGCCTTCACTGCACTCTGCCATTGTCAAGCGCCTCCTGCAAAGGGTCTTCGGAGTTCTCATGGCGTCGGGCATACCCCAGGTTTGCCCGACGATTCTTGAGTATCACAAAGTAGGTTTTTGTCCGGGGAAAGACGACAACGTGAAGCTAGAGACTTTAATTGAGGAGGTGACGAGGTCCTCTCAGATGGGGGTGCGTGTGGCCTTAAGTGATGCACAGACAGAGGTGCTGTTGAACTTACTCCACGTCGCTTCACAGCTAAACCCGGATGGGATGAACGCCCAGGACTTCTCCAGCCTCTTCCTACTCCTGTTCCTCACCCTCATATTCACCTCCTCGCAGCCAGAATGCGAGGCTGGTACCCCTGGTAACAACACAGGAGATGACACTCCGATCCTGGGCAAGCTGCTGAGACTTCTGACCTCTCTTCTAGAGGGCAGAAACTCCCAGAACGTCCTAAAAATGATCCACGGCAGCAGTCTGCTACAAGTCGCTGTGTCCTCCCTCCTCTCCTGTAGCTACAGAGGAAGACTACGGTCCGGCGTTTCGGATTGGTTGGCTTTCCTAAAGGAGACTCAGGGTTTCGTCCGGTCACTGGTCCAGCTGATCATACACAGAAACAGCAGTGTTCGGCTCAACCTGGAGAAGTTTACCTCCTACCTCACCAGTCAGGAAATGTCAGGCAGGCAACTGGCAGCCATTACAGGACAAACAACAGCCGCAGACCGTCTAGTGGGGGTGCAGCTTCTCCTGGCCTCGCTGACCTCTCTCTCCCAGGCGATGGCCTCCAACCTGGGGAAGAGTCCACCGCTGGACCAGACGTTGATCCAGCTTCTTATCAGTACCACGGCCGCGCTGGGACGAACCGTAGCGGCCGTCCTAAAGACTCAGGCCGTCAATAACCCGGCCGGCGCCCTGGGCCAAGCGTTTCTAGTCGACGTGGTGAGAGTCATGCTGCGCTGCGAGCTGTCCTACCTGAGCGACCAGGAGGATCCCGGTCATATGACCCTGTACCGCCAGTTCAACCAGCAGCTCCTGAGAGAGATCAACTCCGGTGGCGCAAGCAGGCCCGTCGACTTCCTGGTGTCTTCTCTGCGCTTCATGTCCGTCTTCTACCGTGCGGTCCGGAGGGGGAGAGAGAGGGAGAACCGAGCTGAAGAAGACGGGACGAGAGGAGAGGAGATGGACCAGCTGTACGTTAACATACTGGTGAACGTCTACAAGCTGCTGGCAGGTATGTAAATGTATCCCTTGCTGTTATTTCCGCTCCAGACTGCATCAGAAAACCGACTACCCAGGCTAAGGGGTCCAACTCCTTGAGTCCCTGGCACAAAATATTTTTTGATATTCTTGATTTGCGGCATCCCCACCCCCCTTACTCCCATACCTAGCCAGAAAAATGCGAAGGTGTTCCGGGCCTCTGTGTAACTTTAGTTGTGCCATTTGCCTTATTCCGCATTTTTCTTTGCATTTTTTTGCAAGGAGAAATGCGAAGGAAAATGTGAAGAAAAATGCAGAATAAGGCAAATGGCACAACTAAAGTTACACAGAAGCCCGGAACAGCTTGAACGATAACCGGTATAAATGGGTTAAAAAAATAAACACACTCACACACAAGCTCCCACACATTGTGACAGTGTTGTGTGTTTCAGCTCTCTGGCTGTCATTCAGTGTTGTTTTTCAGCTCTCTGGCTGTCATTCAGTGGTGTGTGCGTGTGCGTGTGCGTGTGCGTGCGCGTGCGTGTGCGCGTGCACGCTCGCTCATTCGTTCGTTTGTTTTTCAGCTCCCTGGCTGTCATTCAGTGATGTATGTGAACTGGAGCCAGCTGTGGAGGAGCTGCTGCACCCCCTGCTGGAGAAGAGCAGCACAGAACAGTTCAACCAGCTGCTGCTGCTGATCAGAGACGGACTGGATGCCAGAAAACTGAGGGCTGGAAACCACACGGTCAAATATCATTATTATTATTATCATCATATGAAATTATTGTTTTTATTGAAGCTTGTACACTTTAGGGATGAAATGTCAGAACAGCTTAAATGCTTCTTGCACTCAGATGCCGTCTTTCCATATATTGTCAAGCTAATTTCTTGCGAACTTCAGAAGTCACTTAGTAAATTAATACATTTTGGCAGTTTTAGAATTGCCAATCTGCTGAGCTTGTAGATTCTCTCTTAGACAAATATTGACAAATGTTGATGTTGATAAAAGTAGGTGTCTAATTTGGGGGTCCGCTCGATCAATACGATCTACTGTCTGTCTGTCTGTCTGTTTATATTGCTGGACTGATTGTGTGTGTGTGTGTGTGCCTTGCAGGAGGTGTTGTCTGCAGTAACCATGGTGAAGCTGATGTCATGCTGTCATCTACCTGAGGCTTGCTCTAAAGCACTGTGGCTCATCGCACCGCAGATCATCTCTGCTATGGTGGTGAGAATGCGCACATACACGCACACACACATGCACACACACACTTGTGTGTCACGTGTATAACTGCTTAACCCATTAAAACTGGGAAAGCATCTGTCATTTTAGATTTTAACCACTTTAACGATTATTTTTATACTTTGGCCATTCAAACATTGCAGATCTACATAGCATGTCACTTTGTGCAGCGCTATGAGTTTGTACTATTTACTATAGTATGTGCTATTTTTTTAAGTGAACATTTTTAATTAAAATCTTTGCTTCTGCGGGTCCCGGGAACAACATATTTGGAAATGGGGCCCCACAGCCAAATACATCAATCATTTTGTTTGATTTATAAACGTAGATAATAACTAGAACTGCACTCTGTCGAGTGCATACTTGCTTGTTGCACACTAGTAGGCCATAAATGGCCAACTAGTGCGCAAGCAGAGCGCGCAAGTCCTTTCGACCGCTGTAAACTGTCAAATCTCAGTATCTCTGTGAAGGAACGTTTGAAATGATTAATGTTTAGATGTAACTATTTGCTACCTACTTTATACATATAAACATCTAGTATTATTAAGTATGATTCAAGTTTCTATCTATATAAGAAATACTGTTTTATCGTTGTAGATATATTCTGGATCCCTTTTTAGTTTTTCTAGTCATACACATACACACCACGTACTCTGGTCCCAGCAGATCAGGCACAATTTGCTATTTAATTTTTTACTGATTATGTATATAGTATACGTATGACTAGCTCTAAATGATGACGTAAGAAATATATATAGTATATATATAGTATATAGGCATATACTATATATGTATACATATATACTCTATACTCTATAAAGTGTGTAGTTGTAAGTTGATTAGCGGTATTCTGTGGTTACTTTGCGCCAAAAACCGTGACAGCTGTTCCGCCATTTGAGGCTTACGCAGAAAAACATCAAATCTGTGCCTGTTTTGCTGGACCAATGATGACGAAATGACCATATTTCTTACGTCATCATTTAGAGCTAGTCATACACATACACACCACGTACTCTGGTCCCAGCAGATCAGGCACAATTTGCTATTTTATTTTTTACTGATTATGTATATAGTATACGTATGACTAGCTCTAAATGATGACGTAAGAAATATATATAGTATATATATAGTATATAGGCATATACTATATATTAGAGCTGGGACTCGATTAAAAAAAATTATCTAATTAATCAGAGGCTTTGCGATTAATTAATCTAGATTAATCGCATTTTAATCGCATATCATTATTTGACCCGAGAACAGTGAGAAAGCAATTTTTTCAAATGGATTTTGGTATACTAGTGAATCAATGAATAGTGAATACATAAGTTTAAGCAATAAAACATTGTTTTTGTAGTAATAGGGGTAATCATTCTTTATTGAATAATTGCACACAACTGTGCTGTAATCCACGCTACCATCGGATAGCCTTTTAAATCCTATTTCCAATCCACGGGGACAAGCAAAGTGATCTCAGCGGCTTCCCCCAGTCTGGTGAACTGTCTGCGGTTTCTGGTGGTGTTATTGTCTGAAGAGGACACGGACACTTGGTGCGCAGGTCCGTCTGAAAACTGTCCAGTGACAACGTTCCGCGGTGAAAAAAATAGTGCGATTAAAATGCGTTAATTTTTTTAATGCATTAATTTTTCTGTAGTTAATTAATCGTAATTAATCGCAATTAGTCCCGGCCCTACTATATGTATACATATATACTCTATACTCTATACTGTATAAAGTGTGTAGTTGTAAGTTGATTAGCGGTATTCTGTGGTTACTTTGCGCCAAAAACCGTGACAGCTGTTCCGCCATTTGAGGCTTACGCAGAAAAACATCAAATCTGTGCCTGTTTTGCTGGACCAATGATGACGAAATGACCATATTTCTTACGTCATCATTTAGAGCTAGTCATACACATACACACCACGTACTCTGGTCCCAGCAGATCAGGCACAAGTTGCTATTTTATTTTTTAGTGATTATATATATAGTATACGTATGACTAGCTCTAAATGATGACGTAAGAAATACGGTCATTTCGTCATCATTGGTCCAGCAATACAGGCACAGATTTGATGTTTTTCTGCGTAAGCCTCGAATGGCGGAACAGCTGTCACGACGAAGGAGACCGGGCGAACCGATTACTTGCGCGCTCTGCTTGCGCAAGTAATAATAATTAACGAGTTCATTTGTTTTCAGTTCCTGGTGCGAGCGTCCAGTCAGGATCACTCTCTCACCCTCCATCTCACGGTTCCCACGGTAACGGCGATGACAACGCTGCTGCGCCAGGGGGAGGGGCTCATCTCAAACCCTCAGCATGTGACCACGGCTCTCGGGGCTCTCCAGTTGGTTCCCCTGGACCACCTGACCCCATCTGTGTACCAATCAGCTTTCCTGTCCGTTCACGAAGGACTCTTCACTATTATCCAGTGTCATCATCAGGTATGGATGGATTGAGTTGTTTCGATACCAGTATCGGAAAAGCTGCCGATACTGCCTAAAATGCTGGTATCAGAGTCTATGCCATTCCGAATCTTCCGATACGTAATTTATCACAGGATGAGATTTCATTTACATGAACAGTCATATTTTGATTGCTTCAGTTGATGTTGCATGACTGTTTTACACTCTTACTCTACTATTTACCTTATTTTATTGACTTCTAACTGCACTTAAACCATTATCAATGAACTTTGTAATTATGCCTAGATCAGTTGTTCACTAAATGGTTTTGTAGGCCGCTTAGCTGAGAGAGATGAAGCAGGGACTGTAGGGGACCCCCCCCCCCCCCCCCCGTACTAGTAACTCTGAGGACCTCCTAGGGGTCCCGGACCCCCTGTTGAAGACTCATGGTTTAACAGTGAATAATTTGTTGTAGGGCTGTTCGATTTTCCCTAAAAATAGAATCCAGATTTTTTTGGGGGTAAAAGTAATGCAGTATGCCAGGACTTTCACTGTCTTCTCTTCGTCTCAAAATAGCTGTGCTACAAATCACTAGTAGCTAAGGTATTCAAAACACCTCTTCAAAAGATGAACCCATTAGTGTCTCCCGTCCATAGCATACAATTCTCACATTGTTCTGCCTGCATGAACCCGTATAGAGTACACACAAGGGGTTAAATGTTAGAATACAGTATACATGCGTGGCTAATTTATTATCCACTGAGGCGTTGTAATATAGCCACTTTTGACCTAGTTGGACTGGCACGTTGTGCGAGACTTT
Organism: Protomyctophum parallelum; assembly: GCF_964188405.1. Lineage (NCBI taxonomy): Eukaryota > Metazoa > Chordata > Actinopteri > Myctophiformes > Myctophidae > Protomyctophum > Protomyctophum parallelum. The sequence continues at coordinate 39,002,276 of NC_139699.1, forward strand.
CCAGCCTGTCCTCCCTTTCTCCGTCCGTGGAAGGTTGAGAGAGGTGGCTAGCGGCTATCATCATCAAAACAACCATTCTTGCACTTGCGGATCGGGCCATTGCCCGGATTCCCAGCCTCGCCGTCTTCCTCCCCACTCGGGGAAAGACAAGCACTGGCAGGCTGTTGCTAAGAATTAAGTTGTTAAATCAACGAAACTTACCCCATCGAAGTGACAGGAAAACCACAGACAACGTACATATTATTGGCTAATCAATAACACGGGAGGCCATCTTAAATTACACGGAAGGATAAAAAATCACACCCGTGTGAACTGAGTGGTGCAACTCCCCCCCCCCCCCCCCTCCTCCTCTCTCTCTCTGTCTCTCTCTCTCTAGCAGGCAGCAGAGGCGCTGTTTCTGGCAAACAGCGCCCCTACAGGTACTCATATGATGCTCATAGTCACATGAACACATAGATGAACACATAGGTAGGTGAACACGGACAAAGCTGTTCCTTGGAGTGGTTGCACCACTCAAAAAGTTATTTATTCAAGAAATTAGGTTACAGAAATAGTGAGAAAATAGAAGGCAGTGAAAAAGTCCTCACTCCTAACGACCTAACTCCCTATTCTTGTTATCTGTAAAGTTGGAGATAAAGCTTAGAGGCACGCATGGCTGGATCTTCTGCCTGGACAAAGGCGTCTTCATACCTATATCACCTAGGTTCACATAGCGTCATGTTTAGAGCTATGACGCTTCTAGGCTCGCTCAAAGCAATGGGCACGAGCGAACATGTCCTCAAATGAAATAACCCCAGCGTGAACGTGTAAAGGGTTACTTCAGTTAATTTCTGGCCAAGGTCAACTTGTAATGGATGCATACATTGAAGAAGACAGAGGCAGATTAACCCATCGGCTGCCATGCAAAACACTGTTTCATGTGGGTTCACACTCACAACACATCATTTAAAACAGTATTACAGTAACACAGTAGGTGAAAGTCACACCAGCAATTATGTCCTTGTTACTGAGATGCTCGGGGGTGGAGATCTTAGGGGCCACATTGAGACGTCACTGGTTCGCCACTCACAACAAAAACTAAATGCAAACAAATGTGAATTTTCCTACGGAGACTAATGTCCTTTAAAAGCTCAGATGAGAAGCTCAGGAGGTCTGGTGGGGAGGAGACCACGAGAGAGGGGTGTGCTAGGGTTTATAGTTCATACTGTATAGCTCTTTTCAACTTGTGAAAGCTGATATGCTTTGATTGTGAAGGCAAACGTTCAAGGTCTCACATCCTGCATATTTCCACATGCCGAAAATAGACGATCTACAAACCACAACGTGTCGCAGACGCGGAGCGTTGTGAACTTGCAGATCAGCTATTTTCACCATGCGACACGAATCACGACAAAGCATAAGTCAGGGTTCACTTTGTTTTTGGCTGAGCCGAGGCGATGGCTTCTCGACGGAAGATGAACAGTTAATCTAACGGACAGTAGGTCAGGACACATGGTATTGATAAGCTACTGTATGAGCTTTTTTGGTGGCACGTTATGATCAAACAACAATGTTCTTTGTCTGCGTGGATCAGTGCGAGTGAGCACACACACATCTTAGAGTTGGGAGCTGCATGCACCAGAGAAATGCATGACAGAGAAAGATTACATTAATTTCGGTGTGTTTGACTCAGGTTTATTATGCTTTAGCATGACCGGGCTGGACTTTTGGCCCCGTGCAGTGCTTTTCTTTTAGTAATTACTCTGATTTTTCTTCCAAGCCAAAACATCTGATTTAAATTAGATTATTCGCCAAACCCTAATTAGTTGTGTCTGTTTGCAAAGGTGATACCAAAGGCTGCTCCATCGTTTTTGAACGTATTCCATCGCTTGGTGGCTTCTGTAATGCATGAAGGTCGTCAAAGAGGAGACAGTGACACAGGTACGCACACGTCTCTCTCTCACACACACACACACACACACACACACACACTAGACATACTGTACAATTTTGGAAGTGGTTAAAAGAATACTCCACTGTTGTCATCTTTATTGGTATGATTAATGATCAATGGTTGTGGTAATTCAGTCAAAGCTCTCTGTGTTGTAGAGCAGGGTTGTAGTAGTGCTCTCTTCATGTGCCACAACGGCATCCCACCCACCAGTCTTTTGAGCAGGAGTGGGGGTCTGGGGGAGGTCCATGGCTTTCAGATTAACCTGTTTACCGCCAAAAGCGCCATCTTGTGGTGGCTCAGGGCGCCATACAGTCATTTAATAGGCTTTTTCTGAAAGCCTTTTCACTCGGAAACCGAGAATCAGGAAGTGAATTTTCACTATGTTATGTATGTTATGTTATGTATGTTATGTAATTCACCCAAAACATACAATTTGTAACTGAGGATCATATCGTTTAGAGAAATTTTGACCCAAAAAGAAGAATCGGAATTCGGAGATATTATGATTCTAAAACTGCGTCCCCATAGACGGCATAAGCCACTAAAGCCAGAGGAATTTTCATCTCGGCACAGAGGGCTTAAAGAATCAAGTCTTTGCAGGATCATAAAGCTAAGCACCATTGGACAAGAAGGGTTTCCTTTTCTCAGTCTGTATTCCGACTTTACTTTTGGTGATCTTTTTTGGTTGAAACAATGTGTTTTCTTAAAAAGTGAAAGCTCTATAGTAATCATCCTGTAGAATATCTTGTTAAATGTGAATGCAAATAAAGTGTGTCGGGGTGTGTGCGTCCAGACAGCGAGGTGTATGTCCAGTGTTCCAGACTAGTGGAGAGGATGTACTCTCACATAGCCGCTGCAGCCGACAGCTTCAGCACCCTGTCTGCCTTCATGGTGGCTCAGTTCGTCACCGAGCTACAGAAGGTACACACACAGACCTATCCATAACTAAAGAACCCATCACTACATACACACAGCGTTTGTTTACATCCGGTTCATGTCTCGGGACCCTTGGGCCTTTAAAATAAGGGACTGGTCTCTACTGAAAAACACTGGCAGTGGTGGAAGAATTAATTAATACCTGGCAGTTAATGTGTTACGTGTAAGTCATGCAGTCATACAGTAGCAATGCACATGATGATGCACATGTATGTGTGTCACACATATACAGTATATATATATATATATATATATATATGTGTCCTTTTTTTATTTTTCAAAGTGCTGACTCATGTTTTCTGTCTGACTGTTTAGTCACTGTTTTAGTTTTCCATCAGGTTTGATGAATTCTGACCTCAACTAAACTTTCCATCCAGTAATGCTGCTTCTATTCCAGTATTTAGTTAAGACACTTAAGTACAAATTCTCACCATTTAGAGGCTGTCGTTTTGGACACTTTGCTGCTGTGACCAATCACACACAAGGGTTCATTGTTCTGGTGTCTGTGGTAATGTTCGTCAAGTTATAAAGTCTCAGAGGTGGTGACAACTTTCTCTGCAATTGCGTCATTTTGTTCATATGGCCTTACCAAAGTTAGAATTTTCAAGAGAGAATTTAGCAGCCCATTGTCTCTCATGGACATTTATTTGAATCTACTACCGGTAGTTCAATGTCAATACCAAAGTGGTTCACCAGTTCATACTCTAATTATTAGGGCGTGCCATCACATCTTCCCCCACCATTCCGTCTCCTTCTGCAGGTAACTCTTCGACCCGAGGTGAAGTCCCATCTGACGGAGGGCGTCTATCTGATCCTGGATCTGTGTCGGGAGCAGGACGTCAAGTTCCTGTCGGCCGGTCTGCAGTCGGGCGTCAGAGAAGTGTTCAGCGAGCTGCACGGCAGCTACACACACTACCACAAAGCCCAGAGACAAGGAGAGGAGAAGTACACAGTCTGATACACTGGGAGCAGCCATGTATGTCTTTAAAATGTGGTCCATTTTTGCCACAGGCTGTGAAACATCCGAAGGCTAATAAATAGACGGGAAGGAAACGTGACGTCTGCACCAACTTTTGATGGTTGGAAGATTGACAGCACATCACCTCGAGTTGGAGTTCAGGCTATGGGATCTGTCATGGTTACAGCCCTGCAGACTATTGCATACTCTCCAATGTGATTAAATCACTGTCCAAAAAATGCAGTCACTTCTCAGCCAGGGATAACTTTCTTTAGACATAATATTTGTCATGTCGATATGTCACAATGTAAATGCATATATTTTTTGTATTTGGTCTTTATGTAAGGCATAATCAAATTTAAATTTGTGTGTGAACTCCAACATTGATTCCTCTGTGTTAACATACTGTATAGAAAAAGCAGAGAAACCTGTGGCACAGTGGCATGTGATTTATTCAAATCCTTTCTTGTTCATAGAAAGTCCTGCTTTAAAGACCTGCTGAAATGGCTCTATTGTGAGTGAGTGATGTATTTCCTAGGGATACGGGGGGCTCTCAGCTAATTACATAAACCAGAAGTTTTCCAACATCCAAACCGCTTTTGTCAATATTGTATGACAAAGTACAGACAAAACCATATGACGCTGCATGTATGTATTGGGGACAACATTTTCATTGGCTCATAAAAATCTTCAGGATATGCATTTTAATTGATTTTCATATAATTCAAAATGGCGGGTGATCTAGATGTCGGATGTAGCATATACTTCGTGATATGGGAATATGATTGGACCAGTACTGCTATCAGAAGTAGACGATTGGTAGAAAGGAGTTTGCATTGAAAAACATAAATAACCAAGAGACTGAAAATTAAGCTTAAGGATATTATTATTGAAAAAGACAAAAGAAAAACAAACAACAACAATGAATTCAGATATCAAACAATAACATAAATCAACCCAAAAGTATAAATCCAGTCATGGTGTGTCCAAAGTCAATGTTCAAAGTCATTCAAGTCAGGGGGAATGTGAGGCAGTTTTTAGAGTGTATGCAGTTATGGAGGGGAAGTGTGTGTGTGAGTGAAGCTGATATCCTACCGTCCAGGTAGGACAGAATCAGGGGATCGCTCTGGGACTAGCTCGCCATTGTGTTCAGGATCATCATTGGGTTGCATGAACTAAGGGAAAAAACCTGGCCTGAACACAAAAGAGGCCAAATTAAATATATTATCAAAATAATAATTAAAGTAGCTGATCTAACAACAAACAGCATAAACCAGCATTTACAAATGTTCATCTTCTCAATTCAAAATGAAAATAAACAAAACAAAACACTTCAAACATTTCAAACAAACAACATTTCAAACAAACTCACCAATTCAGTTCAAATGCAACAGCTCATCCAGCTCATCAGTTCAGTTCTTTCTCATCAGTTTCAGTATTTGGAGTCTAAAATCAATCATCAGTGTCAGTGTTAATATCATGTATTGTAAGGAAGAGTAAAATGGTAAAATGTTTGCAGAGAGATAGGGATACAGACCTGCCACAGCCAGTGATGTGCACCTCACTGACTGAGACAAAATGGCTGTGCTTTATACTAGGGTGTGGTGATTACTAGGGTGTGGTGATTGCTGATTGAAACTGGTGTTACTGAGTGAGTGAGTGAGTGAGTGAGTGATCGGTGTGATGAGCTGTGAACTGATGCAGATGGTACATGTGACCATACAAATGCATACAAACAGATACAAATACAGACATACAATTATAAACCTGGGTTACATCCTCCCCCCCTAAATCCATGCACGTCCCGTTGCATGTTACACGACATGGATTTGTGGGTTGGGGAAGGAACTAGGCACACCCCTATCACTCAATGCATCAGTGTATGCTGTAGACAAACTTTGAAATAAAGATTGAACAACATTTATCAAAGGGTTGCCCAACTGAGAATATTGAAACCTTTTAGGCGCTTGTCGGCTTCTATCTGAACGCCTAAGTGAACTCTCAGCGTCAGGTTGAGTTGTAATGACTGTAGGTTCAGTGGATTGGTCCATTTCAGGGTCCTCAGATATTTCTCCATCCGGTAAGTTTACATTTGGTAAGTTTCCATCCAGTAAGTTTCCGTCGGGTTCAATATTGATAGGTTGGTTTTCCTCCACGGTTTCAGGTAAGTGGGTCCTTCCAGTTATTTCAGGTAAGTGTTCTATTTCCACAGGTTCAGGTAAGTGTGTTTCAACAGGTTCCGGTAGATGTTCCATTCCAGTGGGTTCAGGTAAGTCCTCCATTTCAGTTGATTCAGGTGAGTCCTCCATTTCAGTTGATTCAGGTGAGTCCTCCATTTCATCAGATTCAGGTAAGTCCTCCATTGTACTGTGTTCAGAACATTGCTCCTCAACAGTTGTACGAGGCTCAGTCTGGCCTCCAGTATTAGAGTTGTGTTCCACAGTGGGCTTAACTGTTGGCTGAACATGGCTCGGTGAGACCCAATAATCTGAATCCTCCTCCAGTGGGAAGTCTGCGTCAACAGGTTCAGTTTCATTGTCGCCAGGGTGATGACGGGTTCGTGGCCTCCGGACAGAGACAGGCTGAGGGCATTCTTCCTCTGTTGTCAAGGGAAGAAACCCACAGGGAAGGAGAAGGTCTCTATGTAAGGTGCGTTTCGGCCCAGCTTTGTTCTCTGGCCTTACAGTGTATACTGGAAGATCCCCTGCACGACTGACCACAACATAGATATCTGCTTCCCATTTGTCCGCAAGTTTGTGCTTCCCACGAATGCGTACATGTCTGACTAGGACTCTGTCCCCTACCTCAAGTTCTGAGGTAGTTATCCGTTTGTCAAAACGAGCTTTGTTTCTTTCTGCCGTTTTGAGAGAGTTTCGAGAAGCTAGTTGGTAGCTCTCTTCCAATCGGGATTTGAGATTTTGCACATATTGGGAATGAGATTTCTGCTGATCTCCTCGCACAGGTAAGTTGAAAGCTAAATCAACTGGCAGTCGTGGTGAACGTCCAAACATAAGTTCATATGGAGTGAACCCGGTTACTTCATTGCGGGTGCAATTGTAAGCATGAACTAAGGGCTTCACATATTCTCGCCATTTTGATTTTTGCTTGTTTTCCAGGGTTCCCAACATGTTAAGCAATGTCCGGTTAAACCTTTCAACAGGGTTTCCCCGTGGATGGTACGGGGTTGTGTGACTTTTTTGGATGCCTGAAAATTCACACAATTCTTTGATTAGCTTTGATTCAAAGTCAGGTCCTTGGTCAGTGTGTAACCGTTCAGGTATGCCATAATAGACAATGAAGTTATCCCACAAGCATTTAGCTACTGTTTTAGCTTTTTGGTTGGGAGTGGGAATGGCAAGGGCAAACTTGGTGAAATGGTCAGTTAGTACAAGGATGTCCTTTGTATTGCTGGAATCTGGCTCAAGGCTAAGGAAATCCATGCACACCAATTCAAGAGGGCGTGTTGCTCTTATGTTCACCAAGGGTGCGGCTTTCTCAGGAAGAGCTTTTCTGCGTATACAGCGATCACATGTCTTGATTTTGTGCTCTACAGTTGCAGACATTCTGGGCCAATAGAACCTTGTACGGACAAGATCAACGGTTCGCTCTATGCCCATATGACCCATGTCATTGTGTAAGCTCTGCAAGACAGTTGCACGCAGCTCTTCTGGTAGAACAAGTTGATATGAAATTTGTTCGTTCTCTTGTCTCCTTCGGTACAGGATATCATTTTGCAACTCCAATCTATTCAATTCTCTGAGTAGAAGGGGAAGGTCAGGAAGCTCATTCCTTACAGCTGGAGGAACCTTTTCTCCTGTTTCCAGTTGGAAAATGATTTCACGAAGGCAGGGATCGGACCTCTGCTTCTCTTTAAGATCAAGGTGTGAGAGAGAAGGAATGACAGGTAAGCCGTGTTGATCCTCTTCAACATAACTGTCGGGAATTGCATCAGCGGAAATTGCCAAAGACTCCACAAGAGTAAGGTCATGGGGATCATTCAATGTTCTGACCAAGCTACTTTGACAGATGGCATTGACGACATCGGAGGAGACGTCTTCAAGGGAGCCATCAGCTAAGTGTTCTTGGGTAAACCGGCTAATGCGATCCTTCTCTTTCTCAGACTGGCCCTCATCCAGATACAGTTCATGTGGTCGCCTGGAGAGACCATCGGCATCAAGATTTTGTTTGCCAGCCCGGTACTGAAGCTTGAAAGAGAATGTAGACAAAGCAGCCAACCATCTGTAACTGGTTGCGTCTAACTTTGCAGAGGTAAGTATGTATGTAAGGGGATTACTGTCTGTGACTACAGTAAAATGACACCCATACAAGTAATCATGGAGCTTTTCAGTTACACTCCATTTGAGTGCAAGAAACTCTAATTTGTGAGCTGGATATCTGGATTCACTGCTTGACAGACCCCGACTGGCAAACGCAATAGCTCTCAGTTTCCCATCCTGCTCCTGATATAATGCGGCTCCAAGCCCAGTGGCACTAGCATCAGTGTGCAAGATGTAAGGCTTCTTGGGGTCTGCAAAACCAAGAACAGGGGCAGTGGTAAGTGTTTCTATGAGTCTCTCGAATGCGTCTTGACAGGTGGGTGTCCATCGATCTCCAAAAGGCTGGTGTGGATTGTGATAGTGATCACTGGTTCCCTTGCCCTTTGTAGTTTTGCGTGAGGGTGGATATCCTCGAGTGAGTTCATTGAGTGGCTTTACTATGTCAGCGTACCCCTTTATGAAGCGACGATAGTAGCCCGAGAACCCTAAGAAGGATCTCAACTCTTTCAGGGTTTTAGGAATTGGCCAGGATTTTAAGGCATTTACTTTTTCTGGGTCTGTTTCCACTCCATTTTCTGATACAATATGTCCCAAGTATCGAACTGAGGTCTGGAAGAATTTGCACTTCTCCGGGGACAGTTTTAACCCATATTCTTTCAAACGATTGAGTACTCTCATCAGTCGGATTTCGTGTTCTTCCAGAGTGTCAGAATAAATGATAAGGTCATCCAAGAATACAAGGACTTCCCTCAGATTTAGGTCTCCCATGCATTTTTCCATCAACCTTTGGAATGTGCTGGGTGCATTAGTCACTCCCTGTGGCATTCGGTTAAACTCCCAGAATCCCAGGGGTGTGACAAAGGCTGTTTTATCCTTGTCAACTTCATCCATTGCGATCTGGTAGTATCCAGATTTCAAATCAAGCACTGAAAACCATTTGGAGCCGGTTAGTGCTGAAAATGTCTCTTCAAGATTAGGTAGTGCATAGGCATCCTTCACTGTCTGAAGATTGAGCTTCCGGTAGTCTATGCACAACCGTACATCATTGTTTTTCTTCCGCACAACCACGATGGGTGAAGAAAATGGTGATTCAGACTCTCTGATAACACCGGCCTCCAGCAACTCGTTAAGATGTTGGCGTACTGCCTCGATATCTTGAGGATGAATAGGCCTGGCACGATGTTTAAAGGGAGTTTCATCATGGAGTTTAATGCGATGCTTCACCTTGTCTGTGCACCCAAAGTCTAAATCATGAAGAGCAAAGACCTCTGGCATTGCACTGAGCTTGTTGGTGATATGCTCTTTCCACTCTGCAGACAGTGGAGAATCAGCAAAGTTGATGTTCAGCTTCTCTGGGTCTGAGACTGGGGAAGTAGTCACATTGTGTTGTGAAAGGATGCAATGAAAAGCACCAAGTTCTGCAATGACACAGAGCGGGGGAATGGAAATGTCTTGATCAGTTTCATTTGTGACCATTACAGGAACTTTGTAAGGTGCATTTGAAGGAAGAGTGCTGAGACAACTCTTGACACATAGGCCACCAGGTAAGTATGACTGGGTGGGATGCTCTACAATCACCCAGCAATCTGCAGATGGACTATGGACCTTAGCGGAGCCTTCAAGAATGACACTGTGGCATGCAGGAATGACGGTAGGTGTCTTACTGAGCATTCTCACAACTCCAACACTTCCATCTTGGTTCTGTTGTTGCCGCCGTAACTCAAGTGTTTTGAGTACTACTCGGTAACCATACTGACTGGGTTGATGATGCGGTGTTTTGCCACCAAAGTATTGCTCATAGAGTATGTCAAGTGTATTGGTTCCTATGAGAACTGGAGATGGAGTTTGGCGTACCTCTGGAACAACAAGTGCAAGAGTTGGTACATCAATGTCTGTTCCCACAAAGTCTTTTGGGAATCGAACAACCATTTCTACATATCCCAAATATGGAACAGACTGTCCTGCTGCACCCTCAACCTCCAATAGATCACAGATAGGTTTGAGGGGTTGCTCAGCCAGGTTCTGCTTGTAAAAGGACAGTGGAACTGTGGTTACTTGAGAACCAGTATCCATAAGACAATTGAAATCAATACCAGCAATGTTGACTACTGCTGTGCATCTGGAACCAACTAATCCTTTTGGAAGCTTAGTGACTGAGTTCTTTGCACTTGACATGTTGAGTTTAGCACAACGTTTGCGGTTAGGCTTAGGACATTGAGCCGTTACAGTCCCCGTTTGTCCCACAACAGGAACTGTCTTTAGTTTAACTGGTCACCGGGGTGTTGTTTCTCCCATTTTTGACACTTGTTATTGAATTGCTTCCTTTTCTCCGCCACGAGTTCAGGGTTTGGGTCATTGTCACACTGTGGTTTGATGTGACCGTCCTCTCCACACCGGAAACAGTATCCGGGTTTTGGTCTGAGACTTGGTGATTTGGACTGTGAGTATTGTACAGGCCGTTTATGTTTACCAGTTGTATGTGATTTCTTGCTGGTACTAGCTGGCGTTTGAGAGAAGGAACCTTTAGCTTTCTGTTGGTTAGCTGTTAGCGCTGCTAACTGAGTTTGAATCTCTGCCATTTGCTTTGTGAGGGCTTTCAGTGTAGCACTCACTCCTTTCTCCTCCTCATCACTTTCATCCTTCTCACTATGGGCAACCTGCCAGTTAGATGCCACTTTCTGTTTCCCAGTACCCAGATGCCGTTTCATGCGCATAGATTTTGCTGCTTCACGATCTTCTTCTGTGCGCAAAAGCAAGAGTAGCTCAGCAAAGGATGGGGGATTTGCTTTCTTGTGTTTCAGTTGAAGCTCTGAAAGAAGAGAATTATCCCAGCATCCTCTACAGAATTGGTTCAGAAGGTGTTTATCTACTTCTGTGACAGGAATGCCACCTCGCTTGACAGTGAGATTCAACGCTACATGAAGACGTTGCAGGTAAGCAGATGGGTTCTCTGCAGCATCTTGAACAGTATCCATGAATTTGGCATACAGTTCGTCACCATCTTGCACTGTGCCAAAAGCAGAATCAAGCAGTTGCAGATAAACAACAGGCAAAGTGTCTGGACTCAAGTGCTTCACCATATCTGCAGCTGGAGGAAGAATGCTTTCAAGGATCTTTCTGGATCTCAGAAGATCAGACACAGCAGGATCCTTCATTAGTAAATCAACGCTGAAGCGCCAAGCATCATAGTCAACTTCATGAGAGGGCCTTGGTACCTTGCCGGAAAAGACTCTCAGTCGTTGAGAGGAGACATTGCGTGCATTGTCCTCAGTCTTAACAATATGCTCCACAACATACCGCTGGATTTCAGGGGGATTCAAATCAGGAGATATATTAGAGCTTGGTTGAGCTGTATACATTGAAGTGGGTTTGTAAGGTGTTTGGGGTGAGGTTTTCAGCTGCTCTGCTGGTTCCTCCGGTGACTTGCGACTAGCAATGGATTCACCAATTTGAGACATCATGTCCTTGAGGACTTCATTGTAGTCCTTTCCACTAGCTTGAGACAATGTTTTTAAATCATCCAAGTAGGATTGGGTCTTTGTACTTCCTACACCCTTTGTGTACAAATCAGACAGGTTTTGAATAATGAATGTATTTCCTTTGTCATCCGTAACATGAGAATATGGCAATAGCGGCTCTAGAGATACCATAGCAGATCCTGAGGCATATTCAACAACCAGATAGTGCTCAAATTGTGATTCAGTGTCATCGATTATTTCAGTCTTGTTAATTGTACCATATTGCTTCAGAAAATCCACAACCTCCTCATAATCCTCTGTCTCCACCAGTCCATTTACCAACACTGCATTTGGAATTTTGATATTGATACTTTCAAACACCTCCATCTTTAACCCTTAAACTTGAGTAAACCTTTATGAAAATCAAAAACCTTTCTCCTGGCTGGCTCGCCACAATTATGTAGCATATACTTCGTGATATGGGAATATGATTGGACCAGTACTGCTATCAGAAGTAGACGATTGGTAGAAAGGAGTTTGCATTGAAAAACATAAATAACCAAGAGACTGAAAATTAAGCTTAAGGATATTATTGTTGAAAAAGACAAAAGAAAAACAAACAACAACAATGAATTCAGATATCAAACAATAACATAAATCAACCCAAAAGTATAAATCCAGTCATGGTGTGTCCAAAGTCAATGTTCAAAGTCATTCAAGTCAGGGGGAATGTGAGGCAGTTTTTAGAGTGTATGCAGTTATGGAGGGGAAGTGTGTGTGTGAGTGAAGCTGATATCCTACCGTCCAGGTAGGACAGAATCAGGGGATCGCTCTGGGACTAGCTCGCCATTGTGTTCAGGATCATCATTGGGTTGCATGAACTAAGGGAAAAAACCTGGCCTGAACACAAAAGAGGCCAAATTAAATATATTATCAAAATAATAATTAAAGTAGCTGATCTAACAACAAACAGCATAAACCAGCATTTACAAATGTTCATCTTCTCAATTCAAAATGAAAATAAACAAAACAAAACACTTCAAACATTTCAAACAAACAACATTTCAAACAAACTCACCAATTCAGTTCAAATGCAACAGCTCATCCAGCTCATCAGTTCAGTTCTTTCTCATCAGTTTCAGTATTTGGAGTCTAAAATCAATCATCAGTGTCAGTGTTAATATCATGTATTGTAAGGAAGAGTAAAATGGTAAAATGTTTGCAGAGAGATAGGGATACAGACCTGCCACAGCCAGTGATGTGCACCTCACTGACTGAGACAAAATGGCTGTGCTTTATACTAGGGTGTGGTGATTACTAGGGTGTGGTGATTGCTGATTGAAACTGGTGTTACTGAGTGAGTGAGTGAGTGAGTGAGTGATCGGTGTGATGAGCTGTGAACTGATGCAGATGGTACATGTGACCATACAAATGCATACAAACAGATACAAATACAGACATACAATTATAAACCTGGGTTACACGGAGGTCAAAAGTAAGAGCACTATACTTGTTCCGCATGAGGAGACGCATATGTGTATCGAAATTTCATTGCCAACGGTCAAACGGTTCATGAGCTAAGCGTGGTCAAAGTTTGCATTTTCAATTGAGTGCTATAGCACCACCCTTTGGCCAATGGTTGTGGGCTTTGCATTCTCACCGTTTGGCATGGCCCTCTACCATGTTGCCAAGTTTCGCGAAAAACCGACCAGTTCAGCCAGAACTGCTATTTTTGGCGGAAGGAGAAGAAAGAAAGAGACAATTACAAAGGACCAAGTCCTTTCAGGACTGCTTGGTCTTTTAAATAATAATAATGAATGTTTCAAAGGTTGATTATATTGCCTCTGTCTGTCGAGTGGAAATAAAAATCCCTGTACTTTTCAGGATTCAAATTCAAAATAAAACTAAAAAGTAGCAGATCTCGTTGCTTCGCTCCACGTTTCGACCTTGTTGATCTACTACTCTTGCTGCTTTTGTGTGACACTGTAGTATGATCAATTAGGGCGTTAATTTATGAAAGTTAGTATATGGAGGGGTTTCTGCCCAACAGCCACAAGGAATTTGAACACTAGAGGGAGGCAATTACCATCCCCTCCACCTGAGTCCCAAATGACACTGTATGGGTGGCGGTGCCATGTTGCTAGAGTACCAGTGACCAAATTTAAACACCATGCTTGCTACAAATACTTGAACAACCACTGACCTATCTTTGTAGAAATAGGTCACACCCTGTAAACTCTGAGATAACTAGTTCCAAAAGTAGACAATTTAGAGTCCTTATCACACAACAGACACAAGCTGATAAAAAACATACGTATAGACCTACTCACGAGTCACTATACTCACTGCAAGAATGAACTCTGGAACTTTGGTGAAAAATTATGAATGCTACTATAATATGGCTATGAACTGTGTTCACATTTAATTGAAATGTCATTATCTTATTCCCCCCCCCCCTCCCTTGGCTGCCACATGGCTGACTTAATCGTACGATCGAGAGGCATGCAGGGATGTCACAAAGAAAGATGTATACATTTGCAAACATTTGATTTCTGCATAAGGACGTTTGAGCTACTATGTACAGTGCATTTTCCTCACCCCCTCTTTCCAATCCTTTCCAATTGTCAAATCTGGTCCCCTTATGGATTATGTTTACAGTGGAAATGGACAGAAACTCTTGTCACACCGTTTACAGTGGTTACGTTTTTTGCCCTGTGTGGAGCCGACGCTGGTGTGTTTTCATGTTACTTAACTGACTGAAACTCATGTCACAGTGTGCACAGTGGAAAGGTTTTTCTCCAGTGTGAACGCGCAGGTGTTTCTGTAAATTACATAATGCAATGAAACTCTTGTTGCACTGCGTACAGTAATAAGGTCTTTCTCCGGTGTGGAGACGCTGGTGTGTCTTCAGAGTACCTGACTGTCCGAAACTCTTGTCACAGTGTTTACAGTGAAAAGGTTTTTCTCCAGTGTGGATACGCAGGTGTTTTTTCACATCACTTGATACAGTGAAACTCTTGTCACAATGTTTACAGTGGAAGGGTTTTTCTCCAGTGTGAATACGCTGGTGTTTCTTCAGGTCATGTGATACAGTGAAACTTTTGTCACACTGCTGACAGTGGAAAGGTTTTTCACCAGTGTGGATACGCTTGTGTCTCTCGAGGAGACCTAACCTACTGAAACTCTTGACACACTGTTTGCAGCTGTAGGTTGTCTTTCCTGTGTAACTCGTCTTTACTTCTCCCTCATTAGCTACATTCTTGGTAAACTGTTGATGACACTTAGATTTTGGTTCATCTGTCTCTCTTTGTTTCTTTATTTGCTGACAGGCTGCTGAGGGACTCTGTTCATTCCTCAGTGTTGGGCAGTAGAGGTTGTTGTGGTGTCTCTTGATGTGTTCATGGAGGAAGGCACACGAATATGGACACTCTGAATATGAGACCTGAGAGTCTCCTTCCATCATGAAATCTGATGCTATACACTTCATTGATGTGAATGAGGTGTATGTCTGAGATTGAAAACCTTACAGTACCTTACACTATGTATACAACTAACTCTCTCTTTCGGACGAAGTGGCGGTCTAATTACCATTTCACACCTTATATGAGCTGACCAGAGCCAAGTTGCCATCCATGCTTAACAACGCCAATTTGCACAGGCATTATACTAACCTTCCTATCTGCACACAGTTTGTCTCTTAAATGGCACTGGATCCACTTTGTCTATTGCGCAGCGAACGACAAGCTAACAATCATCATTCTATAATAAGCCACTAGGCTAGATCACAGAGCTTCACAAGATGTTTCTAAAACATGGTAAATGTATTAGAAAGGCCGGCACCAAGAGGGCTCACTCTGTCCTAATATTAAAATCACACTTGTGTGAAGTGTGTGATGGCTGCCACACGATTGCAGTGTTATTGTATAAAATAAGATGTATTTATATTGGCCACATTGTGTACGTCTCATCCCGTTAATGTTTGTTTAACTGCTGTAAACTAACAAGTCCATAGGCTTGGCTGTCATTCGATTTTTGTTAAAAGTGCTCTAAACAAGTCCATAGACTTGGCTGCCATATGACATAATTTCAAATGCCAGGCATTGGAGGGGCTAGCGCCCCTCAAAAATATTGTATGGGAAAGCATATAGACAGACAGTACATACATTTGTAGAATCAGAGACTTCTTCATTTCTACAGTAAACTAACTAAGACAGTTGGCAGAACAGCCCTAGTTTCTGGTGTTTCCATAACAAATTTAGAAATAAAACTCATAACAGTTATTATGAATGGAGATACTCCGGCAGAGCAGGACATGTTTGCTGTCTCCCCCTCCGCCAACCTCAGAACCTGTTGGGATTTCTACACTCTAAGCCGGCCAAAACCACACAAATATATCCCTGTATAGTTAGTTAGTAGTTAGAAGAGTATAACTATTATAGACTATTACTCTACTAAAACAAAAACAAACTGAAAAAGCTCTTCTGCTACAGTTAAAGGTATTAAATAGCCACTAAAGAAGATGAATGCATGCTTTAATTGAATTACTGTAAACACGGTGGCCCCAAAGCTGGTCTGCTGTTTAAATAAAACATGAAGAATCTGTCTGAATACCAATGATTATGTGGCTGAAAGCTGGTTATTTGGCTTCAAGTTTAATCAAAGTACATACAAGTACACCTTATAGACCTCGCCCTTTAGGGCAAGGTCACATCCGCCTGGATGCATGCATGCATCCGCCTGGGTGACGGCTGACTGTAGACTTCTGGGCAAGCGCTGGCGCTTTGGCATGGGGGGTCAGATCAACATAATGGAATGAATTCTGTACTGAACATATATGGAGTGGGTTTTGAGTGTACAGGGTTTGATGAGGTCAGATCAACATATGGAATGTCAGAACAGGAAGGACGGGTGGGGTAGGATCAACATAATGGAATGTCAGAACAGGTCAGCCCACTCAGCTCCATATATGGAGATATAAGGGTTTGAGGTCAGATGTAGATTGCTGGCTGGCTCCATACTGTATGCAGATCTAGGTGATGATCCAGTGTTCTCCATGTATGGTTATCCAGGGTTAGATGAGGTCAGTGTCTTTGACCAAAAAATGCTCCTATAGCTGGAACTATTCCATTCCAAACCTGGAGCAGAAACGTGCAGAAACATGCAGAAACGTTCAACAGGAATTAATATCTAATTTCAATTGCAGATGATAGACACACATTATGCACTCACTGTACACATTTATATTTAAGTATTGGTCTAAAAGTATATAGTCAGAATTACCTACCCTGCAATATAGATAGAAAAACAAAGCAGTGTCTCCATTCAGTACAACATTTCCTTCCATAACTGTAACAGTACTGTAGGCAATATAAACATAGACACAGACTCTCTTCAGACTGTATCACGGGGCAGCATTGAATAAACAACAACCACTGTGTGTGTGTATGTGTGTGTGTGTGTGTGTGTGGGGGGGGGGGGGGGTTACATATGTGCAATACTACTGGGACACAGTTTGGGGCATACAGTATAATGTATGTATTGATGGTATTTTGCTCGGGGTTCAGAAGCATGTTTTGTCACGATTAAGATGTAAAATGCCACGGTAGACTGGAGATGACCTTTAGTTTAGGGGCCTCAGTTTGAGCATGCCGAGTTGTGTTTTTATCAAACATTTAAATGACCTTAAAGAAATTGCATACATCAATAGCGGGATGAAGTAATTTTGATATTATTATTCAACAGCATTGGTCAGGTTAGCTGGGACTGTACTCAGATTACAACAGTAAATTCAGTTTAAACAAAACGGTCACTTACTGTAGGTAAAGCACTGACCGGACACGGCACATTAGATTTTAGATCTCCTATTGAAAATGTTTGACATTTTTACAATAGATATTAAACCTATAGGCCTACGGGTACAGCATTAACTTTGAATGAATTGATTCAAATAATTGTCTGCAAGGAGACAATTCTCAAACAAAATTAGATTGTTGCACATTCCTAGATTGATATAAGCATGTGATCCTTGATTGATTGATTGATTGATGTATTCAATCAGTACCGGACCCCAACTCTGGTCGTGTGTGTGTGTGTGTGTGTGTGTGCGTGCGTGTCACTGTATGGTTCGGGTTCACACTATTACAGTTGTTGGTCAGGCTTCAGACGCGCCTCCTCAAGAGACTTATTACTACAGTGTATACGTTGGTCAATCTGGCGCCCCCTGGCGGGCGCCCCCACTTTGGAAATCACTGCTGACTTGACAGTGATGCTGGCAGACAGACTGACGCGCTTGTACACTACTACTCAGAGTCACTCACTACACAGTATTGTATGAACACTCAGATCTGCCTTATATTATGCCAATACTTTGAACGCAGGTATTTTATTTGCAACAGTATTTGCAATTAAGTAAAAGTATCTGGCACCCCCAAAGCGTGAAGCCAGCAGCAGCAGAACGACATTAGTGTTGATAGTGATACAATACATTGTATAAACCACATGACATGACATGTGATTGTGATGACACAATTGTATCATCACGATCACCACCACCACGTGTCATGTGATGCTCAGAGTAGCGGATGAGAAAAAACACTTCAGTCTGGTCCATAGAGTATTAACTATAAGGTCTGGTCAAAACAATGGTCTGCTTCCTGTCTGTGTCTGTCCATGTGTGTTAACTGTTTGTCTGTCCGTCCTGACTCCTGAGGACGGCGTCCTCCACATCCTCCTCAACATAATAGTGCCAGCCAGACAGCTTTCTACACCGGAAAATAAAAGTACCCATGATTAGAGAATAGATTAGAACCCAAACAGCTTCTTCACACATATGCCAATGCCATAGATAATGAACCGTCGTGGTTCTCAAACAAGTTAATCATGTCAGAGTCAGGAGACGGTCTGACCAGAGCCTTAGAAATAGACACGGCTCTGGGTCTGACTGTGGCCATGGACCCCCATTTGATACAATCATATTATCTCTGGACCCATGGTGGTCCGGGCCGGAGTCCGGACCACTAATCTACATCCTCATTCCTCAATCCTCAGCGATAATAACTCTCCGAGGGTGTACTAAAACTAAAAGGTCTCCCCATACATATGGGTCTTTCTTCGTTGGTCCCCTCCCTTTCTCCCCATTTCCTAAATAAAACGGGGTTTCAGCCAGGTATTCAGTAGGTGAGGGTTCTTCTTTATAATCTGTGGAAGGAACCGTCAGCGTCAGCCTTTAACCATTATTTTTGCGTGTGGCACGGCCAGGGCACGGCACGCCACGGGCCCTCCCCTCGCGACACGACGACACTCACTTCGTCGGACGACGGTGTCGTGCGGTCGGGAAAATAGCCGATATCCAAGCTCACGGTTCGTCGCCTCGGCGACGCGACGTGAGCTTGGAGATCTGCTATTTTACGACGAAGCATAAACCAGGCGGCGTTTGATTGGCTCATGGTAGTAGTCGGGCCGGCCTTTCCCCTCTCAACCCGCTGATGTTGGCTGCTCTGCTCTCTGCTTCCTGCTCTTCTCTTCTCCGCTTCTCCTCCACCACCTCCTCCTCCTTATACCTCCACTATTCCTCCACCTCCCCAACAACACCTCCTCCACCGGACCGACCTGCTGCTCGGATAGCCTCACAGTCACAGCACATAGCCGGGGAAGGCGGAGGGCTGACGACCAAGCAAGGACCGACCACCCGACCCGACCGACGAGCGACAAGCACCCGGGCCGCGTTCAGAGCGTCCACGTCGGGCTAGAAAAGGGGATACGTAGCCGCTCGCCTCGCAGGCAGAGGGGGAAGAAGACGGAGCTATTATAGGACGCTTCCAAAACGGACAGAGATGAGAAGGAAGTCGAGGATATTGTTGTGTTTTGCCGTGCTCTGGGTGCTGGGGATTGCATATTACTTCTACTCGGGGACAACGTTGGGTCGAAAGGTAAAGAAAAAAGGATTATTATTCTCTAACGTTCTGTTACAGTGTGTTCTGTTGCTTTGATTTTTTCTTTACCAGGAAAAAGAGGAAGCCCAACAATCGTACCGTGCCACTGGCTTGTTCTAGCATTATGAAATATTCTTTAAGTGAAGTGGTGCTACAAGCGATGCTGCTATACTGGGCAGTGTGTGAGTGACAGAAAGGGCCTGGTTGTTATCAGCAAGCCTGACATTGATTTAGTTGGAAAGCAGAAAAAAAAGCAGTACCCCCAGTGGCCCCCACCCCCTTCATTTCCCCTGGTAACGGTAGTGAATGAAGGGCCTCTCCTCACCAAGGGGCCCCCATGGTGGTAACAGGACTGAATGAAGGGCCTCTTCTTTACCCATGGCCCAACCAACCAACACCTCTTCCTTTTTTCTTTTTCTTTTTACAGCCAAAGATAAAATAAAATAAATGTTCAGTGTTAAATGAACACATAAGATCTTCTTTCAAACCAAAGTCAAGCTTTTTAATTTAGACCAAACCTGAATGTGGTTGCAGCTTTGGGGGGCTTCATGCAGCCTTCTGGTCTGGCGCACGTCATCACTAAACTGTATGTATGCTGAGTAACCGGTTTAAGACACTCATGTCGTATAGGCCTATACAGATTAGATCTATATCAATACTGCAATGTAGAAACACTTTGTTACAAGTAAAACTCGGGTATAAATCAAAATTTACTTGAGTAAAAGTACAAAAGTAATGGCATCACAATAAACTTAAAGTAAAAGTACTCAACTATGTAGCTCTGGTCCATAGCTCTAATAGCTCAAATACACGCATTAGAGTCTAATGCGTGTATTTGAGTTATGGACCAGAGCGATCAAATATGCAGAATGTCCCGTTTAACAAGGTATCGTTACACATTGTGAACTTTTAGATCACTATCAAATAGCCAAAGTTTAAATAGCCGGGCTGAAGAGCTTAATTTATGTTTTGTAATAATAATAATAATTCAAATCTACAAAGTAACTAAAGTTTTTAACTAATTGTATTGGTGTAAAAGTACAATCTTTTCCTATGAGATAAATCATGATGTAGTGGAGTAGAAGTATTGGAAATACTCAAAGTAAAAAACAACAACTTTAAATTCTACTTAAGTACAGTAGCCTACGTGAGAAAATGTTATTAAATGTATATATATAACCTAAAATGTATAATTTAAGTCTTCAAGGACCACAAATCACTCCCTCAAGGTTGTAAGACACCCACCCATCCTATTATGGCCCATTATCAGCAGCCTGCTGTGATTTAAACTAATCAAAACTGTGTTCATGTCTGCTTTTATTTCACTTCTTTCTGTAGTTTTTGCTCCTCGATATAAAAGGTAAAGCCTTTAATCTCTCAATAATGTGGGCCATTTGGACCATTGCCTAGTTTATGCCAGATTAAAAAGTCAATTTTATAATTTGATGTTATCATTTGTGTTATTGTGCAACATCAGCACGTAATGCCAGTGTGTAACATCATACAGACCTATGCACATTAATGTCTGATGTGTGTAAGTACAATTTAGGCATTTAGCAGACGCTCTTAATCCAGAGCGATTTACAATAAGCAACAAAACTAAAAGCATGGCAATACATTACACACATAAAAAGTAGTTATCATAAGTATAGAGAACATACATGATACTACATTACATACTGTAAGAGCTCCTAGTGTGTTGTTTGCTCTTAACTCTCTCTGTGTGTGTGTGTGTGTGTGTGTGTGTGTGTGTGTGTGTGTGTGTGTGTGTGTGTGTGTGTGTGTGTGTGTGTGTGTGTGTGTGTGTGTGTGTGTGTGTGTGTGTGTGTGTGTGTGTGTGTGTGTGTGTGTGTGTGTGTGTGTGTGTGTGTTGCATGCGCGTGCATGCATGCACTTATTCCACCAGTCGCTTGTCATATCTCCTCGACTGTTTGTTTTGCTCCAGCTAAACCACAGCAACCCTTTTACTTTTCCATTAGTGTGTGTGTGTGTGTGTGTGTGATATGCCCTCACACAGCTACTTTTCTCTACAAGCTTTTTGCAGAGTCAGACAGCGTGGTAAATGCAGCCTTGTGAACAGCTGGTAGTGACTGTGAGGTCACATAATGGAATAAACGGAAACACAATAGTAGCTACTAATAATAATGATGATGAATGTCATAATGTACTGAATCATTAAGGCTGTGATCAGCATATCATGCTGGATCTCTGCCAGGCTGACTGGCAGAGAAGATCTGATGGGTTGAACTGACTGGTAACTTTTGAATCAAAGTTGTTTTACCAACCAGTGGTTCCCAAACATTTTCAGGATACCCATTGTTTTAAGATAAAAATCCAATTGATTAGGATTAATCCATTGATTAGGCCATGGACCCCCATTTCATACAATCATATTATCTCTGGACCCATGGTCATCCTGGCCGGAGTCCGGACCAATAATCTACATCCTCAGTCCTCAATCCTCAGCGATAATAATTTAACTCTCCGAGGGTGTACTAAAACTAAAAGGTCTCCCCAGACATATGGGTCTTTCTTGGTTGGTCCCCTCCCTTTCTCCCCATTTCCTAAATAAAACGGGGTTTCAGCCAGGTATTCAGTAGGTGAGGTGACTGTTCTTCTTTTAAAGAACCATTATTTTTGTGTGGCACGGCCAGGGCACGGCACGCCACGGGCCCTCTCCTCGCGTGGGATATCAGAAGTTATCCCCCGGTTATATCAGAGGTTCTCAAACCTTTTCATGTCAAGGACCCCCAAAATGATATGTATTTAGCCGTGGGCCCCCATCTCAAAATAGTCGTATCCAGGGACCCAAAATAATCGTTCCAGTGATCCCCCAGAAGCAAAGATTTTAGTTGAACATCGCTTTAAAATATATATAGATTTTCACACATTTTATGCCCGGCCTTGATTCGGTGAGTCGGTATGCAACTATGCAATGGGTATTGCATACTAGGTTCCCAACTTGCATCGTTCCCAAGTAGGTCAGTGGCCGACGGGCACAGGTCTAGTTATTGAGACATGTACATTATGCAAGTAGCTATAATCTAAAGTGACACAGAGAACCCTTTGATTTTTTTTTGGCCAAGATTACCCTGATTTCTTCCCTCTTCTACACCAAATCTTTGCTGAAAATAGTCGTGTAGTTTGGCTGTTTTTGCCAAATGTTTCCTCTCCTTATATTTGCCAAATGTTTGGCTATTATGACATGAAGCAGAATAGGTTCGCTAGGGTTCATGTTTTTTAATGAAATGTGTGTGTGTGTTCCTTTTTATAGAAGAAGGTCACCCTTCAAGACAAATCCCTGACAAGCTTTCCTGGTACTGGCAATTGAAATAAAATAGAATGAACATTCCTTATTGCTTTGACATTTTAAATGATCTTCTTGAGGCTTTGAGGTCAGATGTTAAAACACTTCAGTGACACTTCATGTGTATATACAATCTAGCTGTGACTGACAGACAGGCAGCAACAGGATACGTATTCCTGTGTAAACAAGGATGTTTAATCATTTAACATGATACGTTGACATACCTGTATGTCCTGCTTAACTATGAATGGCATGCTCTGTAACTTCCACTTACGGTCAATGACATACCTTTTATAGTCACAGTTAAAACTAGAACTGCACTCTGTCGAGTGCATACTTGCTTGTTGCACACTAGTAGGCCATTTAAGTACGCAAGCATTTAAGTACTTTCAACCGCTACAAACTGTCAAATCTCAGTTTGAGGAACGTTTGAAATGTTGAATTATTAGGTTTAACTATTTGCTACCTACCTACTTTATGCATGTAAAAAATTACTTTGCGCCATTTTTCATGCGTATGCACCGTCCCAGCATATTCGATGCGTATGCACCGTCCCAGCAAATCACGTAATGACTACTTGTGCCTGATACGGCAGTGGTGCCAGATTACATACATGTATACATAGGAGCATTACCTTTAATCCTCCCAACACTAAAACATATCGTCATTACGTCACCATCGAAAACCAATTACACTCTGGCATTGGGTCCTTTAATCCACATCTTTATTACGTCATCATTGAGAGCTAGTTATACCAGCTAGTTATACCAGTGCCGGGTGGATTAAAGGAACTGCCTCTATGTATATGTATTTGTAATTTGTAAATTGATTAGCGGTATACTGTGGTTACTTTGCGCCGTATGCACCATCCCAGCATTTTCGATGCGTATGCACCGTCCCAGCATTTTCGCTCATGCACCGTCCCAGCAAATGACGTAATGACTAGTTGTGCCTGATAAAACCAATGGTTTTCGATGGTGGTGACGTAATGACGATATGTTTTAGTGTCGGGAGGACTAAAGGTAATGCTCCTATGTATACATGTATGTAATCTGGCACCACTGCCGTATCAGGCACAAGTAGTCATTACGTCATTTGCTGGGACGGTGCATACGCATCAAAAGTGCTGGGACGGTGCATATGCATCAAAAGTGCTGGGACGGTGCATATTACTTGTCCTGGGCGAAACTAGTATAATAATAATAATGTACTGTTATTAAATGGCATACTGTTATTAAGAAACAAACGGGGATGTGCCGATGAGACATTTTGGCCGATATCAATATACAATCTTTTGCTGTTATGGCCGATATAACCGATGTCGATATGATCACATTCTGCATACAAAAATCACACCCTTGTGAAGTGAGGGGCGCTCTTATCATCATACATCATCTCATTCCGGCCAATCACAATTTGCGTCCTCACCTTCGTCTTCAATGTTTGTGTTTACAGAAGATTACACAATGTTGAGTTTACACAGACACTCAAAGCTGGCCATTCATTGTCAATGGAGCTTGGATGTAGTATCTTTATTAAAAAATGTTCCAACTTGTTGACTCTTTTGAAAGCTTCCCCAGAAAACACTGATATCATTTTTTAATATTGGAAGATACCATGATTTTGAAAACCTTCTTTTGTGTTTGCTTGTTTGCAAAATGATTGATAGTTGTGCATCTGGGATGAAGCAAATGGAACTCAAATTAGATTACAACAGAGAAAAGGGGAAAACGGCGGTAGTGAACGACACTTGCTTTCTATGGGAATTCGCATTTACCTCCCCTTGTGTGGCTCATTATTAGGGATGCACCGATCCGATACTCGTATCGGAGATCGGCGCCGATCCAGGCTAAAATTCTAGATCGGGTATCGGATCGGTGGCCGATCCATTATCCGATCCGATAATTATGTGTAATTACAGTATGAAAACAACTCTACCTCCTCTGTGACACAGCAGTGTAGTATTGACAGTATAACATGTGGAATGCAGCCAGGCTAGCCTGCGCACACATTAACCTGGTCTAATTGTTGCACAGTTATTTAATAAATAATTCAGTGCATTTATATCTGTGTTTGTTACATTTTGTTTTACAAAGTTGGGAAAGTAATGTTTAAGTCAAGCCTTGATGTTGCCTTACACAAAATAATGATTCCAGACTCCACACAGTGAGGCATACAGCTTAATAGGTTATTACGTTTCTTTGTGGGGGGTATCGGATCGGTACTCTGTATCGGCAGATACTGGACCCCCATGTATCGAAATCGGTATCGAATGCCAAAAAGCCGGATCGGTGCATCCCTACTCATTATTATTATTATTATTAGCCCAATTAAGAAAGCAACCAGTTATTCACATATTTTAATGAATGGTGTCAAGGCATTGCACATTTTGGTGGTAGAGTAGTAGAATGAGAATATTGTCCCATGTTCTGTATTTGGGTAATGTGCAGAGTTATGCCTGTCTTCCCCCAGCCAATCACAATGGTGTGATAATCTGTGATTCCAGCACGTCTCAGGTGTGAGTGAGTGTGATAGTGGCGGTAGTGTACAGATAAGGCTGCTGCTTGGCAGCAGACAACCACAGTGACAAGGGACACACATTTAATTAACAAAAACTATTATCACATACGTTTTATTGGAACAAATCTCCAGGCCAGAGACCCGGTACTTTACTCGCATCATTTTTTTTTTTTTTTTAAGATATTTTTTTGCGGCTTGAGCCTTTTATTGATTTTTGAAGGGACAGACAGTAGGCTGACAGGAAACGGGAGAGAGATGGGGGGATGACATGCAGTAAATGCCGTGTCGGGTCCGGGAGTCGAACCCGCGGCACACTGCGACTGGATTACCAGTCCGGTGCCCAGACCGTTACGCTACGGCCTGGGCCCTTTACTCGCATCATTGTGTAGATAATCTAGACATCACCTTGTGGTGTTTTGTGGACCCCTGTGGGACCTCAAATGATTGATAGTTGGGATGAACCAAATGGAACTCAAATTAGAACACTGAGCATTTTACACATGGAATGGGGGTAGTTGTGGCTTAATCCAGTGGTTCTCAAACTGGGGATTTGGGACCCCAGTTGGGTCCCCAAATGATTTTGGTGTGTGCCCAGATGATTAGCGTCATAATATGTAACATTGTTTTCTCACTCAAGAGTAAACAAACCAACCAACTGTATACGTGTATGCAGGGTATCTGCACATATCTTGACTTGCCAAATACCAAATTGTCAAATATTACGTAAGAAAGTGGCAAACCTTGTGAAGTTTAGTCAAACTAAATGTAATGCCTAGGGTCGTGAAAAGTGTGGGAACCCTTGGTGGCTGCCTGGCTGGTGTAGGTTCTCCCACCTTCTGTTGGACCAGATTCTGTGCCAGGGACCCCAATAATAGAAGACTCGTGTTTTTGCCTTGGCTATTCAAAATATCAAATGTGCAAGCTCACAGTGCGTCACTTTGTGCCACACTGCTTCAGTACAAGAAAAATCTTGAAAGTGTGAGAACTACTGATTTTAGATTGTTAGAATCTGCCTTAGGTCTTAATGGGTTAATGCAGCTCCCTGGGAGGAGTTGGGGATTAAAGGTAGGATAAGTCATATTTTTGGGTTAAACTTATAATAATAATTGATGCTATATATACTGTATTAACACATTTTGCTGCATATTTTATATCTTGCCAATATCGGAGGTCAAAATTGTAGAAATAATGGCTGATATATCTGCCAAACCAATCGGTCTGGGTGTCTAGTTGAAAGGTTTCTTTCTTTTTCCCTCACTGTCGCAGTCTTTCTGATGTTCTCCATCATAAAAATGTGATAAAAAAATCTCTAAAAATATATTTATTCTTCAGCGTGGACAAAGACATGCCTCATAGGTAGACATTATTTATCTCATCAGGTACGTGTAACATTGACTTTTGATAGAGTCGTGATCCCATAATATTTGGACAAACGGAACATTTCAACAACTGCTGACTACAAGCATCACTCAACTGTACAGTCAATATTAAAGATTAGATATTAAACACTCACCTTCATTGTCCTAAACACTTTGCTGCTTTACCTCTTTTTAATCTACAGTGTCATAATTAAAGGTTTATGAACACAAAGAATACAAATGACAAGCTCACAACGTGTTGCCTGGTTTGATGGAACATCCACGCCCATTCCACACCATATAAGGCAACAGGAAATATCGAAATGCGTCATCATAGCCTGCACAAATCAGTGAACCACGATGAGCTTGTAGAGCAGTTAATTTTGACAGGCGGGTCTCTGCAGTGCACGGACAGATCTTCAAGCAAACAGCGCAAGTTATATGTCGGCCTATATAATTAAAAACGAAACTTGCCAACTTGGCACGCATTGCTTCACTCCTTGTTAAATGTCAGAACGTTAATAAGTTAACTGATGTTACTTTCTCTGTTTCACATAATGAGAGAAGTTAATTTGTACAGTTCACCACACGACCAAATGCTATATTAAAACTCGGCAATGATAAAAGCCCTTACTGATGAATTGCCATGCACTGCAGGGTTATAAAATCTGATCATTTTCCTTTGGCCTATTTGATTTATTGATTACTGGGGTGATTGATTCCCTGCCCTGCACTGTCGGATTTGGAAAGCAAATATATGGACACAGGACATATTTAATCCACCGGACCATGCGCTTTTGGCTCTTTTTTTCTTTCTTTTGTAATGATTTGTAATGAAAAGAAAGAAAAACATCAGCTACAGTTGATTATGCCCAGTAGCCTACTGAATGATTATGCCACAAATAATGCCACAAATGCATTTTACAGGCCATGCATAGCATGTGATACCATAATCACAATAATCTTTAATCATATTCGGGCTTTTGGAGATAAATGACTCCAGACTCTCAGAGGTTAGGTGCGTGCGTCTGTATTCAGCTGTGGTGCATGTTGATGCTCGTTGTCGTTATGCATCAAGGCAATTATGTTTCTGCACTGCACTGTCAAATAGCCCCCCCCCCCCCCCCCCCCCTTCAGTGACCACCGGTTGACTTGACTTGTTTTATCCGGAGTATTGTACTCGTTTGTTAACGAGTTAACGATTGTTAAATTGACTTGGATATAGTCTTAGACTTGGATTGTCCACAAAGTTGAATAAGAAATCTGTAAAAATCCATTGGTCAATTATTAGATGTCAACTTTATGCATATCTCTGCTGTCCGGAGGAAACCCCAAAATGTAAATTTTTCAGGAAATGGAAAATATAAGTTTTTCAGGAAATTAATAAAACCTTATATTTTTTTAAACGATGCAATACTGCCTCATCAAAGTGGTATTGTGATTTTAGATATTGTCAATTACTTGCATGGGAAGGAGAGAGGTGGTGGAGTTAGCTGTTTTAGCAGACAGTTTGAGGGTCCAATGGAGTTGAGAGGTTTTGTCAAATGTTTTTTACTTTCCATTGGTTCAATATTTTCGAAACAACACACAGACGTAAAGGGTGTTCAATAGCACTGATTTATGGAATAAAATCAAAAACCTCAAAAATGGAGTTATGAGGTTTCCTCCAGACCGCAACGATAGGTAGGGTCCTCTAGTGATGTAACTCCACATTATTTTGTGGTCAAGTAGTGCTGAGCCGGCTGTTCCAGGTGGACTGATGAGCCAATCAGTGATTGACAGCACTGATCAGTATATAATAATTTATATTCGCTCCATAAAATAACATATTTGAAATTTCCACACTGTTAACACTAATTAAGCCTTGGACATGTATACAAGTCCTTTCTAATCAAACCGTAGGAGACCTTGGACGTGTATAGTATAATACACGGCTTATTTAATTATATAAAAAAGCCGATTTAAACTAGGGAGCTCTCCATGGTTTTGACCAAAAGGACAATGTTCTGTCTTCATTTCTGACTTCAGCATGTATCTCGTTTGGACTATTAATGCTTTTAGAGATTTTAGCTTTAGCGTGACCAGCATGAGGTAAGAACGGAAGAGTATGCCTCCCGGTTTTGGGGGGGGACGGAAGGGAGCGGCTTTTCAGAGTAAAATCTGCCATATCTGCTGGCACTGTAGCTTCTTTATTTTGTTTTACTTTTCATGAAACTACAAAAGTTTAAGTTTTCTCAGGGATTTGAACTCTCAACCGGAACCTTGTGGTTTACTAATCTCACCCTCCCCGCCCGGCTTCCCTCCCCCGAACACGGACCAATTGTGTTCGCATAGACGCCTGACGAAGCCAGTTGCACCATGGTGGATTCCAACCCACAACCTCTGCGGTGGTGGGCTGCGGGCAGGGACTTTACCACTGTGCCCTCCGAGCGCATAATGTTGCATTTCTTACAGTAACACAAATCTTCTATTCTGGGGGGTCCTGGCATTAAACTGATTTAGAATGCATTTGTAGAATCGCCTAAACTGTAAATAGTGTGTAAGGAAGAGAAAGAGACGGACTGACTGACAGTCAGACTTGGTGATTGGAGTTTTAAATTAATCTTGTCAACTACTTTTGTCACCAGACAGTTCCCTGTGGAGTCTGTGCAACCAGAGCTGTCTACACTGAATCCTCCTGATTTATACTTTGTTGTGTGCGGGTGTCGCACACAAAAAATAGACAGTCTACAAGCAACGAGACACACTGTGGCTTGTGGGGTTGTACATTAGAAGCATTAAGAAGACATCAAGACAGAGCAAAATAAAACATTATAAAATGACGTTTTAATATAACAGAAAACAAATCTGTCTACAGTACAAATTAAACCGAAACATTAGAACTTTTGTTCTCCCTTTTTGGGGGGGTTTGATTTAACAACACTAAGAGTTGTAGCAGACGTGCCATTTTCTGGGAGTTTGTTCCAGATGCAGGTGCATTAAAATAAATAAACTGAACTGCTTCTTTTCTCATTTAGTTGTGATTCTGGGGACTGAAAGCAAACCTCTCCCAAATGACCTGCAATGTCTGGGATGGTTCATGATATCAACTCAACCCTCTACTTGACCTTTAGCTCTGTACTTGGTTTGCTCTTTTCTCCCTCAAAGAGATTTTCACCAAATCCCTTTGCTGAAAATAGCAGATTTGCAAGCTCAAAACGCCCCGCAACGCAAATACATTGGGGGTCCTTGACATGGAAGAAGTTTGAGAAGCACTGCTTTAAGGGGCCTGTGTGTGTACAGAAAGTATTAATTTGAGCTGCTTGCCTGTCTGCCTTGTCTGTCTTGTTCTGTCCTGCATTTCTACGGTAAAGATGCACTGCAGAGCTCGGCTCCTCTTGCCGTGATCCACTTCAATGCTCTCACCGTCCAGCATTTTGTTTAGTATGTCTAATGTCTGTCTCTTGAACCTCCTGACTGTGTCTAGTCTGACAACCCGGTCATTTACCACCTGTTATTACCACTACCATGAGAAGTTCATGTTTACCATCGTTTCAGCCAAGCTATTTGTGCTAATAATGACAGATGACCGGACATTGGTTGATCGGTTCCAATGTCTATAAACGCTGTGTGCAAGCTGCTCTAGTCTGGAGTCTGGACATCATATTGTTGCTGTCGGGGAAAATCCACTTGTAGTGTTTTTTCGTAAATGATTAATGCCCTAGTTGATCATACTACAGTGCCACACAAGAATCAAAAGTAGCAGATCTGCATGCTCGAAATGCAGAGCGAAGCGACTCGTTTTGAGCTTGCTACTTTCGGCTGCTACTGTTTCAGAATTTGAATCCTGAGAAGTAACAGTTTAGGACATATGAGGTTACCTGGCATGTTTACGATATTCTTATCGCAAACATCGGAATAGAAACTTTAATAACCTGCTAATTGGGTGGAGCTGCTCTGGATAAAGAGTGTCTACTAAATGCATAGAGAATAGTAGCTCTGGTCCATAGCTCTAATGCGTTGCATTTAGAGCTATGTTACTCTCGACTTCCGCCGCTCGCATGAATGCAGACCTGCCTCTCCTCTGTAGCGAAAATAAAAGTTAGTTTTTGCTACTCACCAAAACAAAGGCGGGTTGTGTCATTAGAAAGCCTACTTTCCTTAGTGGGAGCACTCTGAGCCGGTACTTTTTGGCCAAAAGGGGATTTTGTTTCCACCGGGGAAAATAATGCTTTTAGTTACTCCACTGCGCCTTCTACCGATATCCCAGAGAATTGCCTCATAAAGAATATCTTTCCTCCGGTGAAAAAAAATCCCTTTCTGGCCCAAAAGTACCGTTTATACGTGTGGTTGGGGGCTCAGAATGCTTCCACTAAGGGAAGTAGGCTTTCTAATGACACAACCCGCCTTTGTTTCGGTATGGACCGCCTGTGTGGTCTTGTGTGTCTGTGTGTGTGTGCCCCTGTTTTGAAAAAACATTGTTTTAGAGAGATGTTTACATTTAGAAAAAAGATTCATGGTGGGATTAGACACGGATTAGATAATTATTCCTGATTTACATTTAGCTGGTGTCTTGCACCGGAAAATTGCCGATCAAGCCCACAACACATTGTGAGCTTGTAGATCTGCTACTTTTTTTGCTTTAGGCTTACGGTAAAAAAATGGCATTCATGAATTCACCATTCACCAAGCCATTCTTGGTGTGTTGACCCCTTTACATTTCCTCCAAAATCCTCCTAAACCTCAGATCAAATGCCTGGCTACGGTGTGTAGTACCAGCCTTTAAATCTGAGGTGCAAGCCAGATTAAAATTGGCCTCGAAAATTCCCTTGAAGTTTCAAAAGGATCATCTTAACTGTACATTCCAACACCTGCACATGTTCGGATGCGTACTAGCCCTCGCATATACCCATATATTTATTTGGTATTTTTTGTTCCGGTCCATAAATGTATTCGTGTACAAATGTTCTTGTACCCGGTTATTGTTAGTGTATTATTTTGGAGTACTGTTGTATTCTATAGGCTTCTGGAGGTATTGTTTCATGGATTTATTGTTTGGCTGCTGTATAACTTGACATGTACAATTAGTACAGCAGATAATGGGAATGATCTTTCACTTGGTGATACAAGCGTGAAATTTGGCATGAACATGCCTCTGGGTCACCTCTTTAACTTTTTTAACCGAGCCAACGAAAAATCCAATATGGCGGTCATTTTTGAAGATGGCCGCCAAATAAAAAAGGCCTTTTGTGGCGGTTCTGGACAACCATGGGTGCGGCCGACTCGAGACCGGGCACTGCACTCCCTGTGGGTGTGTGGAACGTGTGTGTCGAATTTGAAGTCGGTGGGGCGAACGGTTCTCGAGTTACGTGGATTACAGATGTACACACGCACACAAAATTCGTGCAATATAGCAGATCATTGGAACGGTTGTTCGCTTGGTGATACAAGCGTGACATTTGACATGAACCTTCCTTTGGGTCAACTCTTTAACTTTTTTTTAACCGAGCCATCCAAGAATCCAATATGGCGGTGCTATTTCAAGATGGCCGCCACATCTAAATGTTAGCCTATGTTTACATTTCTTACAAATTTTAGGAAAATTTTCACCATTATAGATAGATAGTTTTTATTTATTTATATATATATATATATATTTTATTCTTTATATATATATATTTTGTTATTACTTTTAGTTTTCATACTGAAAATGGTATCATGCTAATGCTAACTTAATGCTAACACGGTAGCGTGCAAATGCTAACATAATAATGCTAACATGGTAATATGCTAACATGATAATGCTAACATGCTAACGCTAACATGCTAGTGCTAACATGTTAACATGATAATGCCAACATGCTAATGCTAACATGCAACATGCTAACATGCTAGTACTGACATGCTGCTAATGCTAACATGCTAATGCTAACATGCATCAACATCAGCATGTTAGCATGTTAGTGCTAGCATGTTAGCATTAGCATGTTAGCATTAACAGCATGTTAGCACTAGCATGCTAGCAGGTTAGCATGTTATCATTAGCATGTTAGCATTAGCAGCATGTCAGTACTAGCATGTTAGCATGTTGCATGTTAGCATTAGCATGTTGGCATTATCATGTTGACATGTTAGCACTAGCATGTCAGCATTAGCAGGTTAGCATTATCATGTTAGCATGCTAGCATATTACCATGTTAGCATTATTATGTTAGCATTAGCATGCTACCATGTTAGCATTAAGTTAGCATTAGCATGCTACCATTTTCAGTATGAAAACTAAAAATAATAAAAAAATAAAAAAATAATATAAAGAATAAAAATAATATATACATTAAAAAAAAATCTCTATCTATCTATCTATAATGGTGACATTTTTCCTAAAATTTGTAAGAAATGTAGACATAGTCTAACATTTAGATGTGGCGGCCATCGTGAAATAGCACCGCCATATTGGATTCTTGGATGGCTCGGTTAAAAAGGTTAAAGAGGTGACCCAGAGGCATGTTCATGCCAAATTTCTTGCTTGTATCACCAAGCGAACAACCGTTCCAATGATCTGCTATATTGCACAAATTTTGTGTGCGTGTGTACATCTGTAATCCACGTAACCCGAGAACCGTTCGCCCCACCGACTTCAAATTCGACACACACGTTCCACACACCCACAGGAAGTGCAGTGCCCGGTCTCGAGTCGGCCGCACCCATGGTTGTCCAGAACCACCACAAAAGGCCTTTTTTATTTGGCGGCCATCTTGAAAAATGACCGCCATATTGGATTTTTCGCTGGCTCGGTTAAAAAAGTTAAAGAGGTGACCCAGAGGCATGTTCATGCCAAATTTCACGCTTGTATCACCAAGTGAAAGGTTCTCTCACAATATGGCTGTTAGCCGCTGTACTTTAATGTACATGTGTTACAAGGTGTAATTATGTATTCTGCCTCTTGGCCAGTTCCCGCTTGAAAAAGATCTCCTTACAAGGTGTGTGTGTGTGTGTGTGTGTGTGTGTGTGTGTGTGTGTGTGTGTGTGTGTGTGTGTGTGTGTGTGTGTGTGTGTGTGTGTGTGTGTGTGTGTGTGTGTGTGTGTGTGTGTGTGTGTGTGTGTGTGTGTGTGTGTGACTTCAGGCCATATATTAGTGTCTGATTAAGGCCTCTGGTTTCTCTTCGACAAACCATATGGTGATAAACACTGTCTGTGTTTTTTTTCTCTCTTCCTAGTTCCCCGATTTGTCCTCGGCCCCAAAAAATCGGGCATCGGTCAGGCTTTGCTCTTATTTCCCATCCGTCTTTTCTTAGCAGTGTTGCTGCCTGCTGTGACTAATATGTAGTTAGCTGTTGCCCTGAGCCCTGATGATTGTTGTCATTATCATTGTCATTGTTGGTCCCTCAACACAAACACCCGTTTTGGGCTCTCTGCCCTGTAGTTTCCAATACCAGTGATTTGAAGAGAGGAGGAGAACTGCACAGCCTTTCTGACCTTAAAAGGTTGGATTTGATTTAAGTGTGGCACTTTGGGGTGTGGTGTCTGTCATCACAGCCAATTTCCACACCTGTGCCAAAAGCCCTAACTCAGGTGTCTTCAACATTTTTTCACCCTTGGAATTATCCCATTGATTCCTTAGCTGAGATAAAGTTGAAGCAGGGACCCCAACCACATAAAATTGTATTGTAGTCGTAGATTGTAGTTTTTTCATGGATTTTAATCACAGACTTGTTTCCCAGCACTAGTATCTGTAGTATCAGTGTATGTTGGATTCATGTTAGGCTGGAGGAACTACTAGAGGGTCGGTTTCAATTTTCAAACTTCGAGCTGGAATCCAGTGCCAGCTCCCTATTGGTTCACCAACTTATGTTCCCTCGATCCTTGACTCTGTACTTGGTATGCTCTTGTTTTATGCATTGTGTGTGCAATGTGTGAAAGGGGCTGTTGGACCCCAGTCCAGGAGGACTAACTATAGCATCTGACACTAAGCTCACTGTTTCCCAAACAGTCGGTCGGGAGCCATTTGTTGGTTGCGGACAAATCTTTATGGGTTACGACTTACGATTATATACCGGTTAATATTGCATCCTTTTTTGTTTCCTACATTTTGACCTTCAGAATGTCTTTGTTATCAACTGCCAGCGAATATAAATAATACACTGTATTGCACTGTCTGGCACTCATTCATATCTGACACAACTGCTACAGGTGATTAGGTGATATCAATCTGCTCCCTGTGTGGGCCTACTGAGGTTCCATTGGGATTTTCCAGTGATAGCCACCCATTGACCATCAGATTAAAAAGCAACACATATACTGTCCTAAAGGGCAGGGCAGGGTAGTGTCTCTTTTCGTTCTCTCTCTCTGTCTCTTGTCTCTGTATCTGTCTGTCTCTTGTCTTCCGTCTTTTTATCTCTTTC
Source organism: Protomyctophum parallelum (assembly GCF_964188405.1). Taxonomy (NCBI): domain Eukaryota; kingdom Metazoa; phylum Chordata; class Actinopteri; order Myctophiformes; family Myctophidae; genus Protomyctophum; species Protomyctophum parallelum. The sequence goes on from NC_139699.1 coordinate 39,037,335, forward strand.
ACATCATGTGACATGTAATGTCATGTGACACGCACATAGCCCATAGTCCAGCCTGCAAAGTTTATGAATGATTGACCAGCAGCCACCTGATACAAACATCTCTTTTGTCAACTAAATGGTTCAGATAAAACGTGACCACAGGACCGCAGCGATGCATGGAGTCAAAACAAAGATACCACAGCATGTAAACTCAAGCCAAGGAGTGAAACGTGAGAGGAAAGGGAAATCCACCACACGCACACAGTGAATAAAATAAACATTAGTTTGGGGGGCTTCCTGCAATCATGGAAAAACCTAGAAAAGGTACAGTGAAGATCAAAGGAGGTCACACACCATCCGCATACCATATAAAGGGATAACCTCCCACGGAGCAGCACACCTAAACCGTCCCATGTCTAACCAATGACTAGTCTAAACTAAGTATGCACCCTGTTGGCATTCCCTGAATGGTAGCTTATAGAATAATTATTCTTCACTGGTATTCATGTTTTATTTACCACTTGAACTCTAGGTTCCCATGCCTATTCAATTTAACATTTGTCGAAAAAAATAAGATTGTTTTAAACCACAAAAGAGCTCAATTACAGCACCTTTTTTAATTACTTTATTATTCCAGGGGGTCCCCCAGCACAAGTAGTTAATGTAGCACCACAATAATTTTAACCAGATATTGATAATGTTGAATTTATTTTAACATAAGTCTTCTCTTCTGGGGATCCCTGGCACAAAACACAAGATGGGAAGTCTGCCGCCTGCTGTCTTCGCCCCAGCTTGAAAAATCCTGACCAATCCAATCAGCATTGTATTGGTGGTGATCGGAGCCCCGGTGGTTTTATAATACAATAAATAAAATAAAACAATATACAATCCCTTTGCAAAAACATAGGAACTAATCGTTGCTGCTCATGAATGATATAGTAGCAGAAATTATGTTGAATGGAAGAGAGTGAGCTGGAGCGAGACTTTATTTTTTACCAACACAAACCTGTGCGACCAAAGTGAAGCTACTGGAACTACTGGAGCAGTGAAATAAAGTCACAGTGTTGGTTGTACATGGTTTAATGTCACATAGTGTGTTTCACAGAGTGTTGGTTGTACATGGTTTAAAGTCAGAGTGTGTTTCACAGAGTGTTGGTTGTACATGGTTTAAAGTCAGAGTGTGTTTCACAGAGTGTTGGTTGTACATGGTTTAAAGTCACAGAGTGGTTCACAGAGTGTTGGTTGTACATGGTTTAAAGTCACAGTGTGGTTCAGAGTGTTGGTTGTACATGGTTTAAAGTCACAGTGTGGTTCAGAGTGTTGGTTGTACATGGTTTAAAGTCACAGTGTGGTTCAGAGTGTTGGTTGTACATGGTTTAAAGTCACAGAGTGGTTCACAGAGTGTTGGTTGTACATGGTTTATAGTCACAGAGTGGTTCACAGAGTGTTGGTTGTACATGGTTTATAGTCACAGTGTGGTTCAGAGTGTTGGTTGTACATGGTTTATAGTCAGTGTGGTTCAGAGTGTTGGTTGTACATGGTTTAAAGTCAGAGTGTGTTTCACAGAGTGTTGGTTGTACATGGTTTAAAGTTACAGAGTGGTTCACAGAGTGTTGGTTGTACATGGTTTATAGTCAGTGTGGTTCAGAGTGTTGGTTGTACATGGTTTAAAGTCACAGTGTGGTTCAGAGTGTTGGTTGTACATGGTTTAAAGTCAGAGTGTGTTTCACAGAGTGTTGGTTGTACATGGTTTAAAGTCACAGTGTGGTTCAGAGTGTTGGTTGTACATGGTTTAAAGTCACAGTGTGGTTCAGAGTGTTGGTTGTACATGGTTTAAAGTCACAGTGTGGTTCAGAGTGTTGGTTGTACATGGTTTAAAGTCACAGTGTGGTTCAGAGTGTTGGTTGTACATGGTTTAAAGTCACAGTGTGGTTCAGAGTGTTGGTTGTACATGGTTTATAGTCACAGTGTGGTTCAGAGTGTTGGTTGTACATGGTTTAAAGTCAGAGTGCGGTTCACAGAGTGTTGGTTGTACATGGTTTAAAGTCACAGAGTGGTTCACAGAGTGTTGGTTGTACATGGTTTATAGTCACAGAGTGGTTCACAGAGTGTTGGTTGTACATGGTTTAAAGTCACAGAGTGGTTCAGAGTGTTGGTTGTACATGGTTTATAGTCACAGAGTGGTTCAGAGTGTTGGTTGTACATGGTTTATAGTCACAGTGTGGTTCAGAGTGTTGGTTTTACATGGTTTAAAGTCACAGTGTGGTTCAGAGTGTTGGTTGTACATGGTTTAAAGTCACAGAGTGGTTCACAGAGTGTTGGTTGTACATGGTTTATAGTCACAGTGTGGTTCAGAGTGTTGGTTGTACATGGTTTTAAGTCACAGAGTGTGGTTCACAGAGTGTTGGTTGTACATTGTTTTCACATCACCGCCTTAACTCAAACTATATAATATTATAATTATTATAAGTGAGGGAATAATTTGATGTCATGATGTATTTCCAATTACCAACAATGTGATGTCTTGTTTATAGGCCGTAGGCTGACCTCAGCCTATAATTTGAATCCCCCTTTCTCTGTCTTTCTCTCGCTTTCTGTCTTTTTTCTCTTTCTCTCTGTTTTTCTTTTGCAGTCTTTCTGTCTCTTTGTCTCTCTCTTTCAGTGTCTTTCTCTCTCTCTCTCTCTCTCTCTCTCTCTCTCTCTCTCTCTCTCTCACTCTACTTCATTGTTGTCTCACACACTGCCACACACAGAGCTATATCACAGCCATATATCATCATACATCCACATCCACACAATAATATGCAGACAGGAAAACATAATGTACATGTGTTCCATGTAACCACTCACACACATGTTCAGTCACAGGAAGCTAATGGAGACTGATGGAATGTCTGCTACACACACACACACACACACACACACACACACACACACACACACACACACCTCCCATACGCGTACAAAATGTTTTTCTCCTTCTATGGGAAAGAACGTATTTATAGTTGTGTAGTTTCTTTTACACACGCACGCGTGTGCACACTCACACCTCCAGTATGAGATCACATGTGCTGTATTGTGCCATTACACTAACAGTGATCAGATGTTTATTCTTTGATGAGATAGATAAAACATCACTGGAGTGGAGTCCCACACATTATTTACATGCCAGATTTTTGGGTACAATCCTGATTATGTTGAAAGTTTTTTTTGTGTCAAGGACCCCCAGAATGATTTGTATTTGGCCGTGGCACGAAGTGACGTGATGTGAGCTTTTTATAGCTTGTATTTTTACCAGCCACTATATAGCCAGAGTAAAACGCTAGTGTTGACTCCCATTGGAATGCGGAAGTGCTCATTCTATCTCAATGGGATAGTTCCAATGTTTGGAACTATAGCCCATAGCACCCCACTTTGCGGCGAGATCAAAGCGTGTCGCCATTCTCTTACTAGATTACTCTAGAAATAGCAAGTTGAGTCTATCATCGATGCAAGCTAGTCCTCTAGTACTATGGTCCAGCTAGCTTTCTCGTGTGTGTGTGTGTGTGTGTGAACACAATAGTTCCGCCATAGATCATTTTGGTTCCTACCTAAACTACTGCGCTGAAACTGACACAGAGGCAGTTATAGTGGACCCCCGCAGATAATAATAATGCAGCTGGTAATTAAATGATTTAATCAATTTGGGCTTGTTAAAGTTTGTTACACTGATCTTTATTGGTAAACGTAATAAATAAATGGCAATAACATTTTAGTAATCTGATATATATATTTTGCTCTCACTACGTCACTACTATGTGTTGTTGACTGAGTGTTGGAGAAAAAAAAATGTTTCTGTATCATTTAGAGATAAAAAGTGTTTTTTACACTCTTCAAAACGAAAAGTTGCTAAATTAGCAACACTGCAGAGTGCAGACGAATCGTCACTCCATCTAATATTTCACACAGCTGTCACTCTCTCTACCTCTACCCCACCCCCCTGTCTCCTCTCTCTACCTCTCTCTCCCTGACCTATCCATCCATCTCTCCTCTCTCTACCTCTACCCCCCTCTCTCTCTATCCCTCTCATCTCTCTACCTCTATTCCTCTTCTCTCTCTCTACTGTCCATCAACATCCTGTCTTCTTCCACATCTCTGCCCCATGCAGAGACTTTGGGCTAGCCCTGCTGCTCTCTCTGACACTTATGCGCAGAAGGGTCAAATCAGCCGTCATGGGCTTCTGCCACAAATATAGAGAGGGATGGGGAGAACAAATGTATCGTGCAGGTACATCTCTACTAAGGTTGACTACCCAACCGCAATCTGAGAACCCATCAGCAAACGATAAAGGAAAAGCAGTGCAACAGTCTGTCTCGAGAGACTAACCCAACCATGTGTGTGTATATACGTGGCGTTTCTCCAGTGCGAGAGGCTGTGCCAGGGTCGGAGCCGGTCCCTTTGAAACCGTGTTTGTATTGTTTGCACTTGTGAGGGTGTGTGTGTGTGGCTAGGATGCAGATATGGTTTCAGCAGCACAATCACTCTATTGAGTCTCTGTCTCTCTCTCTCCACCTTGGTGATACTTGTCACAGTTTGTTCATTCTGGAGATCGGGTCAACGATTGGAACATTGGACTGTCACTGGAGTATGATGAGGTACACACAGTACAGTACACACTTATGCCAGTGTGCCAGTAAGTCAGTGGTTAAACCCCTAAACCTCAGCATCTGTATTGTGGGGAAGGCTTTTGCTGAAAATGGATCGACAAGTCGACTCGTCGTTCAGCTATTATCAGCTGAAATTAAATAAAAAATCACACCAGTGTGAACCGAGTGTTGCAACTCCCGTCTATTGGTTCTCTGTATCGTTCCAATTTGTATCGTTCCAATTTCTTCTCTGTATCGTTCCAATTTCTTCTCTGTATCGTTTGCGTCCTGCAGGTGGCAGCCATGTCACATACTTCTCTCGTTCCAATTTCACGCATGCGCACACCACTCGTGCTCATGATACAAACGGACATTGCTGGATGTAGGAGTGGTTGCACCACTCAAAAATCACACGTTTGATTGTCCATGATAAAACTTTCACACCTCTTAAGCTGCTTTCAGACCTGAAGGGTGGACACAGGCTTTTATTTTCATTCACATTTGGCTCAAAAATGAAAAGCCTGGGGAAACGCATTGGAATATATGGCATAGGAAATGGGAGCCTTCGCTCGGATCGGTGAACCAATGGGATCCACTGCTTGTTTTCGACTGGCACCTGCCCCTCTAGACCAGAAAGGACACAGGCTGGGCCAGGCTACAGGCAGATTGTCCCCCACCCCTCTAGACCAGAAAGCACACAGGCTGTGCCAGGCTACAGGCAGATTGTCCCCACACCCCTCTAGATCAGAAAGCACACAGGCTATGCCAGGCTACAGGCAGATTGTCCCCCGCCCCTCTAGACCAGAAAGCACACAGGCTGTGCCAGGCTACAGGCAGATTGTCCCCCGCCCCTCTAGACCAGAAAGCACGCAGACTGGGCCAGGCTACAGGCAGATTGTTCCAAATAGCGTATGTCATTCATTGTGTTTTGTGTTTTCCCTGCAGGATGAGTGGAGCTCCAGTGACTCCAGTAAAAGTCAGGCTCACGGCTCCGATGACAAGACACACAGTCTGGAGACGCTACCGCCAGGTAACTACGCTACCCACAATGTACCGGGGCATACTTAACACCAAAGACAGGAGACGTGATACACAGAGGAGGCACCTGACACCTTACATGACGGCACTTGGAACACAATGCCCGGCCAGTCGCTTCATTCATCACACGTCTAGACACACTTAAAGTGTTCCATTACCATTAGTGTCTCGTTCTAGGCAGACCGTCATCCATCTCTGCCTTACTGATTCAATGTAGGGGCTCAAAACTGTGTGGAAACTATTCAGACATTTAGTTTTTCATTTAAACACATTGTTGCTGTCGAGCAGAAACCTCATATTTTGAGTTTGTAGATTTTTGAATTTGAACCTTGAATCCTATTTTGGACATGTGTGAGTGGTTTCCACTCGACAGAGGTGGCACAGAGACAGAGTGCTTCAACAAGACAATCACTCTTCATGGTCTTCTCATCAATGAACTGAAACAAATTAATGGCTGTCCATGATCTGCTGCTGATGGCAGAAAAGTTAACATACTGTACCAGGCAGCTGATCAAGGTGCTCTTAGCGGTATCTCTGTAGAAGGCCCGTAGTAGGACCTTGGGCCCCATACCAAACTGCATCAGTCGGCTGAAGTGAAAAGCAGTGCTGTGCATTTTTGGTGAGAATTTGTAAAAAAAAAGTTTTCTATTTGAGAACATCTAATGAAGGCGTTCCATAGCCGTTGGTGTAGCTGTGCTATGCACCCCATGTGCGTTTGATTTAGCATTTTGTTTTGGTCCATCGTGAACCAGATCTTCACATCTCAACAGCCTGCGACCACAACGTTGACAGCACAATACAAACCGTTTGAGCCGGCATTTGGAAATAACCCAAACGAAGGATGAGTTTACAGTTTACACGAAGCGAGACTACACAGTCTAAACCCCCATGTTACACACACACACACACACACACACACACACACACACACACACACACACACACACACACACACACACACACACACACACCAGCCTGTCATATGAAATGTGCTATAAATGGGGACAAGAAAAAGGGAGGAGAGATGGAGAGAGCAAGAGAGGGATGAAAGGAAAGATCTGTGAGAAAGGAAAAGGATGAAAGGGCGATGAAGTGGTGAAGGACAAATGGACAGAGAAGTGAACTGAAGAGGCAGCACATTTCAACTTGTTCGACATGAAGCTCAATGGACCAATAGATCACTGGTTCTTAAATATTACACACATGTCAAGAACGCCCAAATTGATATGTGTATTTAATTGTAGACCCCCCAACTGAAAATGTTTTGAAAATTGCTTCACTTTCACAAGCAGACTGTCTGTGTGCGGCCAGTGACAACAGCTGCATTTATTTAATATAGAGCAGAAAATAGGAGCATCTGTGCGCTTATGCTTGCACATCCTGTGGGTTTGGTGCGTTAGGTTAGGCCACACTTTGAATGAGACCCCATTGTGTGTGTGTGTGTGTGTGTGTGTGTGTGTGTGTGTGTGTGTGTGTGTGTGTGTGTGTGTGTGTGTGTGTGTGTGAGAGACTGAGCTACCGGGTTCTACCAGCTTCTACTAATCCTGTAGATCAAGGATCATCATCAAGGATATTAAACACACACACACACACACACACAGTCTCACACACACACACTCTCTTTCTATCCTGGGGGCAGAGACAGATCATCATAGCAACGTTTAGCTGATTGGCATGCAAAGTACACACACACACACACACACACACACACACACACACACACACACACACACACACACAGCGCCTACACATTGACATACTCACATTTTGTAGATATGTACACTACACACCTACACTTTGGTCTTTGTTTCTCACACACACACACACCCTTCTTCGCATACACAAAAGGAAGCTCTGTTATTATTGTCCGTGTACGTTCGTTGTGATGACAGAAGTTGTACATGTTGGTATATCTTATGTGGTATGTGACTATGTGTCAGGCGGTTCAGCCTGTTTTAAGAAAAGCATTGTGTCATTTTCTATTTTAGTGCGAGAACTACTGATTTAGAAGGCTATATGGTATATAATTGTTCGGAAACTTAACTTTGTCGATTATTTACAATATAATCAGTAGCAAATTGAAATTGGCCTTGTCGGCCATAAAAATGCCATATTGGTATCTAATTGGTCTCAAGATAATCCTGATTATTTTCACCGGTATTGATGACGCAATAATAATGTGACCGTCAATGGCTTTGTGTACTCGCAGAGTCTGCATGTGTCTGTCTCTTTAAAGGGCCTTTCAAACGTGAAGCGATATAACGCGCCTGTAGTTCATTTTCAACGAGACCTGCGTTTTTCCGCGGAGAAGTCGCGGGCGACAACGCAAGCGTATATACGCGAGCGCGGTGAATTTGTTGCTCGCGTGCTCGTTACGTGCACAGTGCACATGCCCGCGACTCACCAGACCTGGATTCTGTCTAGCTTTTTTTTTACGCTTGCGTTGTTGCGCCCCTCTTGAGAAGACCTGGAGGAGACCTGTCGTTGATCGAGGCAACAACGCCTGCGTTCCTCGCTTCCTGTTTGAAAGGCCCTTAAGAGTGTCAGCTGTTAGTGGGGAGGGGGGCTTACCATCTACTTTCACCAGCCAAACAAAAATTACAAATAAAGTTCAACAATGAGTTCAATAAAAAATATAATATAATTCAGACTTGATATACTGGAAATTTGACAAATATTGAATCAAGATCCTCTTAGCATCAAGTAAAAAAGCGATCACAAGATGCAAGTACCAACAGGATCCACCAACTAAAGACAATTGGATGGTTATTACAGAGGAAATGTACATCATGGAAAGTTCTATAACAAATGGGAAGAATGGGATCTCTTCCTCCAGCCCATTGCTGCTATTGTATGAGAATTTCAAACATTGTTTTTATTGTGTATAGTAATGTATGAAAAATGCAGCCCTTGTGTGTATTTTCATTTTTTTTTTCATTTTTTGTTGTCTTTGAGATTGTTTTTTTTTTGTGTTATCCGCTGTTTTTTCTCTCAAAAAAATATATAATATAATGTAATATATCAGAATTGGTATCGGCCGATATGACCCTGCAAATCAGATATCGGTCATCATTGATTAGTCAACCTTTACAACTACGTATGACTTTGTGCAATCATGATCAAGTACTAGGGTTCATTTACGAAAAAACTGAGAGTTAAAATATGGAGATAAGAGATTTCTGCCTGGCAGCAACAATATTTATATACCGGTATGAAATCGAATCAAATTATACAAATCTTGATAGCGCCAAACCACTCATACTGTATGTATGTTATGCGTTTGTAACAATCATATGATTATTGTGTGTGTTTTTAGGTAAGGTACGATGGCAGGACTTTGACCAGGACCTGTATATTGGAGCCACGGTGGTCCGACCGGGCCAGGACCCCTACTCCAGGAACAAGTTCAACCAGGTGGAGAGTGACAAGCTGCACATGGACCGCGCCGTCCCTGACACCCGACATGACCAGTACGTACAGTATCATTGCATGACGTTCACCACTGGTTCTCAACCTTTTTCATGTCGAGAACCCCAAAATTATGTATTTGGCCGCGGACACCCGTCTGAAAATGTTTTGTGCCAGTTGCCCCCAGAAGAGAAGATTTGTATGAAGAAAATAAATTATATTTGTAACGTGTTATATATAACTAATTTTGACAAAATAAAGCAGCATATCTCCTTTGAGGGAGAATATCACAAAGGTATATGCAAATTGATTAGTGCTAGTCTAAGGACTCATTTTAAGCAATAAAGCAGCATATCTCCTTTGAAGGAGATTCACAAAGGTATATATATGCAAAGACCCCCATTTCATAATCAAAAGGTCAAAGGTTACTGATGATATTTTGATTATGAAAATATTTGGAATGCCTGTCATAATATGCCAGCAGCTGTTCTGGTATATCTGAGGACATAGGGAGTAGAGATGTCACGGTGTCCGGTGATACCGGTGTTACCGGTGGGCGGGCACGCCACCGAGTACATTACTTGCACACCGATAGCACCGTTTTATTATTATTTTTAATGCTAGGCTATTTATTTTCTCGTGTACCCTATAAAACCACTTCAGTTCATTTCCGTGTGGCACCCGTGTGCTTATAAGCAGGTTATCAATACTTTAGTCAGATAACAGGTTGTATTATTATTATTATTATGATGAAGAGAACAGAAGTGATCTGCAGCAGGCAGAGCGGAGCTATCTGAAAACACACCAGCATGGTGTCAGATTTCACTTTCGCTTTGGTGACAGGTCTGAGCTGCATTCAGACTAGTGCATTGGATTTACGCTACGGTGAGTTTATACTTCCACAGTGTTTTAGTGCTTTATTTACTCACAATAACCTGTAGCAACGGTGCGCTCTCAATTCATCCTGTAATGATTTCCTGTTAGCGTCTCGATCAACGCTGATGAAGGCTATGTGAGCTGCCTGAAACACGTGCTGCGTTGTTGGTCTCGGTGATATGACTCGTATCATATGAGGAAAATAAAATGATGAAAAGAGTTCTGCTGGATTGCTTATCTTCTAGTTGCATTGTTTGACCGTGCCTGCCTATACTGCCTAAAGCCTCGACGTAGGCTAAGTAATTACTTTGGAAGTGCAAAGCGCTGTTTTAGTTTCTGTTTCTAAACTTTCTGGATCAATGCGAGGCAGGTCTATTAGGACACCTAGTGGTTGGATTCGGTGTTACCGGTTTAACCGGTGTTGAGAAGCACGGTGAAAACGGTGGGGAAATTCTAACACCGCGACATCTCTAATAGGGAGCCCAAATGCATAATAGTTTGCAGGTTTATGCAAGTTAAAATGTTTTGTCAGTGAATCAATTTGACAGGGTAAAAATACCATAGGTTATAGTCCAAGTATAGATTAGCATAATAACTTCGACTAAATAAATAAGTTTTATTCCATTGGTTACTTTTAATTTATGAACTAACACTAGTAATTTAGCATGAGAGGATAGACTTTATTCACGCATCAGACTTTTTAGTCGCCAGTTCACGGATTCTTCCGCAGGAGTACCTCCCTGTGGGTGAGACTGGTTGGTATTCTTTTTGGGGGCCTGTCTGAATCTCAGAATTGACAGCTGGGAGTTTTAATGGCTTTTTAGGAATCTGTTGTCCTGTTGAATAACCTTTACGAAAGAGGTCAATATCTTTTAACAACTCAATATCAGTTTGATTAGATTCTGTTTCAAGCCTGGGAAGTTTTAATGGCTGTTTAGGAATCTGTCCCTTAAGTAAAATAATATCTTCTTGTTGTTGATTACTCTTAATCGTAAGTTGTTCATTTTCATGCTTTTGACTTCTAATTAAATCAATACTTTGTTTTAATTTAGCTATTTGAGCTACTGTCTCTTTAGTGATGACATTAAAATAGGTAATTGATTTCTGTATATCTTCCATTTGGACCTTAAGGTTTTTGTTGGTGTTCAGTACCATATTTAATGCAGAAATACATCTGGCATTGGTAGTCTGTTTACTTTGTACCTCATCCACTTCAAAATGTGGCTGCTTCAGACATTCCTTCTCCAGTGTCAAAGGGCACGTGAAATCACATTTATCTTTGAGAGCTGGAGAGGGAAATTGGTTCAAATCTTTAGGATTATCATTAATATAATTCTGCGTTGCTTTCTCTAATGGTTTTGAATCAAGTGTTGTTAGTACAAATTCTGTGATTAATTTTAGCACATGAAGTACTTTTATAAGAAAGACCTTAGGGTATGATGATCCGGTGATAAAAATCATCATCACTAGAGGTGACAGAGACCGTACCAATTTCATGACATTGGTATTCTGGGATAAGGCGTCAGCCATTTTTGTCTCTGTAACACAGGGAGATTGATTAGAGAATTAAGCAAGGATAAAAGTAATTTAACCACAACAAAAATGATAGGTCTTTAGTTAAAGAATTGCACTAATGCAATATTATTTGGAAGGGTCAACAAGCAAGAGTTAAATTGATCTAATCAATTACTTTGATAAGTTTAAGAATGACACACTGAATAACACAGACACTGCAGAGAGAAAGGGAAGTCTCTTGCAGTGTGTGTGTGTGTGTGTGTGTGTGTGTGCGTGTGCGTGTGTTATGTGGGTGTGTGTGTTTGTCTATAGGGTTCGGTGTCCCAGACAAAAATAGACCTCCCCTCCTCAGGAGGGGGAGAGGTGTATCAGGAACACCCACACAATGGTACAGCCACAAATATGGCAGTCTGTAAGGGTGGTACACTCAAGATGGTGTACGCGTGGTACACTCAAGATGGCGTCGTTGGTTTGCCGTCTGGAGAGTGAGTCACGTGACTAGAAAGAATGTAAACACACTGGGGTGTTTATAGCTAGCTGACAGTGGCTGTCACATAAATTCTGTCCACCCTCTTCCCTGAGAATCAGAGGGTTAATTTTTTTTAAAGCAGCTTTCGTTGACTTGCAATTTAGACTATAGGTGAGTCAATATATGGTTTGACCCCAAAAAAATTGCAACAAAAGGTTTTTCAATGGATTTTGGTAGTATTGGGCATGCTAAATAACATACTAAAAGTTTACCAAAATCAACCTCCCAGAAAGCCGCCATTTTCAAGATGGCGTCCAAAATGGCTGCGGGGAGCTTAAAATGGCTATATCTCAAGTGGAGAAAATGTTTAAAAGGATTTTTCAACTGATTCTGGTATCTCTGGGCATGCTTAAGGACATACTAAAAGATTAGGAAAATATACCTTCCGGAAAGGCGTCATTTACAAGATGGCGTTCAAAATGGCAGCTTAAAATGCTTAAAAAGCACGAAAAGCTTAAAATGGCTATATATCAATAGAAAAAAAATACACAAATTATTTTTCACTTATGGTACCTTTAGACATGCTTATGATCATACAAAAATATCTAGGCGTTATTTTAAAAATGGCTGCTTGGAGCTTAAATTGGTTATACCTTAAAGTTGGTTACGATTCAACCAAAAAAGGTGGGTCTGTTGTTGGTCTTTAGTCATCATCCTCCCCAAGCTCCTCTGGAAGAAACTTGTTATGTGGATTGTCACATTCCTGAAGTTGACATGGTCCACAGACAGTAGTACAAGGTAGTCCATATTTTCTGCATGAGCAGCGTGTAGAGTGCCCTGCAAGCTGTGGAACAGTTACAATGAATGACCTTCAAGAGACTGTCTGGAGCAACATTCATTGTTGACATGAGTGGGACAAATCTATTGTCCTGAAGGTGCCACCCCCAGTTCAGGGCATCCATACCATCTTCTGTTCCCATCCAGATCATGATCTGGTAGTATGCTCTACGACAGTGAAATTTGGTAGCAGATTCAGTTGGTGGCAGACGTTCAGGCGTTAGTTGATGAAGCTGAGACAACTTTCTTGCTGAAAGTTTTATATCGCATTGTTGCGAGCGAATCTGTGCACTTTCCACCAAAGAGGACAGCCATTACTTGGCATCCAAGGTCATCGATCACGTCTGTGGTCTGGTTTGGGACAGTAAAAGCATTTGCACAAGATTGAAGGACAGGATCACCTTTTACAAGCTTCTGAAAAGCAGTCTTTTTGCCAACCCCAAAGATCCGAGAAGTCGTGTCACAGCATGGATGAACATCATCTGAGAACACATTTCATGTCCGAGTACTTCCTTTAAATGTTTTATGTCATACACTTTAAAACTGCCATCAGCTTTTGTTTTGTCTGATCTGAAATAAAGGCACTTACTATCTCCTTGTGCATAGTAAAGGAGTAAGACAAGGAGATCAGTATCTTCTCCAATCAGCGTAGTGGTGTGAAGAAGAGATGCATCCACTGCAGCCTTTGCTATGTCTACATCAGCATCTCCATGTGCATTGATCACAATGCAATTCCTTTCTTTCAGTTCAACACTTGACATTGATTCTACACTTCTTTTTCAACGTTTCCTGATAGTCTCCCAAACTGGAGAGCTGTCATTGGAGGAGGTTATGTGTTATGAGCTCAGTCCTTTCCCTCCTGCCCTTTTTGAAGCCAGAAACGTTTTCCGCAAGGCTGATAAACCACAACTAGCGCATGCGATCAGTGGTCATGCAAGTGATGCAATCTTAGATTCGGTACCAGAAACAGAGCATTATGTTCTTGATGGAGGTTCGCTCCTTCACCGAATACCATGGAAGCTCGGACAAAGCTATGGTGAAATTGCACAGTCATATGCAGACTTCACCATCACTAAATATGGCTCAGCAACAACCATTGTGTTCGATGGCTATGAGGATGGGCCATCCACTAAAGATAACACACATCAAAGAAGAGGCAACAGTATGCATCCCATTGTCAGCTTCACTGCCGAGACAGAGTTCACAGGTAAGAAGGAGGAGTTCCTGTCAAGAGATCTGAATAAAAAGAGACTGATCCAAATGATAAGTGTTGAACTGAAAGAAAGGAATTGCATTGTGATCAATGCACATGGAGATGCTGATGTAGACATAGCAAAGGCTGCAGTGGATGCATCTCTTCTTCACACCACTACGCTGATTGGAGAAGATACTGATCTCCTTGTTTTACTCCTTTACTATGCACAAGGAGATAGTAAGTGCCTTTATTTCAGATAAGACAAGACAAAAGCTGATGGCAGTTTTAAAGTGTATGACATAAAACATTTAAAGGAAGTACTCGGACATGAAATGTGTTCTCAGATGATGTTCATCCATGCTGTGACTGGCTGTGACACGACTTCTCGGATCTTTGGGGTTGGCAAAAAGACTGCTTTTCAGAAGCTTGTAAAAGGTGATCCTGTCCTTCAATCTTGTGCAAATGCTTTTACTGTCCCAAACCAGACCACAGACGTGATCGATGACCTTGGATGCCAAGTAGAGATGCTCCGATCAGGTTTTTTGGGGCCGATCACCGATCACCGATCACTGGAAACAGTACAGGCCGATACCGATATTGCCGATACCGACCGATCACAGCGTCGTGAAATCCATATTTTTTTCCATTGTGTAGCATATATACTTACTGTAGTTTCTACTGTACTCTTCTTACACATCATTGACATTGTAAGTATAAAAATTAGGAGATGAGAAAGTTTTTTTGCAAGCTGAGGCAACGTGCAATATTTCACTCTAGACTCTCTTAGAGACAACTTGGAGGTTACAGAGTAAACTGTAGAGACTCAAAATGCAGTGGTTCCCAAAGTGGGGTCCGTGGACCCCCAGGGGTCCTTGAGGGAGTTCCAGGGGGTCCCCAGCTAAAAGGATAGTTTGGAACCAAATGGACCCGTCAGGGTTAACATTGATTTTACAATATAATTTGGGGTCTCAGAGATAGAAGTGGCATTAAATGGGGGTTCGTAGTCAAACTGGGGGTCCTTGAAATTAAACTGGTGGAGAAATTTGAGAATCACTGCTACAATCTTCTTATGGGGGTCCCTGGCATATCTTTTCAAATGGGGGTCCGTGGGCTGGTGATCAGTGTCAATTTGGGGGTCCTTGACGTGAAAAGGTTTGGGAACCACTGTCTTAGAGACAACTTGGAGAGTAAACTGTAGCTTTCTTCTTTCATCAAATACAAAAATATAATAATAATAATAACATACCGTACATGTTCAGTGCACGGACACAGACAACTGAACATTTCACTGTACAGACTAAAATAAAAAGCAGGCTGCTAGAGTTAGCACTTGTATACTGTATAGGCTCGCTGATCGTTAGCTTAGTGCTTAGATTAGCGTTTAGCTACTGATTCAACCCACTGATTGAACTTCATCTCCGCCTTTAATCTAAGTAATTTTTTTATTGACAACGTGAACGAACCCCGACACCAGCGCTGCAAAAATAGACAGATCTACAAGCTCTCAACGCGTAGCGAACTGCGCTGCGCTTTAGAGATGAGTCGGTCACGAACGAATCAAAATAACTAGTTCTTTTTGGTGAACGAAACCGATCCGGTCACTTCCGTGAACGATCCGTTCAAAATGCAAATGACGGGGAATCGCCCGGCTGCTCTTCTCATTCAGTGCGAGGCTGCGAGCCGGAGGGTGCAGGTCGGGGCCGTGCTCTCCGTCTCCAGGGCTCCCACACACTTCTCCGGGGAGGAGGAGGAGCACTGGGCACTGGCAGGCTACATGTTGCTATGGCTAAAAACACTGTCAGCAGCCAGTGGTTGTGATGTTAGCTTCAAGCTAACAAACCAAGCTAATAGCTTGGCTTGCATCTGCTTGTCCGTTCCCTTCACTTCATCTCCACCTGTAACTTATTTCTTATTTTTTCCCAAGCTCTCAACAGCGACCGGAGCTGCAAAAACAGGCGCCCCCTTAAAGGAGACTTGCCACTGTCCCACTGTCTGTTTTGATCGGGCATTTTGATCGGCAATTTTGATTTATTTTGAGAATCCGATCCGATCCGATACAGGCATGATCGGCCGATCATGATCGGTGGCCGATCGATCGGCGCAACTCTAATGCCAAGTAATGGCTGTCCTCCTTGGTGGAAAGTGCACAGATTCGCTCGCAACAATGCGATATAAAACTTTCAGCAAGAAAGTTGTCTCAGCTTCATCAACTGTAACGCCTGAACGTCTGCCACCAACTGAATCTGCTACCAAATTTCACTGTCGTAGAGCATACTACCAGATCATGATCTGGATGGGAACAGAAGATGGTATGGATGCCCTGAACTGGGGGTGGCACCTTCAGGACAATAGATTTGTCCCACTCATGTCAACAATGAATGTTGCTCCAGACAGTCTCTTGAAGGTCATTCATTGTAACTGTTCCACAGCTTGCAGGACACTCCGCTGCTCATGCAGAAAATATGGACTACCTTGTACTACTGTCTGTGGACCATGTCAACTTCAGGAATGTGACAATCCACATAACAAGTTTCTTCCAGAGGAGCTTGGGGAGGATGATGACTAAAGACCAACAACAGAACCACCTTTTTTGGTTGAATAGTAACCAACTTTAAGGTATAACCAATTTAAGCTCCAGGCAGCCATTTTTAAAATAACGCCTAGATATTTTTGTATGATCATAAGCATGTCTAGAGGTACCATAATCAAGTGAAAAATCATTTGTGTATTTTTTTTTCTATTGATATATAGCCATTTTAAGTTTTTCGTGCTTTTTAAGCATTTTAAGCTGCCATTTTGAACGCCATCTTGTAAGTGACGCCTTTCCGGAAGGTATATTTTCCTAATCTTTTAGTATGTCCTTAAGCATGCCCAGAGATACCAGAATCAGTTGAAAAATCCTTTTAAACATTTTCTCCACTTGAGATATAGCCATTTTAAGCTCCCCGCAGCCATTTTGGACGCCATCTTGAAAATGGCGGCTTTCTGGGAGGTTGATTTTGGTAAACTTTTAGTATGTTATTTAGCATGCCCAATACTACCAAAATCCATTGAAAAACCTTTTGTTGCAATTTCTTTGGGGTTAAGCACTTTTTTTTCATAGATCGACTCACCTACTATAGGAGCAAGGAAAGCGTTCTTTTAAAATTTGTGAACACATTGTACAAGGAGCGCAGTGGCTATCTGTCTGATCTTCACTTGTACAAAAATGAACCAACATATAATAAATATTAGCTATGCCTATATTTATTAATTTACAGTGGTTTATTTGATCTTTTAACCAGATTGGATCATATTGAAGGATTACAATATGAACAAATTGCTTATTTTGCCTTTTTACACGACTTTAAGTGGACTTTAACACACGATTAACGGTGGCTTTGCACATTAAGCAATTAGACTGTTTTTAATGTAAACACATTGTGGATTAAACACACGATAATGTGAATTTTAACATTAAGCATACAGTAGCTTATGTTTGCGTTTCTCTGTCAGTGGACTCGATTTTGCGCTAAATTGATGACGGTTAGACTCGGATAGAGTCGGATAGATATGGCTCATAAGCTCAAGCTAGTGTAGACCAGGGGTTCCCAACCTTTTTTGGACCAGGTACCCCTTTTGCGGTAGATATTTTTCCAGGTACCCCCTCATCCTCGCAACACAGATAACAATATATTTACAACCACAAGCAGTGTTTCCTGCAGGAAAAAGCTTTGGCATGGTGCTGGGCGCAGGCCGCAGGGGGGCCTTCTTGCGTCGAACATTTTGATTAATTAATTAATTTGATTCAATAATTAATGAATAAGATTAATAAATTAAGATTGATTTGTATTATTGCTCTTGTATTGCTATTGGAGACACTGGGGGGACACTGGGCAGGCACTGGGGAGGCACTGGGGAGACACTGGGGAGACACTCGGGAGGCACTCAGGGAGGCACTGGGGAGGCACTCGGGGGGGGGGGGGGGGGACACTGGGGAGGCACTCAGGGGGACACTGGGGAGGCACTGAGTGGACACTGGGGAGGCACTGGGAAGGCACTGAGGGGACACTGGGGAGGCACTGGGAAGGCACTGAGGGGACACTGGGGAGGCACTGGGAAGGCACTGGGGAGGCACTGGGGAGACACTGGGGAGACACTGGGGAGCATGGGGAGGCACTCAGGGGGACACTGGGTAGGCACTGGGGAGGCACTCGGCTGGTCACTGGGGAGGCACTCAGGGGGACACTGGGGAGGCACTGGGAAGGCACTGGGGAGACACTGGGGAGGCACTGGGGAGACACTGGGGAGCATGGGGAGGCACTCAGGGGGACACTGGGGAGCATGGGGAGGCACTCAGGGGGACACTGGGGAGACACTGGGGAGGCACTGGGGAGACACTGGGGAGGCACTGGGGAGGCACTGGGGAGACACTGGGGAGACACTGGGGAGGCACTCAGGGGGACACTGGGGAGGCACTGGGGGGACACTGGGGAGGCACTCAGGGGGACACTGGGGAGGCACTGAGGGGACACTGCAGGAGGCACTGGGAAGGCACTGGGGAGAAACTGCAGCCACTGGGGAGACATTGGGGAGCCACTGGGCAGACACTGGGGAGGCACTGGGCAGACACTGCAGGGAAGACACTGGGGTGGCACATGGGGAGGCACTGGGAAGGTACTGGACATTTCATATCACACACACACACCATGATTCACAAGCCCCCTTTTTTTTTTTTTTTTTTGAGGGGGCTTGGGTACCCCCTGGCTATGCGTCGCGTACCCCTAGGGGTCCGCGGACCCCACGTTGGGAACCGCTGGTGTAGACCATGCAGGGATCTGTGCACTCAGTTTGGCTCAAAAATAACTGGAGCTGCACAGGTATTAAGTTTCACAGGCTAAGACAGTCAGGCAAGACTTTCAACTGCCTAATGATCAATTATCTTTTAGGTTGTTAAGGTCCTAATGGCTAATTGGATGAGACGTCAAGTTCCAATATGTACCCTAACAAGGTTTAATTGCTCATAGTTGAACTCACTAAAAGAAAAACAATTTGTTGATGACACATCAGCAAAGCAAGGATGTTAAAATTGGCCTCACTCCATGTCATAGTGTGGAGCCGAAGGGTTTAAGGTTGAAATCCTATTGTCGATTCAAAAATATGTTGGCCAAATATAGGCGTCAAAAATGTTGAATCAACAATAGGTGGGCCTCACTCGGGGCACCAATAATGTAACGTGTTATATATTTAATCCTGTGTATAGACTTTATATCAGTGTAATTCATAATTATGAATTAATTATTCAGAAATATGAATTATAAGTTTAAAAATTAAGAGTCAAAATCTATCTGAATTTAAGAAGGGGCACCAGTGAAATGAGTTTAGGAATAAGCACCAGATTGATTTGTATTTAACCCTTAAGTTAAACCACTAATAAAATAATTAAAAGATTATAAAATAATCAATTATTGTTTTATCTTAATAAATCTATGGAATCTGAAGGTAAGAGATATTTTCCATTACATAGCCTTTCTTACTTATGTGTCAAAAACCAGTAAGTTCAACTTCTTGAGCAAATAATAGACTTGTTTAAAAATGAATCAATTTATTTCCACACCTAAGCTAATAGACAAACTCAGTAGAACAATAATCAAATGAATTCTTAAACAAGGCTAATACAGGTTCAAATAGAATTTAAGAAACAAATCAAATGATAATGAAATATCTATATGATAGATAATGTTCTTTGCCATGAACTTAGAAACTTGATGTAAAGCATCACTTTCCTGAGAGTTGGTTTGTTGAGAGCTTTGAGAGAGAGGCAGACTGGGGTCGTCTGTCTTCTGAGGGGGAGAGGTTGCGCGGCAGGTGGCAAGCGGCAGGGGTTGTGGTTGGTCTGGCTAACCCCTGAGCTTCTCGTTGTAGTGCCTTGGGTTGCCTGGGATCGCCTGGGACGCTCAGGTCAGAGCGTCGGGAGCTGGTCTGTGTAGTGATGTGGCCAAGACCCTCTCATCAGACATCCTTCTGGTTCCTTTCCTCTCCCTCCATCCGGTCCTCTGGATCTCACTAGTCCTATACCGTCCCTGATTCTCCTGGACTCTCCACTATCCTAGTTGGTCTTCTTTCTGCCTCCTCAATATATAGTTATCTTTGTTGTGCAATGCATGGCTCAGTTACCATGTATGTCACTCTCTTTGCAAGATGGAGACATTGAGATGTCTTGTGACATTCCCAGACGTTGTCAACATATTGCTGTCGTGAGGCAAAGTTTCTTTGAAGTTCATTTTGGGAAAGAGTGTACGCATGCACTTTTCATGGCTTTAGATCTCACATAACACACAATCTGCATTACATGTACACATGTATGAATCTACATTTATTGTACAGTGAATGTCATATTTCCAATTGATGGTCAAGGAATTGTGAATGAATGCTTTTATGACTGAGTGGAACATTCAACCAGTGTGACATATCCAAAGTCAGGGTGTGATCTGTGGCGATGACACTTAATCCAGCTGAAATGGAATCAAGTCTTTATGACACTTAATCCAGCTGAAATGGAATCAAGTCTTTATGGTACAAGGGTATCCCATGGAACTGAGTCTCTGAGTCTGTAGGGAAACAAGTCAATAGATTGTACTTCCTTGTACATATGAACATGAAGGCCAGTGGTGCCTGGAATTGGACAGTTCCAGTAAGAGTGTGTATATTTGTGCACACAATTATGCCACATGGGCAGGATTTGAGACCATTCTTGAGGGTCAAAAGGTCAGCAGACCCCTCTGCAGGGCTATAACTGTCCGGCTCCTCTACTTAAATGCACTGCATGTGCATGTGACGTCAGTATGGGAGAGAGAAATCACTTCAACATGTTCATTAGATATCATCCAATGCAGTATGTGCTATAGCTGGATGCGATAGCTTAATTGTGCCTTTATACCCCTCGTCTACTACATATTCAATATTTTTTCAAATATTTTACCGTTTTGCCGCCAGCATTAATTCATCTATCGTGCATTGCCACGGTTTTATCGCGCGCAACCCTTATTTTGAAGAGCCAAATATCCGTAACCGGATGTTACATTGACAAAATGTTGTTCTCTCGGTCGGTGGTGGAAAAATCCGACAGCGAGTATCACAGCGCCTGCTGTCGGCCATTGAAAAACCTTGTTTTCACCAGAAACTACATTCATTGCGCCGATTTGTAGATACTGTACAGGCCTGTGAAAGCATCTTCAAAATGGCCACGGCCACTGTCCCACTTTGACTGTAACCCTGGAAAACTTAGGCTACGGTTCTGGCAGGCTAGACGATTAATTTAATCCTACGGTTACTACGGTTCTGGCGGGCTAAAAAGCAGAAGTACAAGTTTGCTGAGTTGGTAATACAAAGTGGCGAGCTGTGAGCTTGTAGATCTGCTTTTTTAGAAAAGCCAATTTTCCGGACAGTGTGCGGGTAATTTTCTTTGTTTTTCAAAGATACCCTTTTTAGGAAAAGCCAACTTATAAATGTGATGAAATGTTTGTGATGCTGTGTTATCTACTCTTGCTGGGGACCCCTGGAAAGCCCCAAGAACCTCAGAACATAGAGTGTAGAAATGGAACCAAATGCTTATTTGTACACTCTAGTCCACTTGGATCCTAACTATCCATGATATAGCCGGGGAACCTTCTCAAGGACCCCACTTTGAGAACCACTAAACCACACAACAAATATACACACTATACTACACACACACACACACACACACACACACACACACTGTGTGTGCAGCGTTATACAATGGAAAGGACCTTCTGGGAAATTAATTCCTCCTTTGTGGCCTATCAGATGCAACCAGGAAGTGTAGTCAGCACACACATTAAAGCCATTAATTTAGCGTAGTCCTGATAAGACTCGGCCAGATGCAGTCAGTGCACCACATACAGACCATAGACATAACTACTATATGTAGATGCCAGCATTGGCTACTGGGGCCATACGTCAATGCGCCCCCATGTTAAGCCGGGCAGCTTGAGGTTACTGCACTGCAAGAAATATTCCCCAAATATATATCGTTGTTGTCGGGCAGAAACCTCTTATCTCCATATCCTAACTTTGTGTGTTTTTTTTTGGTAAATTAATGACCTTATCGTCATAATTTTTCGACCGCAGTCGAGATCATGGATTTCACAATGCCACGCCAGACTTTCTGGTCCTTCATTGCCATCCCCAGTTCCTGCTTACTGATGTCCCTAGCGATGACATCAGGGAACGACAGTTTTCTATCTCTGGTCTGCTTTGAGGCAGGACTCCAGAGAAGAAGGGAAGATATAACCTCATTGTCAGCTCTGTAGCAGTGGCCTGCAAACTGTGTTTTTCTGGATCGGACTAGTGAAGAAACACGGGGAAGTTTGCCGTATATTAGATTAGTCGATGGGTGGCTCTTCCAAGACAGATTTTACGCTCTCATTAGAAGGCGGGTGTAAGAGCCATCCAACCGTTTCTCTAGATTATTTGAAAGTGTCCATGTCTCGGAGCCATAGAGTAGAATCGGCTCAACGGTCGTCCTAAATATTTTTACTTTTAACATCTTACTAAGCTGGGATGACCAGAATTTATGCGTGTCATTGCAGGCTGACCAGGCCATACCCTTCCTAGTTTGAAAGTCCTTTTGGGAAGAAGATGAACATGAACCCAAATACTTGTAGTCATCAACCTGTTTCAGAGGAGTGTTAACTGTTAAGTGTGACCTACTTGTACTTGAACATATACAGCTGCGCATCACACAAAAGCATTAAATGTAGCAGATCTGCTTTCGCAAAACGCGGCACGTTTTGAGCTTGTAGATCTGCTACTGTACTTTTGCCGTTTCTAATTTGAATCCTGAAAAGTAACGGTTTTGGACATACAAGGTTTCCAGACGATGAATAAGTACCTGAGATTAAAACCTTTTCTCTTTTATAATCCTTATTGTTAAACTATGTAAGATATGGTGTCTTGGTATGAAAAGACCACCTGCTGATGTGGTTTGGTGTAGAGGAGGGAACCCCCCACCCCCCCCTCTACACCAAACCTCTTAGTCGAAAATAGCAGACCTGCTAGCTCACAACGCCTCGCAGTTCCCCTCAGAATAGGGATGGTATAGGGTTCAGTGGTTAATGTTTAAGAAAATCAGACCGGTCTGAAGTGAGTGGTGCAACAGTTGGTACTCTAAACATAGGGACATAGCTGTTCCTTGGAGTGGTTGCACCACTCAAAAAGCGAACATCTTGTTGTAAACCCCTGATATACTGTGCAGTGTGCACACTGCATGGAAAATCTGCTGCTCAGTGCCAGGACTAGGGTCGGTATCGACCCCCTGTCTTGTCTAGTATGTCCTCTCTCTCTCTACTGTTGATTTCCTGTCGCTTTACTATTTTTCTCTAATCTGACCTGATCTGAAAAACGTACATATTTTACATAAACTTGTTGAACAGGACAAGCACTTTGTTGGAACTATAAGTAAACAAGAATGACTCGAGTCATAACTGCCAGGTGCAGCAAGCGCTGCTGCTTGGCCGTCTCTGTTGTGCATCTTTTCTCATGCATGTACATTTTCATGTGTTTGAAAAAGACATCAAGCCTATGGCTATATTCTTAGTACCATAGTAGCCGTTTAATTCAGCAACTATTTTTACCAGCTGCTGTGTGAAGCACAGCAGAGCTGGTTTATGAACGATTGTTTTGCCTTTCTGGACTAGCAAGCTATCTCTCTCATTGGCTGCCGTAGTGCCCGTACCGGAGTGGAATAGTAAGAGAGTGGCGACACGTGGGTGGCGACCCCTCGGGGGGTCCCGGAATTATTTTGGGGGGTACCCAGATGATTAAAAATGTTGTTTTCTTTTTTGAAAACTAGGGTGTTTTCATGATTCTGAATCCATTCCAAGCATTAGTTTAGTATAAAAAACACTCCTTGGCCTAAAAACAGTCAAAGCCGTATTCACAAATGTGATGAGGTCAGCACATTTGAGCACGTTTGGGCAAGTGGCTATGGCTGTTTTTAGCCCAAGGAATGTTTTTTGTGCAAAACTAATGCTTGGAATGGATTCAGAATCATGAAAACCCCATAGTTTGACACGTCACATGCTACTGAAAGCAGAATGAATTTTAGGTAATTTTGCCTTAATGTTAAAATTTAGGTTACACACCATAAGCTGGACATAGGAGGGGCTATCGCCCCTCAAAATAATCAAAGCATAATATAGCTTGCAGCTTACTAGGCATGGAAATTCTAAAATAAAATATAATGATATTTTAAAAGCGGATGACAACTGTACTAGTAGTCCCAGACTCATTTGGAAATTGTGGAATCGTTTCTGGCTACGTGAGATGTATGACAGTGTGTCTCTTTGTCCGTCTGTCTGTGTCTGGAGCTAATCTTGCAAACCGCTGGAGCGATCAGCACCAATGTGTTCTAAACAGAACAGACCGGATGGCATGCATCAGATGAAAGACTTGAAACTCAAATTGGATTAGCAAAAAAATTACTTGTGAGCATGTCATTGGAGTTGACATTTTGTGAGACAAATATGAAACCAGGTCTAGGAAAACATGCCCAAAAGAAGCGGTTATAGGACACATGAGGCATGAGCACTTTAAACCTTTGCATCGGCTATTATATTTAATATATATTTGAAGTTTTTCATAAAACTTAAGTCAGGATTTAGAAGGTGTTTTAAAAAAGAATCGGCTTCAGGTCTAAATGGGTTAAATGATAATCCAAAATTTGGAAGCAAGCCCAAATAAACTAAACTTCAGAAACAAGCCCTAAAAAACGGCAACCCTAGACTACCAATATTTACAAGCATCTTTACTGAATAAGCAAGCAGATCAAAGTCGCTTATAATAAGCAGACATGGCAACAGCCGCAACACTGCCTGTCATTGGTGAGCTACTCCAGTCCAAATAGGCCGTATTGTGAGGTCCCTTTTCGTTCAGTTCCGTTCCCACGGAAGTGGGACTACACCATTTTTTCTCCATAAAAGAGATTTATAGGTAGAAAGTCAAAATAAAAAAGTTCTACTCGTGCCCTCCTGCAGTTTTTTTATAATCCGTGATCGAAGACGGGACTATTTCTTACAAGGCGTAATAATATTATGTGCAAGGGGAGTGGTGTGGTTTTGGTCACGTGGACCAATCGCGTAGCCGCTTTATTCCCTTGAGTATGCGTGACGTCATCGTATGCGGAAGAACTTTTTGTTGTCCATAGCAACCTAGCAACTCACTGTTGCGATGCTGTTTTCATTCACTCTAAACTGGGAAAATGGGAAAGAGCTGTTGTGCGATTGACTGTACAAACAGATTAAAAAAGAACTCGGAGCTATCCTTTTACAGACTGCCGAAATGTAAAGAAAAAATAAGTAAATGGATCGCTGCACTTTGCCGATGTAGTCATGTTTCAGGGCTACTGGAATCCATGGATTTGCGGGTGCCACTTTCACTTTGTGTCAGGTATGTTGCTTTTTTTGTAAAACCATACGTTCAATGTAAAAGGGCCTTTTCACACAACGTCCCGTTTTAAACGAACGGAGTTCTCTTCTTGTGGACCAAGAAGTGGATTAACATAGTCCGTTCCCCTGAAAGAGATCTGGTCAGGAGTAATTACTCATCAACATGTTACGTGAGTCCGTGGAAAGACTTGATGTTAATGTTCTTATTGATCAACACACCCTGTTAAGTCTCCATGGTTTTCCTCAGAATATCGTATGACACTGATTTATATGACACATTAAGAGTCCACTGACAACCACTACAGTGGTTTAATATCAAACCTTTTTTTTTTTTTTTTTTTTCAAGGACCCACATAACTTTTGATTGTTATTGCACAAATGGATCCTTAAGGTCTGTAACTTACTCTGAGAGTGTACGAATGGAACCAAATGGACCCATAGTGTCAGAGTTACAGACATGCATGTGTCCATTTGTACACTCAGGCTGTAAGGGTCCATTTGGTTCCATCTCTCAGAGTTACAGACCTGTAAGGTCTTGGCTTGACCATACTAAACGGGCATAGAGCCCCGCTCTCCGAAGGACGCCGCGCATGGGACCGGACCTCGGTCTTATTAAAAAAAAAATTGTGGACCTTCATCATTTCTAGTTGAGGACCCTTGTTCTAAGCACTTTTTCATGGGTCCCAACACGGCCTAAAAGCTGCCTGTAGCAGCCAGGGAGCTTCTTGTGCTGGAACAACTCATCCCAACAACCACAACATCCTCTACTAACCTACCATGACACTTAAAACTGTATGGTCACAAGCAGTCACTGTACAGGCTAGGCAATGAATGAATGGTCTCCCGGCCACAACCTTAACATAAATCACGTGATATTTGGACTAATTGCTGACAGACCACTGTATTATAATGCGCATGGGTCTCCTCTCCACTCCTCTTTTACCATTTTTAATCCTTTCTCCTCTCCTCTTATTCTGTTTTTCTCCTTACTCCTCTCCCCTATTTTCTCCATTCTCCTTTCTCCTCTTTTGTCCTCTCCCTCCTCTCTCCTCTTGTCCTCTCCCCTCCTCTCTCTTTTCTCCTCTCCCCTCCTCTCTCCTCTTTCTCCTCTCCCCTCCTCTCTCCTCTTTTGTCCTCTCCCTCCTCTCTCTTTCTCCTCTCCCCTCCTCTCTCTTTCTCCTCTCCCCTCCTCTCTCCTCTTTTGTCCTCTCCCCCCTCTCTTTTGTCCTCTCCCCTCCTCTCTCCTCTCCCCTCCTCTCTCCTCTTTTGTCCTCTCCCCTCCTCTCTCCTCTTTTGTCCTCTCCCCCTCTCTCCTCTCCCCTCCTCTCTCCTCTTTTCCTCCCCTCCTCTCTCCTCTTTTGTCCTCTCCCCTCCTCTCTCCTCTCCCCTCCTCTCTCCTCTTTTCTCCTCCCCTCCTCTCTCCTCTTTTGTCCTCTCCCCTCCTCTCTCCTCTTTTGTCCTCTCCCCTCCTCTCTCCTCTCCCCTCCTCTCTCCTCTTTTGTCCTCTCCCCTCCTCTCTCCTCTTTTGTCCTCTCCCCTCCTCTCTCCTCTTTTGTCCTCTCCCCTCCTCTCTCCTCTTTTGTCCTCTCCCCTCCTCTCTCCTCTTTTCTCCTCCCCTCCTCTCTCCTCTTTTGTCCTCTCCCCTCCTCTCTCCTCTCCCCTCCTCTCTCCTCTTTTGTCCTCTCCCCTCCTCTCCTCTTTTGTCCTCTCCCCTCCTCTCTCCTTTTGTCCTCTCCCCTCCTCTCTCCTCTTTCTCCTCCCCTCCTCTCTCCTCTTTGTCCTCCCCTCCTCTCTCCTCTTTTGTCCTCTCCCCTCCTCTCCTCTTTTGTCCTCTCCCCTCCTCTCTCCTCTTTTGTCCTCTCCCCTCCTCTCTCCTCTTTTGTCCTCTCCCCTCCTCTCTCCTCTTTTGTCCTCTCCCCTCCTCTCTCCTCTTTTCTCCTCCCCTCCTCTCTCCTCTTTTGTCCTCTCCCTCCTCTCTCCTCTTTTCTCCTCTCCCCTCCTCTCTCCTCCTCTCCCCTCCTCTCTCCTCTTTCTCTCCCCTCCTCTCTCCTCTTTTGTCCTCTCCCCTCCTCTCTCCTCTTTTCTCCTCTCCCCTCCTCCTCTCTCCTCTCCCCTCCTCTCTCCTCTTTTCTCCTCTCCCCTCCTCTCTCCTCTTTTCTCCTCTCCCCTCCTCTCTCCTCTTTTCTCCTCTCCCCTCCTCTCTCCTCCTCTCCCCTCCTCTCCTCTTTTGTCCTCTCCCCTCCTCTCCTCTTTTCTCCTCTCCCCTCCTCTCTCCTCCTCTCCCCTCCACTCCTCTTTTGTCCTCTCCCCTCCTCTCCTCTTTTGTCCTCTCCCCTCCTCTCTCCTCTTTTGTCCTCTCCCCTCCTCTCTCTTTTCTCCTCTCCCCTCCTCTCTCCTCTTTTCTCCTCTCCCCTCCTCTCTCCTCTTTTGTCCTCTCTCCTCTGTTCTCCTCTCCCCTCCTCTCCTCCTCTCTCCTCTTTTCTCCTCTCCCTTCCTCTCCTCCTCTCTCCTCTTTTCTCCTCTCTCCTCTTTTCTCCTCTCCTCTCCTCTTTTCTCCTCTTTTGTCCTCTCCCCTCCTCTCTCCTCTTTTCTCCTCTCCTCTTTTCTCCTCTCTCCTCTTTTCTCCTCTCTCCTCTTTTCTCCTCTCCTCTTTTCTCCTCTCCCCTCCTCTCTCCTCTTTTCTCCTCTCCCCTCCTCTCTCCTCTTTTCTCCTCTCCCCTCCTCTCTCCTCTTTTCTCCTCTCCCCTCCTCTCTCCTCCTCTCCCCTCCTCTCTCCTCTTTTGTCCTCTCCCCTCCTCTCCTCTTTTCTCCTCTCCCCTCCTCTCTCCTCCTCTCCCCTCCTCTCTCCTCTTTTGTCCTCTCTCCTCCTCTCTCCTCTCCCCTCCTCTCTCCTCTTTTCTCCTCTCCCCTCCTCTCTCCTCTTTTCTCCTCTCCCCTCCTCTCTCCTCTTTTCTCCTCTCCCCTCCTCTCTCCTCCTCTCCCCTCCTCTCTCCTCTTTTGTCCTCTCCCCTCCTCTCCTCTTTTCTCCTCTCCCCTCCTCTCTCCTCCTCTCCCCTCCTCTCTCCTCTTTGTCCTCTCCCCTCCTCTCCTCTTTGTCCTCTCCCCTCCTCTCTCCTCTTTTGTCCTCTCCCCTCCTCTCTCTTTTCTCCTCTCCCCTCCTCTCTCCTCTTTTCTCCTCTCCCCTGCCTCTCTCCTCTTTTGTCCTCTCTCCTCTGTTCTCCTCTCCCCTCCTCTCCTCCTCTCTCCTCTTTTCTCCTCTCCTTCCTCTCCTCCCTCTCCTCTTTTCTCCTCTCTCCTCTTTTCTCCTCTCCTCTCCTCTTTTCTCCTCTTTTGTCCTCTCCCCTCCTCTCTCCTCTTTTCTCCTCTCCTCTTTTCTCCTCTCTCCTCTTTTCTCCTCTCTCCTCTTTTCTCCTCTCCTCTTTTCTCCTCTCTCCTCTTTTCTCCTCTCCTCTTTTCTCCTCTCTCCTCTTTTGTCCTCTCCCCTCCTCTCTCCTCTTTTCTCCTCTCCTCTTTTCTCCTCTCTCCTCTTTTCTCCTCTCTCCTCTTTTCTCCTCTCCTCTTTTCTCCTCTCTCCTCTTTTCTCCTCTCCTCTTTTCTCCTCTCTCCTCTTTTCTCCTCTCCTCTTTTCTCCTCTCCTCTTTTCTCCTCTCTCCTCTTTTGTCCTCTCCCTCCTCTCTCCTCTTTTCTCCTCTCTCCTATTTTCTCCTCTCTGTCTCCTCTTTTCTCCTCTCTCCTCTTTTCTCCTCTCCCCTCCTCTCCCCTCTTTTGTCCTCTCTCCTTTTTTCTCCTCTCCCCTCTCTCTCTCCTCTTTTCTCCTCTCTCCTCTTTTGTCCTCTCTCCTCCTCTCTCTTTTCTCCTCTCCCCTCCTCTCCTCTTATTCTCCTCTCCCCTCTTTTGTCCTCTCCTCTCCCCTCTTTTGTCCTCTCCCCTCCTCTCTCTTTTCTCCTCTCTCCTCTCCCCTCCTCTCCCCTCCTCTCTCCTCTTTTGTCATCTCCCCTCCTCTCTCCTCTTTCTCCTCTCCCCTCTTTTCTCCTCTCCCCTCCTCTCCTCTTTTATCCTCTCTCTTTTCTACTCTCTCCACTCCTCTCTCCTCTTTTGTCATCTCCCCTCCTCTCTCCTCTTTCTCCTCTCCCCTATTTTCTCCTCTCACTCCTCTTTTCTCCTCTCCCCTCTCCACTCCTCTTTTCTCCTCTTAACTCCTCTTTTCTCCTCTCCCTCTCCACTCCTCTTTTCTCCTCTCAACTCCTCTTTTCTCCTCTCCCTCTCCACTCCTCTTTTCTCCTCTTAACTCCTCTTTTCTCCTCTCCCCTCTCCACTCTCCTCTTTTCTCCTCTCCCCTCTCCACTCCTCTTTTCTCCTCTCCACTCCTCTTTTCTCCTCTCCACTCCTCTTTTCTCCTCTCCCCTCTCTCCTCTCCACTCCTCTTTTCTCCATTATCCATTATCCTCTCCCCACTGCTCTCCTTCTCTTTTCCCCTACTCTCCTCTCCCCTCCTCTCCGTTCTCACTCTCAGCCATGTTCCTCAAATTTATGTCAACAGAGGATTTGTGTCTTTACACACACACACACACACACACACACACACACACACACACACACACACACACACACACACACACACATCATGTAGCTGCAGTGTTCTAATCTCAGGGGATTTGTCCCTTCAGTCTGTCAATCTGTGTGTGTGTGTGTGTGTGTGTGTGTGTGTGTGTGCATGTACAGTACTGAATGTCACTTGTTGTATTCATATATTCCTAACCCATTTAGCTAGAAGTTTTAGCTAGGGCTGCACCGATATGAAACTTGCATTACTGTGGTAAAGCAACGTAACACACACCCTTCCCCCAACAGAGCACAACCAAGATTTATTTTATTGGCCTTATCTCCTGCTGTTTCACAGTGAATTTACATAGTAAGCAAGGTAAAAGTAAAAGCATACATGAAATGCAGCACGATGCTTGTTTAAGAAAACGCCATAGACAATAAAGAGAAATGTGTTTGTTTTGAGGACTAAAACAAACATTAGCACCCGTTGGTGCAAACATGATGTTGTAAGATGATAAGAGCGCCCCTCACTTCACACGGGTGTGATTTTTAGTAGTAGCCGTTTCATTCAGCAACTTATCTTTTTTTACACCTTCCAACTGACTGATCTCCTGACTACATTTGACTACCAGTGTGTAGTAATCTGAGGTCTGTTTGGTGGAGAGCTAATACGGCAGAAAATTGGTAGTGAGTCTGCAGTTCTAACTGCAATGGAGAGTTTGTTCCACACAGTCTCGGAGCCAGAAGGGAGAAGAGTCTGGGATGTGTGGAGCATTGTCAACTATTCCTCTTTCCAGACCAGCACCGCTGACGAGACCAGTGGAAAACTCATCAATACTGAGTTTTAATTCAAAGTCTGATTTATACTTTTCTGTATGATGGTCTGTCCCCTCACTGAAAATAGCCAGTCTACAAGCATCACAATGCTTTGTGAGCTTGTAGCTCTTCAGCAAGCAACACTGGTGCTAGTCCCACTGACTTCTTCTTCCATGATGGTGTGGTTTAGCAGAATTCAGCAGAGTTTGTTAAATCCTAATGTGATCTTAGATTGGCTGTAGTTGCTCTCTCACAGTGGGTATTTTCCCCCTACAAATGCCGCATATTGCCTCATCCACATTCACCCACTGTGCCCATGTGCACCGCAACATTTGGCTCAGAAAATAGGTCAACTGGCTGCATCAAGTATGTATGTATGTGGGCACTTTACCACATGGACAAGTAGCACTTACACTCTGTAACTCCAGCTGTGCTTCTTCTGTTTTTGATGTCTGTGTCTTCTGTATATCTTTGCTGTCGGGCAGAAACCTCTTGCATTCATATATAAATTAATTATTTTTCCCCCCGTGTATTAATTCCATAATACTTGATCTTACTACACACAAAAGCTTCAAAAGTAGCAGACCCACAGTTTTGGACATATGTTTCCTCCTGACGAACGATATTTTCAATTGAGCTTTATTTACCAGTAAGACGCCCTGAGGGCATGGGGGGGGGGGTCAGCATATGGAATGAATTCTGTACTGGCCATATATGGAGCGTGTCTTGAGTGTACAGGGTTTGATGAGGGCCCAGGTAAGTCCGGCCTTCGTTTTCGGGCCTAAAGGGCGAGGTCGCGTGTACACATCCGTTGAGAACTCTAGTATTCGCCGCCAGCCGGGCTCTTCTGCACTAACTTTGGAGCGGGTCCGTCTAGAGTTTGAATGGACAGGTATCAGTCAAAAGGGAGATGAGAGGAAGGACAGATGGGGAAGGATCAACATATGATATGTCAGAACAGGTCAGCTCCATATATGAGATCTAAGGGTTGTGGCTGTGGCTCAGGAGGTAGAGCATGATCTATGGGTCGGCGGTTCAAATCCCGGCTCCTCCTGTCGAAGTGTCCTTGGGCAAGACACTGAACCCCAAATTGCTCCCGATGTGCTGGTTGGTACCTTGCATGGCTTCCACCGCAATCGGTGTATGAATGTGTGTGTGAATGGGTGAATGTAATGCACATCTATGTGAAGTGCCTTCGATAAAGGCGCTATATAAATGCACCATTTAAGGGTTTGAGGTCAAGAAAGAGAAAGTATTACTTCACTAAGTATGGAGGATTAAGTGGTTAAAGTGTGTGTGTGTGTGTGTGTGTGTGTGTGTTGACACATGCTGGTGTCGTGCACCCAAATCATTGCTGATCTACAAGCTCACAACACGTCGCAGCGTGACTCATTGTGAGCTTGTAGATCAGCAATTGTTTGGCTATAGTTTTATCGTTAAAATGGCATTCATAAAATCACGGTCTTAACAATATTGATGTCCTCCTCACAAGTGAACTGATACAAACCTGTGTGTGCAGTTGCAGACATAAAACGTGGCAGATGGACCTTCCAGCCTCCAGTGTGGTCATCACCTTCCACAACGAAGCACGCTCTGCTCTGCTGAGAACCGTAGTCAGGTACGTCCCTGCCTCTATCCTTCATCACTGTCATCAGATAGAGCAGTGGTTCCAAAAAGTTTAAGGCTGTGACCCAAAATAGAGATTAGATGTTTGCCCGGGACTTGTGAAAATAGCAGATCTACAAGACTAATGCATGTCAAACTGGGGGGTCCTTGAAATTAAACGGGTTGAGAATCACTGCTATAGCCGTAAAGATCTTGTCTCACGGGGGGTCCCTGGCATATATTTTCAACTGGGGGTCCGTGGGCTAATTGGTGTCAATTTTGGGGTCCTTGACATGAAAAGGTTTGGGAACCACTGAGGTAGAAGACCCTCTATCTGCCCCTTAATCCATTTTGGGCGGGAACCCATTTTGGTGTTAGCATCATGTCGTGCTTTAGCTATTGAAAAATAGCAGATCTAGGTCTGCTATTTTTGAAAAATCGAAGAGCGACTGACATAGAAGACATTTTTAGTCTACTTTTAGTTTACTTTTTAGTTACTGTTTATTTCATAAACAGTAATATAGTTTGACTGTCAAGGGTTCAGCCTCCAGGAAGTAACCCTAAATACAAAGTTACACCATTGCACATAAAAACGACTCCAGGATGTCTAATGAAGTACTGGAAAAATTGTGGCACTCCCTCTTTAACCCACGCCACTGTCATTAGACAGAGGACCCTCTATCTGCCCCTTAACCCACACCACTGTTATTAGACAGAGGAACCTCTATCTGCCCCTTAACCCACACCACTGTCATTAGGCAGAGGACCCTCTATCTGCCCCTTAACCCACACCACTGTCATTAGGCAGAGGACCCTCTATCTGCCCCTTAACCCACACCACTGTCATTAGGCAGAGGACCCTCTATCTGCCCTTAACCCACACCACTGTCATTAGACAGAGGACCCTCTATCTGCCCCTTAACCCACACCACTGTCATTAGGCAGAGGACCCTCTATCTGCCCTTAACCCACACCACTGTCATTAGACAGAGGACCCTCTATCTGCCCTTAACCCACACCACTGTCATTAGGCAGAGGACCCTCTATCTGCCCTTAACCCACACCACTGTCATTAGACAGAGGACCCTCTATCTGCCCTTAACCCACACCACTGTCATTAGACAGAGGACCCTCTATCTGCCCTTAACCCACACCACTGTCATTAGACAGAGGACCCTCTATCTGCCCCTTAACCCACACCACTGTTATTAGACAGAGGAACCTCTATCTGCCCCTTAACCCACACCACTGTCATTAGGCAGAGGACCCTCTATCTGCCCCTTAACCCACACCACTGTCATTAGGCAGAGGACCCTCTATCTGCCCCTTAACCCACACCACTGTCATTAGACAGAGGACCCTCTATCTGCCCTTAACCCACACCACTGTCATTAGACAGAGGACCCTCTATCTGCCCCTTAACCCACACCACTGTCATTAGACAGAGGACCCTCTATCTGCCCTTAACCCACACCACTGTCATTAGACAGAGGACCCTCTATCTGCCCTTAACCCACACCACTGTCATTAGACAGAGGACCCTCTATCTGCCCCTTAACCCACACCACTGTCATTAGACAGAGGACCCTCTATCTGCCCTTAACCCACACCACTGTCATTAGACAGAGGACCCTCTATCTGCCCTTAACCCACACCACTGTCATTAGACAGAGGACCCTCTATCTGCCCCTTAACCCACACCACTGTCATTAGACAGAGGACCCTCTATCTGCCCTTAACCCACACCACTGTCATTAGACAGAGGACCCTCTATCTGCCCCTTAACCCACACCACTGTCATTAGGCAGAGGACCCTCTATCTGCCCTTAACCCACACCACTGTCATTAGACAGAGGACCCTCTATCTGCCCCTTAACCCACACCACTGTCATTAGGCAGAGGACCCTCTATCTGCCCTTAACCCACACCACTGTCATTAGGCAGAGGACCCTCTATCTGCCCTTAACCCACACCACTGTCATTAGGCAGAGGACCCTCTATCTGCCCTTAACCCACACCACTGTCATTAGACAGAGGACCCTCTATCTGCCCTTAACCCACACCACTGTCATTAGACAGAGGACCCTCTATCTGCCCTTAACCCACACCACTGTCATTAGACAGAGGAACCTCTATCTGCCCCTTAACCCACACCACTGTCATTAGGCAGAGGACCCTCTATCTGCCCCTTAACCCACACCACTGTCATTAGGCAGAGGACCCTCTATCTGCCCCTTAACCCACACCACTGTCATTAGACAGAGGACCCTCTATCTGCCCCTTAACCCACACCACTGTCATTAGGCAGAGGACCCTCTATCTGCCCTTAACCCACACCACTGTCATTAGACAGAGGACCCTCTATCTGCCCTTAACCCACACCACTGTCATTAGACAGAGGACCCTCTATCTGCCCTTAACCCACACCACTGTCATTAGACAGAGGACCCTCTATCTGCCCCTTAACCCACACCACTGTCATTAGACAGAGGACCCTCTATCTGCCCTTAACCCACACCACTGTCATTAGACAGAGGACCCTCTATCTGCCCCTTAACCCACACCACTGTCATTAGGCAGAGGACCCTCTATCTGCCCTTAACCCACACCACTGTCATTAGACAGAGGACCCTCTATCTGCCCCTTAACCCACACCACTGTCATTAGGCAGAGGACCCTCTATCTGCCCTTAACCCACACCACTGTCATTAGGCAGAGGACCCTCTATCTGCCCTTAACCCACACCACTGTCATTAGGCAGAGGACCCTCTATCTGCCCTTAACCCACACCACTGTCATTAGACAGAGGACCCTCTATCTGCCCTTAACCCACACCACTGTCATTAGACAGAGGACCCTCTATCTGCCCTTAACCCACACCACTGTCATTAGACAGAGGACCCTCTATCTGCCCTTAACCCACACCACTGTCATTAGGCAGAGGACCCTCTATCTGCCCCTTAACCCACACCACTGTTATTAGGCAGAGGACCCTCTATCTGCCCCTTAACCCACACCACTGTCATTAGGCAGAGGACCCTCTATCTGCCCCTTAACCCACACCACTGTCATTAGACAGAGGACCCTCTATCTGCCCTTAACCCACACCACTGTCATTAGGCAGAGGACCCTCTATCTGCCCCTTAACCCACACCACTGTCATTAGGCAGAGGACCCTCTATCTGCCCTTAACCCACACCACTGTCATTAGGCAGAGGACCCTCTATCTGCCCCTTAACCCACACCACTGTCATTAGGCAGAGGACCCTCTATCTGCCCCTTAACCCACACCACTGTCATTAGACAGAGGACCCTCTATCTGCCCTTAACCCACACCACTGTCATTAGGCAGAGGACCCTCTATCTGCCCCTTAACCCACACCACTGTCATTAGACAGAGGACCCTCTATCTGCCCTTAACCCACACCACTGTCATTAGGCAGAGGACCCTCTATCTGCCCTTAACCCACACCACTGTCATTAGGCAGAGGACCCTCTATCTGCCCTTAACCCACACCACTGTCATTAGGCAGAGGACCCTCTATCTGCCCTTAACCCACACCACTGTCATTAGGCAGAGGACCCTCTATCTGCCCCTTAACCCACACCACTGTCATTAGGCAGAGGACCCTCTATCTGCCCTTAACCCACACCACTGTCATTAGACAGAGGACCCTCTATCTGCCCTTAACCCACACCACTGTCATTAGACAGAGGACCCTCTATCTGCCCTTAACCCACACCACTGTCATTAGACAGAGGACCCTCTATCTGCCCTTAACCCACACCACTGTCAATAGACAGAGGACCCTCTATCTGCCCTTAACCCACACCACTGTCATTAGGCAGAGGACCCTATATCTGCCCTTAACCCACACCACTGTCATTAGACAGAGGACCCTCTATCTGCCCTTAACCCACACCACTGGCATTAGGCAGAGGACCCTCTATCTGCCCCTTAACCCACACCACTGATCCCTAACAGTGGGTCGGGATCCATTTGTGGGTCACGGACCAATTTTTATGGGCCACGACTCGAGTAAAAATCCCATTTTTCATGTAAAGGTTTTTGTACGACTATATTTTACATAATTTCAAATGTGTCTGTACTCTGCAGGAGAGACCTTAACATTGACTTTAACATCTCTCTCTAGTGTTCTGAAGAAAAGCCCCGTCCACTTGGTCAAAGAGATAATTTTAGTTGATGACTACAGTGACAATGGTAAGTAAAACACCTGACGCGTACACATGCACGCACCCACCCACCCACAAGCAGCTGATGGTACCTCAGCAATCCATCTCCCAGGGCTCTAGGGCACTGCGAAATGGGGATCAATAATAAGCCTCTCCGACCTGCTTACTTAAAGCCTCAATCTTTGATTTCTTCATTGGCAGCATATAGAACTGGCAGCAACAATATTACATCATTATACATATACCGTATACGTATAATGTATACAATATGTTAATTGTTTAGGGGAACAATGCTAGGGGACTCTTTCACACAGTTTTGTGAAATGACACATTAGGATTGTTGTTGACCATACAAACATTTTCAGTCGTGAGGTTTTATTTAGCTTTAATCCATGCATATTAATGCCCTTTGAGTGTGATCATTGTATAAATGTGTTGTGTTGTAGCAGAGGACGGGGTGATCATTGTATAAATGTGTTGTGTTGTAGCAGAGGACGGGGTGATCATTGTATAAATGTGTTGTGTTGTAGATGAGGACGGGGTGATCATTGTATAAATGTGTTGTGTTGTAGATGAGGACGGGGTGATCATTGTATAAATGTGTTGTGTTGTAGCAGAGGACGGGGTGATCATTGTATAAATGTGTTGTGTTGTAGATGAGGACGGGGTGATCATTGTATAAATGTGTTGTGTTGTAGCGGAGGACGGGGTGATCATTGTATAAATGTGTTGTGTTGTAGCAGAGGACGGGGTGATCATTGTATAAATGTGTTGTGTTGTAGCAGAGGACGGGGTGATCATTGTATAAATGTGTTGTGTTGTAGATGAGGACGGGGTGATCATTGTATAAATGTGTTGTGTTGTAGCAGAGGACGGGGTGATCATTGTATAAATGTGTTGTGTTGTAGATGAGGACGGGGTGATCATTGTATAAATGTGTTGTGTTGTAGCAGAGGACGGGGTGATCATTGTATAAATGTGTTGTGTTGTAGCAGAGGACGGGGTGATCATTGTATAAATGTGTTGTGTTGTAGCAGAGGACGGGGTGATCATTGTATAAATGTGTTGTGTTGTAGCAGAGGACGGGGTGATCATTGTATAAATGTGTTGTGTTGTAGATGAGGACGGGGTGATCGTTGTATAAATGTGTTGTGTTGTAGCAGAGGACGGGGTGATCATTGTATAAATGTGTTGTGTTGTAGATGAGGACGGGGTGATCATTGTATAAATGTGTTGTGTTGTAGCAGAGGACGGGGTGATCATTGTATAAATGTGTTGTGTTGTAGCAGAGGACGGGGTGATCATTGTATAAATGTGTTGTGTTGTAGCAGAGGACGGGGTGATCATTGTATAAATGTGTTGTGTTGTAGATGAGGACGAGGTGATCATTGTATAAATGTGTTGTGTTGTAGCGGAGGACGGGGTGATCATTGTATAAATGTGTTGTGTTGTAGATGAGGACGGGGTGATCATTGTATAAATGTGTGTGTTGTAGCAGAGGACGGGGTGATCATTGTATAAATGTGTTGTGTTGTAGATGAGGACGGGGTGATCATTGTATAAATATGTTGTGTTGTAGCGGAGGACGGGGTGATCATTGTATAAATGTGTTGTGTTGTAGCAGAGGACGGGGTGATCATTGTATAAATGTGTTGTGTTGTAGCAGAGGACGGGGTGATAATTGTATAAATGTGTTGTGTTGTAGCAGAGGACGGGGTGATCATTGTATAAATGTGTTGTGTTGTAGCAGAGGACGAGGTGATCATTGTATAAATGTGTTGTGTTGTAGCAGAGGACGGGGTGATCATTGTATAAATGTGTTGTGTTGTAGCAGAGGACGGGGTGATCATTGTATAAATGTGTTGTGTTGTAGATGAGGACGGGGTGATCATTGTATAAATGTGTTGTGTTGTAGATGAGGACGGGGTGATCATTGTATAAATGTGTTGTGTTGTAGCAGAGGACGGGGTGATCATTGTATAAATGTGTTGTGTTGTAGATGAGGACGGGGTGATCATTGTATAAATGTGTTGTGTTGTAGCGGAGGACGGGGTGATCATTGTATAAATGTGTTGTGTTGTAGCAGAGGACGGGGTGATCATTGTATAAATGTGTTGTGTTGTAGATGAGGACGGGGTGATCATTGTATAAATGTGTTGTGTTGTAGCAGAGGACGGGGTGATCATTGTATAAATGTGTTGTGTTGTAGCAGAGGACGGGGTGATCATTGTATAAATGTGTTGTGTTGTAGCAGAGGACGGGGTGATCATTGTATAAATGTGTTGTGTTGTAGCAGAGGACGGGGTGATCATTGTATAAATGTGTTGTGTTGTAGATGAGGACGAGGTGATCATTGTATAAATGTGTTGTGTTGTAGCGGAGGACGGGGTGATCATTGTATAAATGTGTTGTGTTGTAGATGAGGACGGGGTGATCATTGTATAAATGTGTGTGTTGTAGCAGAGGACGGGGTGATCATTGTATAAATGTGTTGTGTTGTAGATGAGGACGGGGTGATCATTGTATAAATATGTTGTGTTGTAGCGGAGGACGGGGTGATCATTGTATAAATGTGTTGTGTTGTAGCAGAGGACGGGGTGATCATTGTATAAATGTGTTGTGTTGTAGCAGAGGACGGGGTGTGATCATTGTATAAATGTGTTGTGTTGTAGATGAGGACGGGGTGATCATTGTATAAATGTGTTGTGTTGTAGCAGAGGACGAGGTGATCATTGTATAAATGTGTTGTGTTGTAGCAGAGGACGAGGTGATCATTGTATAAATGTGTTGTGTTGTAGCAGAGGACGGGGTGATCATTGTATAAATGTGTTGTGTTGTAGCAGAGGACGAGGTGATCATTGTATAAATGTGTTGTGTTGTAGCAGAGGACGGGGTGATCATTGTATAAATGTGTTGTGTTGTAGATGAGGACGGGGTGATCATTGTATAAATGTGTGTGTTGTAGCAGAGGACGGGGTGATCATTGTATAAATGTGTTGTGTTGTAGATGAGGACGGGGTGATCATTGTATAAATGTGTGTGTTGTAGCAGAGGACGGGGTGATCATTGTATAAATGTGTTGTGTTGTAGATGAGGACGGGGTGATCATTGTATAAATGTGTTGTGTTGTAGATGAGGACGGGGTGATCATTGTATAAATGTGTGTGTTGTAGCAGAGGACGGGGTGATCATTGTATAAATGTGTTGTGTTGTAGATGAGGACGGGGTGATCATTGTATAAATGTGTTGTGTTGTAGCGGAGGACGGGGTGATCATTGTATAAATGTGTTGTGTTGTAGCAGAGGACGGGGTGATCATTGTATAAATGTGTTGTGTTGTAGCAGAGGACGGGGTGATCATTGTATAAATGTGTTGTGTTGTAGCAGAGGACGGGGTGATCATTGTATAAATGTGTTGTGTTGTAGATGAGGACGGGGTGATCATTGTATAAATGTGTGTGTTGTAGATGAGGACGGGGTGATCATTGTATAAATGTGTTGTGTTGTAGCAGAGGACGGGGTGATCATTGTATAAATGTGTTGTGTTGTAGCGGAGGACGGGGTGATCATTGTATAAATGTGTTGTGTTGTAGCAGAGGACGGGGTGATCATTGTATAAATGTGTTGTGTTGTAGATGAGGACGGGGTGATCATTGTATAAATGTGTTGTGTTGTAGCAGAGGACGGGGTGTGATCATTGTATAAATATGTTGTGTTGTAGCAGAGGACGGGGTGATCATTGTATAAATGTGTTGTGTTGTAGCAGAGGACGGGGTGATCATTGTATAAATGTGTTGTGTTGTAGCAGAGGACGGGGTGATCATTGTATAAATATGTTGTGTTGTAGCAGAGGACGGGGTGATCATTGTATAAATGTGTTGTGTTGTAGCAGAGGACGGGGTGATCATTGTATAAATGTGTTGTGTTGTAGATGAGGACGGGGTGATCATTGTATAAATGTGTTGTGTTGTAGCAGAGGACGGGGTGATCATTGTATAAATGTGTTGTGTTGTAGATGAGGACGGGGTGATCATTGTATAAATATGTTGTGTTGTAGCGGAGGACGGGGTGATCATTGTATAAATGTGTTGTGTTGTAGCAGAGGACGGGGTGATCATTGTATAAATGTGTTGTGTTGTAGCAGAGGACGGGGTGATCATTGTATAAATATGTTGTGTTGTAGCAGAGGACGGGGTGATCATTGTATAAATGTGTTGTGTTGTAGATGAGGACGGGGTGATCATTGTATAAATGTGTTGTGTTGTAGCAGAGGACGGGGTGATCATTGTATAAATGTGTTGTGTTGTAGCGGAGGACGGGGTGATCATTGTATAAATGTGTTGTGTTGTAGCAGAGGACGGGGTGATCATTGTATAAATGTGTTGTGTTGTAGCAGAGGACGGGGTGATCATTGTATAAATGTGTTGTGTTGTAGATGAGGACGGGGTGATCATTGTATAAATGTGTTGTGTTGTAGATGAGGACGGGGTGATCATTGTATAAATGTGTTGTGTTGTAGCAGAGGACGGGGTGTGATCATTGTATAAATATGTTGTGTTGTAGCAGAGGACAGGGTGATCATTGTATAAATGTGTGTGTTGTAGATGAGGACGGTGTGTGATCATTGTATAAATGTCTTGTGTGTTGTAGCGGAGGACGGGGCGTTGTTGGGGAAGATGGAGAAGGTTCGAGTGCTGAGAAATGATCGTAGAGAAGGTAAGAAGAATCCTGGAAACCTGCTGGTTTTCTATCCTCTAATACTACAGCTAGTTTTATCTCCTAATCCTGCTAGTTTACCTCCTAAAACTAGCAGTACTATTGCCCCCCTCCCCCAGTAAAATGTGTTAATATATAGCATCACAATCATTTTAACATTTATATGTTGGCTAATCAAAAATAGCAGATCCGCAAGCTCACAGTGTGTCACTTTGTGCCGCGCTGCAAGCAGGTACATAGGGTCAAAGTTTATTAGGAACTACTGCCTTAGACCATCTGTTACCACGGCAAACAGATGGACTCCAGGCTCATTAGATCTATTAGTCAGGTCTGGGCAAATTCTTTCAGTATCCACCATGTGGATATCATTACATATATTTGTCTAATGTCGCCCTCTTGTGTTCAGAAAGCCCCATTGATTTAATGAGACACTGGTGGAAATAATACAAATAAAATAAGTTATAACAAATACTCTGCCTTTGGCTTCTTTTTATTTTATTTTTTTGTGTTTTTGTTTACAGATACACACAGATAATAATAATAATAATAATTATTATTATAATGTTGTTATAAAGTCAAGACCCTGTCCACAAGTCCGATGGTCCAACTATGTTTCTCCCCCCCCCAAAAAAGCACTATTAGCCCCAAAAAAGCACTATTGGCGTTTACAGTATCCTTTTACATTGCTCAATCTTTGACCCAGTTTACTGTATTCCATATCCTATGAATTATGCATGAGCTTGATCTTGCTGAATTTGGTTAACCCCTTTAGGCCTGACGTCGAAATTAAAAAAAAATCTTCTAAATCCTGACAGTTTACTGAAATACCTATATTTCTATATCAGTGCCAGGTGGTGCTCAATATTTCATGTCAAGGTCCCCAACAATTATATGTAATTGGCCACCGACCCCCATCTGAAAATATGTCATTCCAGGAACCTCTCAGAAGCAAAGATTTGAGTTGAAAACGTTGGCTCTGAAAGAATATATATTAAAAGATTTGTGCCATATTTTCACGATAAAAAAAATAAATAGCAGACCTACAAGCTCGTATCGCGGCACTCGGTGCCGTGCTATGAGCTTGTAGATCTGCTATTTTTCAATAGCTAAATTATAACGTAATGCTTAAAATACCAAAAGGGGTTCCCTTTTGTACCTCCTTTTTTTTCTTTTCCTTCTTTTCTCATCCCTGCGAGATTACCTGCATTACCTGTACAACTGCTGTCCGTATGCATAAGAAAACATTTAAAGAAGTCACAGGTCAAAAATGAGGGACCGGACCCTAATGGACTTGTGAATTTAGTGTGGAATATCTTGAGTGTGTGTTTAAAATGTTTCGATGTGTTCAGGTCTGATGCGGTCTCGGGTACGAGGGGCGGATGCTGCAACAGCATCGGTGCTCACCTTCCTGGACTCCCACTGTGAATGTAATGAACATTGGCTTGAACCTCTACTGGAGAGAGTCGCAGAGGTACACGCACGCACACAGACACACACACAAAATTGCAACGATTGCAAAATTGCAATAACGATTGAATGGAGTAATTTGGTCTTAACAGATAATTATCGAGTGTGTAGGGCATGACATTTTCAAGTCACATGCTTGCCAGTACTTATTATTTCGATAATCATGTGACCAGTAATTTTTCATTAATTGAAAAATCTTGTAGATCTACTATTTTCACTAGTTTGGGTCCCGAGGAGACATCAAACTTCTCAAGCTAAAATGTTTGGGAACCACTGTTCTAGGTGGTCAGTCGGATGGGTCCCAGGAACGAACATAACGGGCTGTATTTTGCGTGTCTTAAGTACCAGGTTTATTACTTAACTTAAGACCTGGAGGCGTGATCAATGCCATTTGACTATTCTGAGTGGCCAAAGAGCATTGACCACGCCTCCAGGTCTTAAGTTAAGTAATAAGACCTGGTACTTAAGACACGCAAAATACAGCCCTATATCTCCATATTCGTTGTATATCGCTGTCGTGCAAAGTTAATAGAGAATGTACAAGATCACAATGTGTTGTGAGCTTTTTCCATTTAGAAAGAAAGTAGTTAAGTGTGTCTGTGAATTTTTTATAAATATTGAACCAATATAACATTCAGGTATTAACAAGAGCTTTGTGACTAAATAATAACTGCATTGGAACGCTGGTTTCCATGTTTGCACATACAAGGTTTCAGCCTGGCTAGCAATACTCTTATCTCCATATTTGAAGCCTTTTAGTTTTAGGCCTACTTGGTCATACTACAGTGTTACACAAAAGTGCTACAAATCTGCCACTTTTGATGCTTTTAAATTTGAATCCTGAAAAGTAACAGTTTTGGACTAAATTAACCCCCCCCCCACCCCTCTGTCCATCCATCTATCATCCTCTAAGGATAAGAGCAGGGTTGTATCTCCCATTATTGACGTTATCAACATGGACAACTTTCAGTATGTCGGAGCCTCTGCTGATCTAAAAGGAGGTATGTGCACACACACACACACACACACAAGAACTGTTTGCCTGGCTTATCCCTTATTATTATACACATACTTTTATATATACACGGATTATACGCAAATGAGTATACACAAACATACACTGGCATACAAATGTACATACGTATACACACATCCATTTACCTTTAACATTTACTGTACCTGCCTTTGGCATTAGCCCC
Organism: Protomyctophum parallelum; assembly: GCF_964188405.1. Classification (NCBI taxonomy): domain Eukaryota; kingdom Metazoa; phylum Chordata; class Actinopteri; order Myctophiformes; family Myctophidae; genus Protomyctophum; species Protomyctophum parallelum. Next base: position 39,081,268 of record NC_139699.1, read on the forward strand.
TAGGGCACACAAAAAAAGTCCAAAGTGGCATTTTATAAACTCCTAATCCAATCCTAAAATGTTGATGACCTCAACAAGTATTGCAATATGTCTTAGGTTTTGACTGGAACCTGGTGTTTAAATGGGACTACATGACACTGGATCAGAGGAGAATCAGACAAGGCAACCCCACCGCTCCAATCAAGTAAGTAAACATTACAAACGGTATCAGAAATTAATCTTTTTGAGCGGTGCGTCCGCTCCATTACGGAGCTATGTCCGTCCATCCGTATGTCCATATGTATGTCTCTGTGTCTGTATGTCCGAGCACGGACAGCTGCAACGCCTAAAGTGGCCAGTACAGTACAGCATAGAGTAAAGTGGCATAGGGTACACTACAGTACGAGCCCTGGGCCGTCCCGGGGACATGCAGATTAATTAATTAATATCTTCAGAAATCTGTGGGCTGAATGAACAAAATGGCCCTTGCAAAGTATGATTGATTGACTGATTGTCTCTCTGTGTGCTTCTGTGGAGGACGCCTATGATAGCAGGAGGGCTGTTTGTCATGGATAAGGAATACTTTGAACGGCTGGGAAAGTACGACATGATGATGGATGTTTGGGGAGGAGAGAACTTGGGTGAGTAGTGCAGTAGAGCACTGCTGATTCAAACGGCAGATTGTACGATGACAAATAACTGTTTGTATGATCGTTCTGATTGTGTGTTTGTGTGTTCCAGAGATCTCGTTCCGTGTGTGGCAGTGTGGAGGAAGTCTAGAGATCATCCCATGCAGTCGAGTGGGACACGTGTTCAGAAAACAACATCCATACACCTTCCCTGGAGGCAGTGGAACAGTCTTCGCTAGGTACCCCATACACACGCACACACACACACACACACACACAAACACACACACACACACACACACACACACACACACACACACACAGACATAGGGGATGGGATGGTAATCGTTTATCGTGATAAAACAAAACACTTTAAATAATTGTATCGTGGAGATTTAAATTGATCGTGAAATTGTCCTCCGTCATACACTAGGATGAATTGGCTTTTGTTGAGCTGCAAATTCAGTACCACTTAACGTGTTTTATCTGTGTCTGATATTGCTCCCTCCCTCTCTCCTTGTCTCAGGAACACACGGAGGGCAGCAGAAGTATGGATGGATGAGTTTAAGAACTTCTACTATGCTGCTGTACCTTCAGCTAGAAATGTCCCCTACGGAAAGTAAGAACCATTAGTTATCATGAGACCTAGTAATTACTAGTAGTCACTAGTCATTCCTACCTGAAAGCGTCAAATCTGATCTTATCTGGTCTCGTGTGTTTTTCTCTCTAGTATCCAGAGTCGTCTTGAGATGAAGAAGAGGTTGGGATGTAAGCCGTTTAAATGGTACCTGGAGAATGTTTATCCTGAGCTACGGTAAGAACACTTAAAATTAACACTGGAAATTATGTCACTTCTTATGTTCTAATCATGCCTAATGTTGCATGACAACATTGTTTGCCTAATTTATATGTTGCATGACCACATTGTTTGCTGACAAGTACACAAAATAGTAATAATAATAAAGAATGGTTCAGAAGCTTTGTTCACGTTCAATCTGCCTTTGGAAACCTAAAAAAAAAAGAAAAAAAAATGTGCAATTATATAGCGCCTTTATCTAAGGCGTTTTACATAGATTGTGCATTACATTCACTCACCGATGGCAGCGGAAACCATGCAAGGAACCAACCAACACATCAGGAGCAATTAGGGGTTCATACTACAACTTCACACAAGTGTCAAAAGTAACAGATCTACAAGCTAGAAACGTGTAGATCTGCAACTTTGTCTATTTTTTTATTTGAATCCTTTAACAGTTTTGGACATTCAACCTTGTGTGTGTGTGTGTGTGTGTGTGTGTGTGTGTGTGTGTGTGTGTGTGTGTGTGTGTGTGTGTGTGTGTGTGTGTGTGTGTGTGTGTGTGTGTGTGTGTGTGTGTGTGTGTGTGTGTGTGTGTGTGTGTGTGTGTGTGTGTGTGTGTGTGTGTGTGTGTGTGTGTGTGTGTGTAGAGTTCCGGACCACCAGGACATTGCATTCGGAGCCCTCCAGCAGGGAGGGAACTGTCTGGACACTCTGGGTCATTTTGCAGATGGAGTGGTGGGCGTTTATGAGTGCCACAACGCTGGAGGAAACCAGGTACACACACACACACACAGCACAGCCAGTCAAATGGCTGCTAAAAGTCACATGGGTGGCGGTGCAGAATGGCTCACAAGGTGACAGGTTTCAGCTTCATTCGGGGGTGTGTGTATGTTGATGATTTGGATGAAACATGCTGTGGCTTTAGTGTAACATGAGTGTGTTTGTTGCAGGAGTGGGCGTTGACTAAAGACAAGTCGGTCAAGCACATGGATCTTTGTCTGACCGTGGTGGACAGAACAGCCGGATCGCTCATCAAACTACAGGGATGTAGAGAGAACGACAGCAGACAGGTAAGATTGATAGATTGGTTGATTGATTAAATACTTTATTAGTTAGAAATGTACAGCACATGGTACAGTCAAACATTAAAGCTGCTATAAGCAAAAATATGTCAACATTTGAATTACCTTTTTTTTGAGGGGCGCTATATACAACACATCTCAATATTTGCCATTGACAATGAAAGGAGAAATTAGGTGAAACTTTGTGGCAACAGGTATGAGATGATGCATGATGATGTACGATGATAAGAGCGCCCCTCACTTCACATGGGTGTGATTTCTTTTTTTAAATTTAGACAGTAAAATAGTCTCTGTGACACATCTAGGGGCCACAATCAGGAAGTAGACAAGCAAATCTACCAATGGCAAAGCTTCTAGGAAAATCTTTGAATGCAGATTGTGGCCCCTAGATGTGTCAGAGACTAAATGTTTATTGGGAGAGTTTTACCCATTGCTGGCTGTCTGAATACCAAAAATAAAAGGTCATTAACATTTTGACATAATATTGCTTATAGCAGCTTTAAGGCAAAAATGTCCATTGTGGTCCTATGTATTCACACAAGAGTGTCAACGTAGAATTAAATTAGTGATTTAATTTCTACAAACATCCCTCTACATTGAGTCAAACTGCAAACCTTAGTACATTTTGAAAAGGGAAGGCTCACACCACGACCCACTTTAGTCAGTTCAAAACAGATCCTCTAGAGAAATGACACATAAGGTAGTGAACTCTCCATTATACAGTACTAGTCCTTACCCGTTCTGAATATATGAACAGCAAATGATGTTCAGTGTGGTGTCGAAACAGCGCGTGTGTTCACGTTAACATGCCCCGTCCGAGTTGTTTTCCCCGTGTGGGTGTGTTACGCGGAATTTCCCCGTGTGGGTCTGTTGCGCGGAAAAGTATGTCCCAGTATGAATCTGTGTCCGTGTGACCCGGAAGCCGTGAGCCGTCCCAACATGCATTTCACTGGTGGTGACCCGGAATAGGACAGACACACACAGCGATCGGTGAATTTAGTAATGATACGTTAGCAAAGTCATTGGCCCCAGTCATTGGTGTCTGGACCGAAAGGCTAGATATGTTCTGTTGGGTGGAAACCTCATATTTTATGGTCGAAACACAGTTTCAGTACACAAGCTTGTAGATCTGTTACTTTTGGTGCTTTAGTGTGTTGTTCTAGTTAGTATGATCAAGTAGTAGGGCATTCATTTACAAAAAAGAAAAAAAATGGAGATAGAGGTTTCTGCCGACCGTGTGTATTCTTTTGATACATCTTTCAGCCTGTTTCCCATATATACACACACCAAATTTGAAGTGTATATAGAAATGGAACACAGGCATTTTGTTATTATGCCTCAAGTCACCTGAGCTACCTTTTTAGGTGTCATCAAAAATAATAATTTAATTTATTTCAAAAATCTATATACTGCTTTTCTACGTACCCAAAGGCGCTTTACACGGGGGGAGGAGAAAACAACAAGATAATCTACTTTATTAGGAAAGATCAAAAGAATATTACGTTGTATGACTTTAATTCCTGTATTTTCTCTGTTTTCTCTCTCTCTCTCTGTGTGTGTGTGTGTGTGTGTGTGTGTCCTGTAGAAATGGGAGCAGATAGAGTCCAACACTAAACTCCGCCACGTGGGCAGCAACCTGTGCCTGGACAGTCGTAGTGCCAGGATGGGTGGTCTGACGGTGGAGGTCTGCGCCGCCAACCTCAACCAGCAGTGGAAGTTCACCCTCAACCTACAGCAATAGGGGGCGCTAGTGAACCACACACATACACACAAACACCCACACATACACACAAACACAGAGCAAACGAGCGACACTTGGAGAAAGACTGACTTGTGGACGAACGGATAAAGAACTCCTCTTTCTTTACCCGGGGGGGGGGGGGGGGGGGGGGGGGGCATTGGACTCAGACATGCTGAGTTGTAGCCAATCATTGTCCAGAATTTCCCCTATGAGCTCCACTTCCCTCCCTCCCGGGGGGCGGGGTTGATGTTTGCAAACATTATCGGAGGAAAGCGGAAATGTGACCATATTTTGGTGGGGGGGGGGAGGAGGGGAGGGGAGGGTGCTCATGACGATGATGATGATGGTGAACATTGCTGAAGATGACGTTCCATCCAACCCACATACCTCAGTGTTTGTCTCGCTGGTGAAATGGAACTGTTTTTCTTTTTTATTAATTTTTAAATTTTCCGGTTCTTACCTCTCTCTCCCCCTCTCCCCCTCCCCCCCACCCATCTCCCTCTCGATTCTTTGTGGATGTTCACAGCATTAGTCATGTAGTCATTGTTCGGAATGTATAAAAACAGACGAGCTGGTGGGGGGGGGGGGGGGGGTACCGACAACGGCGGTCGTTTGTTCATTCGTTCGGTCGGTTTCGCAGAGAGCGGAGAAAAGACTCAACCACGCAGAGCTCTTCCTCTCGTCGGTTCTACAACGTGACCCCTCCGCCACCGACAAGAAAACTCAAGAACGACGGCACAAAACACAATTGTAATTTTGTGTTTGTTTGCTACGCGTCTCTGGGTGGGTGAGGGGGGTGGGGGGGTCTCTCAACTTCCAGAAACTAGAAGTGTCTTTAAAGCTGTCTTATCGTGTGACATTGTTGTAGCACTGGATGCTACATCTTTCTCCACCCATTTGTTATCAATCATGTCTTTTCTGTTTATTTTAATTCAAGTTTCAATTGAAGCAAACCCGAGATGTTTTTATTTGTTTGTTTTTTGGTTGTTTCTGGCAGGATGTGCTGTGTTGCGGTTCGATTGTTCAGGGCTTTTCACATGGTGGCTGTGTTGTGCCATTGATCCGCGGAGACAAGGCCCATTGTGCTCCCCGGTGCAATAGATGCCTTTAAACCAGAGGTTCTCCACATTTTCATGCCACGACCCCCCAAAAAATCATATTTGAACTGGGGACCCGCTACCCTTACAAGCACTTGGAATTGTAGCAGTTGAAGCATTACATTCAGTTCCACATATAAATATTGTGAAAATATGCTTGTAGATAAGCTATTTTCTAAAATGTTTGCCTCTGTCTTAGGTAAAATTTGACAATTTGGCCAATGTTTGACCATTTCTTATAGTTAGTTTGTTGATTACTTTTGATGCAGTAATAGTCTTATTATTTTTAGAGGTATTAAAAATACCCCCCCCAAAAATAAATCATCAGGTCCTGACTCACAGTTTGAGAAGTACTGGATTAAAACGCACGACACAGGTGGACAAGATGAGCACAAACTCGACAGTTTTGCTGTCGCATTGCTCAAAAAATGTAATGGAAAAATTCGAAGGAATTACAGACGCATCCCGTGTGAAAAGCCCTTAATAGCTGCACACACGCCCAGCCATCATTGGCCAGGTGATTAGTAACTGTTGTTGCCGTCACCGTAGTTAAATATTTGGTGACTCGTGAGGGACAATTGCAGAGGCCTCACCAGGGAAAAGTTCCAATCCTACTATGGTCCCAAGATGTACCAGGGATTCCATTCTATGATTAATTAAATGTCATTTAACTTATGGCTGCGCCTGTGCCAATCAATGTTTTTACACAGAACTTGGGCCTGAAAAATGGTCTGAGAAAGAGTATTAACCGGAGTACCCCAGGGGTCCACACTAGAACCCCTCCTGTTTTCGCTATACGCTAAATGTATTTTAACGAAAAATATATTTGCTGAATATCTTTCCCCACAAATGTTCGCTCCCACATTAGGGACACTATAGGGTTCATGTGTTTTGGATCATATCGCTCCAAAATGCTCCGGGAATAATGATATATAGAAATATAATAATGAACGAATGAATAATGTTAAGTCCTCTGACCTTTGAGAACGTGAACTGAAATGGTAAAACATTGTTTATTTTTTACCCAGAAGGGAAGAGTGAACTGTTTCAAAAGACCAAAGCTTCCCTTTGTAAAATGGTAAATGGTAAATGGTGCATTTATATAGCGACTTTATCCAAGGCGCTTTACCGAGATTGTGCATTACATTCACCCATTCACACACACATTCATACACCGATGGCAGCGGAAACCATGCAAGGCACCAACTAGCACATCGGGAGCAATTAGGGGTTCAGTGTCTTGCTCAAGGACACTTCGACAGTAACTCTGGGGGAGCCCGGGTTCGAACTGGCAACCTTACGGTTACCATCCAGGCACTCTACCCCTGAGCCACCGCCGCCGCCCCGTAAATGAAACCTTATAAAACACTGTCCAGTTGAAGGTCTAGATCAGTAGTTCTCAAACATTTTCATGTCTAGGGCCCCCAAATTGATATGTATTTGGCAGCAGACCCCCATTGATTGATTTGAATACTTTAACAATTTGTTAACCGTACAGTTGGTTAACACAAAGTTCCCAGGGAGCTTGGTTGGTCATTGTACTCCATAAGAGTTTTGTAAAAACTAAAATATAGATCTGAAAAATAAAATGGTGCTTAAGTGTTCAGAATGCAGAACTGCATTTAGCTGGGGACCCCCACAAGAACACATGAGGGTCCCCCAGACTCTGCATTGAGAACCAGTGATCTAGAGTCTTATCGTTTGTTTAACAGATCAGCCTGTTCAGAAGGTTGAACAATGCTGTGAAATGCCCAAATCTCAAAAGTGTTTTGATTAAAATATATTAATATAATATATACAGTAGAAGTATCCTCAAATAGTATTGTGCCAGTTATTGGTATGTTGTCTTGACTGGAAGTTCTTCATCCTCGTTTTAGAACAGCGGTTTTCAAAGTGTGGTCCAGGGACCCTCCGCGTACCTTGAAGGGACTCTTAAATGGACCGACCTTAAACAGACCTGTAAGTATACTATTTGGTGTTGCCTTGCAGGTCCGTAACTCAGATTTAAGGTGCCCTTAAAGTCAAAAAAGGTTTGAGAACCACTGTTTTAGACTAATATCTGGTATTCATTTATGTACTGACTATCATCTTGGTTCTATTGGTATTACTGGTTTATTTCTTTATAGCAGTTATTCTCATTGATTAACTCCCAGTAAGGTCTTGAGTGTAAATGCAAGCGTTAATTTAGCTTTGCACTCATACACATGCACATACCAAGGTTATTATGTTTTTAAAAAATCATATTTTTTTTATTTAAGTTTTATATATGTTTATAATGTGCGTTTGCTGATTTAGATTATTATTTCAAAAAGATGTGTTTAGTTATTAGTTTAATTTGTTGTTAAATGGGGTATTTGTCAGAGTCAAGATCCAAAACGGTAATACAGTATTGTTATTTTAAAACAAAACTAAAATAAATTTCTGTAAAAACTGGCACAGCCCAAGGAAGACAGATTTCACACAAACTTCTATTCTGATATGCAATGCTGTTCGCTATTGTTTGGTTTTTGGAACAACCTTGATTTATATTTAATTTGATGTAACTAATAACCTTGGCATGTACTGTATTGTCATGCACATTCATGCATGCATACATACTTTACATAATATAGTACATGCACATATACACATGGCCAAGTACAATACATGAAAATTGTTCCATAGATTTATTGTGATGTAGACGGCAGCACATTTGTGTCTTTGTGATTTCCATTGGTTTGTGTGTAATGTACCGTATGTTGTGTTGTACACGGAGACCATGGCAGTACTGGCATCTCTTTATCTGACATCTTTTTTTTTAAATCAGCAATCATACAAAGAATGCACATTCCTTTGAACAGTGTTGGTGCTTTTTAACCACTTCAACCCTATATCACTAGGGTTCAAGTGGTTAAATATTTAGTTTCATGAACTACCGAGTGTTTTGACTTGTCCTTTTCACTTTACGGCTGCCTTTTCCTTGAATGTCCTTACTGGCTTTTGATAGACAGATGTTAAGGGAAGCGATGGACACAGTTTGAATGCAGCAGGACACTTTAAAGGGATATTTCACTTTCAAACAGGTTTTGGTCATTTTAATGTCTACTCTGGCTTTTGTGATTCAGTATATATTTTATATTAATGTTCTCAGACACACCTATTGCAACTTCAAACTATTTGAACCATAATGGATTCATTGAAGACACCTGTTATTGGTTCTGGTAACTGATATAGTCCTAATACATTCAATTACTTTTTTCATTTTTCATTTTTTTCCCTTTTCATTTGGAAAAACAGTGCGGCACCTCACGTATTATAAAGCCAATATCAGTCACCAGAACCAAGGACGTTGTTTTCAATTTAGCTAACATGGTTCAAATGCAGTTTGCAGTTACAATGGGTTTGTATACAGTAGGGCCTACTGTACTTTCTTTCGTTTTAGGGATTTTAAACAGGGGGGCGGGGGCATTCGAGCATGGGGCTAAATATGTATTTCTTTACAAAATGTTATAGCTATTCCTTTTTTATTATTTACTATAGTCCTACTAGACCCCAAGAAATTACATCTGGCCACAAAAAAACACGGGATCTACTGAATGTGTCAATGTGACATAAAGTATTGTGTGTGTGTGTGTGTGTGTGTGTGTGCGCACCGTGGGGTCGGACCAGCGTGAACACTTGCCATAGTTGGGGCATGAGCTCACCGAGCTCTCATAATGGCAGAAGTGGTTGTAGCCATTGATGGGCTTCCGGCACAGGTAGCACATTAAGCTGCGGCAGGGCCACGACATGCCGTTTCTGCCGTCCGACTTGACCAAGGGGCCAGCTAGGCACTCCAATGTTGAAGCGCTGGGCCCTAGTGGTAAGAGGAAGGATTGCAGGCAGACCCGTGGATTCATGACAAGGAAACCCTGTGCAGCTGGGCTTTAACATTGGGCGCTCGGTTGCACTTCCGCATTTGACCTCCAAAATGTGGAGCTTCGCGCCAGTTCAGTCTCTATCCTTTTAATACTCTATGGACTTGACCAGCTCCTTGGCGCATTTCACGCACTTCCTGACCCGCGCAGCCGTCATGCGCTCCTCACTGCGGGAGGTGGTGGCGGGGGTTAGAGAAGGGTCAAACCAAGAATGTTATGAGCAGGGGTCACCAACATGTCCGTATACACGGACACAGTGATGTAAATAAAATTTCAATGTAATGAGTCCCGGGATGCAGGGATGGCTATGAGTAGGCTATGAAGGGGAGTATGATAAAATGAATATCAAACATCTAAATACTGAATCAAGCAATTTAAAAACTCTGTGGTGCTCGCACAAAAGCCTGAGTAGACGTAAAACATTACCTCAAACATGTTTGAAAGTGAAATATTCCCTTTAAGGCTGTTCACATGCCTAATATCCCGATTGGAATCACATTGGTTTTAACGAGTCTGAACAGCAGAAGACCACATGGATTTTTTTGTTATGTATTGTTGTGTTTTTGTTTGTTTGCTTATTTGTGAACCACATTCCTATGTGGTTTAAATTTTTATTCCAATCTGATTTCTAAAGCTCTGTCTCAGTCTGGACTCTGGACACTGACACTGAAGCCTGGTTTATACTTCATCATATGGCGGTGTAACTTGCTGACCTGGGGAACGATAAACCAAAACCGCTGTACGATATCTATCGGATAGCCACGCTCATGTCGTTAAATGTCACCAACAGCAACTGAATACACTAATCCAGTCTGATCACTTTGTAACAGTGTGGACAGTCAGTCCTAAAGATCAGATTGGAGAAACAAATGGGATTTTGCTTCAGCCTGAAAGCCTCAAATTAAGACGCCATGAGTTCGTTTTTTTTCCACTACAGGACCAAACGGCCACATTGGTCAGACAAAACACATTAACATCAACCAAAACAGCATCTTTCTGTTTCATTATGCTGCAATCAATGTTGTTTTTGCCAACAGGGTCATAGTTTGACATACTGTATGCCAGTTCTTATAGCACAAGAATCATGTGCTATTTATACATTTATGAATTTGTCCTGGTGTAGTTATCGCCCCCCCTGTGGAGGATGGTGTGTTTAACACCACTGAATAAGAGGAAAGGCAGTACCTAGAACATAATGTATTAATCATAGCATTATTGCAGTCTGCATCAATGGTTCAAATACATTGTTTGGAAGCCTTTTTCTTTTTAAATTAAGTCTTACCTATGTGAGGATGAAATGTTTGCTGTTTTTATTTTATATTTTATATGAATTCAGGAGAGAAAATGTTGACAATTAAAGATGCATTCTGTTTTAATTTGGATGATAAAATGTTTACATGTCTAGCACAACGTGCCAAAGTTACTTCCTGTCTAATCACCAGGAGGTAGACGCAGTTGTGGAAAAAGTACTCAAATGTTTTACTTAAGTAAAAGTATCAACACTGCAATGTAAAACTACTCCGTTGAGTAAAAGTCCACAATTCAAAATGTACTTGAGTAAAATTAGTATGTGTGAGGATGTAGATTTGCTACTTTCAAAGTGGGGTCCTCCAAATGATCTTAATTGGTCTGTAACTCTGACAGTATACAAATGGGTCCATTTGGTTCCATTTGTATACTTGTCAGAGTTAAGTGGGCTCCTTGAAATGTTAAAGTTTAAGAACCACTGGATTGGATGTTGGGTGGAAAATTATCTTTGTGGAGTCTTCTGATTGGATAAAATTGGTACCTGAACATTTTCTGTTTACTAACGAGATGGAGAGACGAGGTCGAGGAGACCTAGCCTGGACCCTACAAAACACATCTGCCACAGGAAAATAAATCCCTAAAAAAGAAAATCTACGCAGTGATGGCCATGCCAGGCTAGAGGAGACTCCTGATAATGAACTACAGTTGTACTACACAATGATTACTATCACATGTCTAGAAACTGTTACTTTTCAGGATAAATAAAAAAAGTAGCAGATCGTCAAGCTCAAAACGCGAGCTTGTGTATCTGCTGCTTTTTTTGTGACACTAGTAATGCCATTCATTTACGGAAAAAGGTTTGACTAATATAGATAGGAGGAGTTTGTGCCCGACAGCAGGTTAGCAACAATATATTTGTTGTAGGGAAAATTCATAAAACTGAAATGAGAGAAAGGGGGCGGTGAGAGGGAGGTATGGGACGGAGGTGGGGGTTATGGAGTTGTGTGTGTGTGTGTGTACAAGAGTATTGGCATCAAAATATACTAATAAGTTTCCAAAAATTGTCAAGCTTAAAAAAAAACACACTTGTGTGAAGTGAGGTGATGTATCTGGATCACGGCGCTCTGTGTAGGCCTAACGGTGAGGCGACCCCCTCAATGGATCAGGCAGAGAAGTTTCCTTTCAGTCTTAATGTTTGTATCGTAGTTTATTGATACAGACACACTCAGCTTACAAGGCCACGTAGGAACAACGGCCCACGAGAAAATGGAGTCACACAGTTGAAAGCCCTTTCGAATCAAATTACAACACGGTGTGAACACAAAACATTGGTCTCAAACATTGCAATATATTAGGTTCAGAGTAGGCTACCTGCTCTCTATGTCAGCCAATCAGATCGTTGCTTTTCACCGGATCTGCCAGTGAAAAGTAGGCAGGACAAATTGCATGCAGCTTCATGTGACCTGCTAATTATACATTAGCCCTGTAAACATGACTCTCGTATTCATACGAGAGTCATGACTCAACTTCACCCTGGTTTTTGCAGACGCTACATTTACAAATAATTAAAATATATAAACATTCGCATTTCAAATATAAAGTACTCACAAAGTGTCCCACGGGTGTTAGTTAGTAGCAGCGCCAGCGATTAGAATTTCTGCATCCCGCGTTGTTTAATAAAAAGCATTTTTATCCGAGGTGTTATTTTGCCATTGGCTTTCAACTACGCGCCCCTATCGGTCGGGAGGAGGGTGGCACTCGGTGTGTTCGATATAGGTACGCTGACCGCCCTGCCAATACAGACTAATAGGCGAGTGCGCTCCCGGTGTGCAACTGTGGATTTCCCAAACGAACCCCGTTTGAAAAAAGTAGCCGGAGAGCTCGGACAAAAATGCATTTTATTAAAGAACGCGGGACGCAGCAAGTCTAATCGCTCGCGCTGCTACTAACTAACACCCGTGGGACACTTTGTGAGTACTTTATATTTGGAATCTGAATGTTTATATATACGGAAATCTTGTAAATGCAGCGACTGCAAAAAACAGGGCAAAGTTACTGCATGACTGTCATGATAATTATCATGGCAGTCATGTTCCAGGGCTAATTATACATCTACTGTAGTTAAATATCTATACTATATATGAAGTATTACAGAACCTTATTTAACACCTGTAACTATAAGAATGAAATGTCAGAGGGATATTTTAACTGTTCCTGAGTCACAGTAAACTTCTGATTGGATAAAATTGGTACCTGAACATTTTCTGTTTACTAACGAGATGGAGAGACGAGGTCGAGGAGACCTAGCCTGGATACAAAACGCATCTGCCACAGGAAAATAAATCCCTAAAAAAGAAAATCTACGCAGTGATGGCCATGCCAGGCTAGAGGAGACTCCTGATAATGAACTACAGTTGTACTACACAATGATTACTATCACATGTCTAGAAACTGTTACTTTTCAGGATAAAAAAAAAAAGTAGCAGATCGTCAAGCTCAAAACGCGAGCTTGTGGATCTGCTGCTTTTTGTGTGACACTAGTAATGCCATTCATTTACGGAAAAAGGTTTGACTAATATAGATAGGAGGAGTTTGTGCCCGACAGCAGGTTAGCAACAATATATTTGTTGTAGGGAAAATTCATAAAACTGAAATGAGAGAAAGGGGGCGGTGAGAGGGAGGTATGGGACGGAGGTGGGGGTTATGGAGTTGTGTGTGTGTGTGTACAAGAGTATTGGCATCAAAATATACTATACTGAACAATATGCCACAAGTAATGTTTTTTTTTTTTTTCTCTACTCATACAGAATGTTTAAAAATAAAACAGGGGGAACATGAACTTGTCAAGGCCAGTGTGTGCTATCTGTATCCAAGCCGATCAGGCCTGAGAACTGGCAGATTGCTTTAGCCTGATAAACACCTGCAGGCAGATGGAAATGACTGCATCAGCCAACCTCAACATTCAGCTGATATGGACCAATCCTGGGCTCTGATTGGTGTACATAGAGCGGTTGGGTGATACATATGGACCACCCTCCCCTCCGGAGATCAGAGTTCAGTTTCACATTGTTACGATGGCTTTCCTCTGGATCATCTCCTGCCTTGCTTTTGTCAGCGCAGTTTACGGTAATGGAAGCCCAGTCCCTCATTCAGCCATTTCAAATATGGGTTTTGTTACAATTAAGAAATCATCAAATCGTAGTGTCTTACCTACATACAGAACTTGTTAAAAACCCTTCTGATTGCAGATTTGATGCACTTGTTCCTAGAAAATACACTGGATTAATTAGGATGATTTGGCTGAAAGAACAGCTCAAGATTTTAAAAAGGGGAGAGGAGGAATGATTTCTCTTATGATGTGAAATAATTCTAAATGTTAAAATAAATTGAACGTATTTGATTTGTATTTCACCTCATAGTAAAACTAAATGTTTTTGCAAACATCCAGAATTAATTACTGTAGGCCTATACTTACTGTATAGGCTATACACTATACAGTATGGCTCTAGTTCAGTGTTCTATTGTGTCATGGTCATAAACAGTGAGGGACGTGTTCAAATCATTACATTATCGTCTCTGTTGTTTAGAAGCCTCATATTCCCAAACGTTTCTAGATTAAAATTAAAAAGCATAAAAGTAACAGATCTACAAGCCTCAACATGCTTGCAGATCTGCTTTTGATGCTCTATGGCTAAGCAGGGTGTTAATTTATGAAAAAGTTAAAATATGCACATAAGAGGTTTCTACCCGACAGCTACGATATTTGATAGTTAGGAGTGTGATAGTGGTTAACACCTCGCAGTCGTTGCCAGGCTGCGGTAACCCCGCCATCCCCCCCGAGGTGACTGGCTATGCCCGCATCGTCAACGGTGAGGAGGCTGTGCCACACTCCTGGCCCTGGCAGGTGTCCCTGCAGGTGAGTGGCAGTCTTTTGGTTGATTGAATACTTTATTAGTCAGAAACTTAAACAGCATGTGTAGTAAGATATATATATATATATATATCTTAGGCCTACTACACATGCTGTTTAAGTATATATTACAGTATATAAGGGATAAAAAAAAATCCTGGGGCTTGTTTCCATTGTGGTCCTATGTAGTCTCAATAATCAACATAGCATACAAAATGTACACAATATTTGTCAACAAATACAAAGACTATACGTATAGTACAAAGGAGAAGAGAGACACCTCCTTTCTATGGGAATTTACATTAACCCCCCTCTATGTTCTCCTGTTGTGTTTTCAGGCCAATGTTGAAAGAAACTTTTTAATTTTTGTTCTAAATTTGGGTGGTACCAGATCGTTGTTGATCCCTCTAGTATTGTGGCTGTGTCACTCACTTTGCAGAATAAGTAGTTTGACATGTATGAGGGTATACTGTAGTAGACTCTACAGGTCTCTTATAAATACCATGCAATCCCACTTATATTTGCTTAACCCGTCTTCTACCCTGAGCCATCCCAAACTAGCAAAGTGTTTTGAAATTAACACACACACACACACACACACACACACATATATATATATATATATATATATATATATATATATATATATATATATATATATATATATATATATATACTGTAGTGTATAAAATATGTCAGTGAAGTTTTTTGTCAGATATGACCTGCTATATTACGAACCCTAAATGTTAAAAATTAAATTGTTATTCTTAATGTTCCTATGTTCAATGCCATGCAGTTCAATTATTCATTCAGTATGTTTAAGCTTAACGTACAGTATATAATGTTATAATGTCATCCATGTTACACCTCAGCATTCCAGCGGATTCCACTTCTGCGGAGGTTCCCTGGTCAATGAGAACTGGGTTGTCACCGCTGCCCACTGCAGTGTCCAGTCAGTATCTGAGTCCTTCTTCATCATGCATTTCTCCTTCACAGCAATACTCTGTGGTTATCACACTTTTCAGGCTGTAGCCTAATCATCATATATGAACTGGGGACCTTGCCCCCACCCTGACAAGAATTTGGAATTGTAGGAGTTGAGGCAATACATTTAGTTTGACTGTGTTCCACAGATAAATATTGTAAAACCTTAAAATAGTAGAATCTTTTAAATATTGTGTGGTCAAATATCCTGCATCTGGATCTACCGGTATTTCTGCATATTATAATCAATGACACGTTGTATCTACACTAAAGTACAGTGCATAAATAATCGATTACATCTGGTAAGACCATGGATCGTAAAAAGGTAAGACGTATAACGCACAGAAATAAATTGTCTGTTTCATTTCAGGGCCTACCACCACGTGATTGTCGGAGAGCACGACCACCACTCCAAGTCCGAGGATATCCAGATCCTGAAGCCTGCCAAGGTGCCAAATAGATAAACTTTACTAAAGTAACATATATTTCACTTTCAGGCTTTTGTGAGCACCACGGACAGTTTTTAAGTTGCTTGATTAATCAGTATTGCATATACTGACACAACTCACAACCACATGCAATTCAACCCATGTTAAATAATGTTAAGCTGTGAAGAGGCTGCTCACCGTGGTTGTCATAAAAAATAGCACAGATGAAAACCTATGTACAGTACAGTATTTCAAGTGAATCCTATATCATCTCTGTCGTGTGGATGAAAACCACATATGTCCAAAACTGTTACTTTTCAGGATTAAAAATTGAAAATGCATACATTCAAAACGTGTCACTTCGTGACACATTTCAAGCTTTAATTTACACAAAAAGTTAGAATATGGAGCTATGTAGTATTGTCATTAATCCGACTCCTGATATCAATGCTTCTGTAAAAAACAATAAACACAGTTTAAACTAGAACTGCACTCTGTCGAGTGCATACTTGCTTGTTGCACACTAGTAGGCCATAAATGGCCAACTAGTGCGCAAGCAGAGCGCGCAAGTCCTTTCGACCGCTGTAAACTGTCAAATCTCAGTATCTCTGTGAAGGAACGTTTGAAATGTATAATTTTTAGATGTAACTATTTGCTACCTACCTACTTTATGCATATAAACACCTAGGGTGCCATTAAGGACTTCAAATAATATTACTAATAATATTACAGTTTTATGAGCTGGGGGCGTGTGGTATGTCATATTGCAATTTTGGGCATGTTAAGAAGCGCTTTTGACACCCCGTGGAGTGCGCAAAACGGCCTTGAATTAGTCATGGGTGTGTTTAAGGCGTGTTTGAGACGTACCCAATCAACATGTCCGTACTATTCTCTTTACCAGTCAGCTGATGTCACATACGGAATGCGCACTTTGGGGATCGTGGTATTACATTTCTTCAGGCTGGCACCATAGAAGACATGACATGACTTTGTCACATTTGGGTTAATTATTCCTATTGCACTGCATGCTGTCACCTTTATGCCTCAAAATAATTTGTTTCTATTGAAAAACACCAGTAAAATAACGTTTATTATATTTTATTTCATTCAAGTCATGATGAAGGAATGAGTTGAATGTTGCTGCTTAATGCTGTGCCTGTGGCCCCGATGGTATAGGTCTTCGCTCGTAGCATTTTATTGAAGAAGACTTGAATCGGGTGTGATACAGCATATGAAAGCAAACTTCCCAAGGATTATGGAGATGTTTTTATTCATTTTTAAGGTTGAGAAATGAAAGAATTATGGCCGTTTCTAATCTCAACATTTTACAAAAAAAAGAGCAAAAAAAGGCTGTTGCCATGTCTCATAGAAACAAGTAAATAGGTCTATAAAAATAAGCGCATATAACAGGTGTCTGCAACCAATTATAAATGAAGTGCCATGTTTTTATTTTCTAGATAGTGAGTCTGCCATATCCAGATTAATTTGAATGACACCACATTAAAATAAAAAAACATATTTTGATTGTCCACAAATATAAAGTTCTTCCTTATTTTTAAATATGTTCTTGCACATTGTTATAATGATCATTATATATATATCCCCCTGCAGTCAGAGTTCATAGTTTTAATGAATGAATGTGATGCATTGTGAGCTGGTATAGATCTGCTATTTTCAAAAGTAATCTTGGATTTCTTTTTTTAATTTTTGGATTAGCCGTCCTTAGTTGGGCAAAATGCATTCATCTGGGGATCCTTGACATGGGAATGTGCTGTGTGAGGATCACTGGTTTAAACAACATTAGGAGAAAAGCCCAAATAACCACTTTAGAAACAAGAAAAGCAACCACAAAATAGTACAACTACCAATATTTACAAGCAACTTTACAGAAAAAGAAGCCGCTTATAATAAACAGACATGGCAACACTCTAGCAGCCTCCCAGAGCCGCTCAAGTGTAAAATCAAACAGTGCTTGTTGCGTTTATGAGGTGGTCAGACCCACGTCTAATCGTTATGCGCTGAGTGTCTTTAGGTCAAGGGGCTTAATAGCAAATTGCGCAAAGCGAAAATAATTAACATATGGACACTCCCACAATGCTAAAATATTCAGGAACGTAACACGGGCCGATATGCCTTTCATAATACCATTGTGCGCAGAGCGAGGGCAATTTATGTATTACCCCATTGTAAAACGGATCTTCAAAATCTGGGCCCTATAGTATTATTAAGTATGATTCAAGTTTCTATCTATATAAGTTTGGGTGAAGAGCTAGTCATACATATACACACCACGTACTCTGGTCCCAGCAGATCAGGCACAACTTGCTATTTTTTTTTTACTGATTATGTATATAGTATACGTATGACTAGCTCTAAATGATGACGTAAGAGATATGGTCATTTGTGGTCGTTTGGTCCCAGGAAACAGGCACAGATTTGATGTTTTTCTGCATAAACATCGAATGGCGGGACAGCTGTCACGGCGGAAGAGACCGGGCGAAAACATTACTTGCGCGCTCTGCTTGCGCAAGTAAAAACAATAATAATATGGAGGTTTCTGCCCGACGGCAACGATATTAATATTGTCATTGCACAAGATTAATCTCTATTTTTGCTCTTCACTCCTTCACATGACTCCTTGTCCTTCTCCCTCCTCCTCCACCCCTTCACTCCTTCACATGACTCCCTGTCCTTCTCCCTCCTCCTCCACCCCTTCACTCCTTCACATGACTCCTTGTCCTTCTCCCTCCTCCTCCACCCCTTCACTCCTTCACATGACTCCTTGTCCTTCTCCCTCCTCCTCCACCCCTTCACTCCTTCACATGACTCCCTGTCCTTCTCCCTCCTCCTCCACCCCAGGTGTTCACCCACCCCTTCTGGAACCCTCGCACCACCAACTATGACATCACTCTGATCAGACTGGTCACCCCCGCTCGCTTGGGCCCCAACGTGTCCCCCGTCTGCCTGCCTACGTTATCTGACGAGTTACACAATACCTTCGCCCCTGGCATGACCTGTGTGACCTCTGGCTGGGGTCAGACCAGCTACGATGGTAAGACCCTCTCTCTGTTCCCTGTAATGTCACTGTCTGTCCTCAGGCCCTCCTAACAGAGCTGGGGGGGGGGCAATAGTCAATTGTCGTTAAAATGATTGCGATGCTGTATTGTAGCCTACTCCATCTAATTTATGGATAATTTCATGCACATTTATAATAATGATTAAAATAATAAATTAATAATTCCCATTTGGGAGATATCTTTCACCATAATAAATAAAACATGTTCTAATGCATTTTACTTACTTTACATCAATGATGATGTTTAAGTGAAAGAAGAACAGAAAAATATATATAAAATATTAAATATTAAATGTTGCCCAAAAGCATCGCTGGGGCCTGCAGGGTTAAGTAAAACATCTTCCACCACTGTCCCCATGCAGAACCCGACACCCCCAACAAGCTGCAGCAGGCCTCCTTGCCCCTGCTGTCCAACATCCAGTGTGAGAAGTTCTGGGGAGACAACATCTCTGACGTCATGATCTGTGCTGGAGCGGACGGTGCTACCTCCTGCATGGTGAGATCATTTTGCTGATCGCCATAATTGAGACCGAAGGTCGCCGTTAACTATGGAATGGTGCATTTCTCCTTCCTGTCCGTCAGTGTGTCACTCAAAGTCCCCATACATGATGGGAAAGCCCATGGTGCCCACAGGATCTTGTGACATCATGTGACATCATCAGTGATGAAGATCCCTAATGTCATAGTATATGTGACCTGCTGTTGCAATTAAGCCGATATATGGAGATCCCTGATGTCATACATTTTTTATGGTCTCGACAAACAGGCCCGAAAATTAAGGCATTTTTTCTCCATTGGCTTAAACGGAACGGGCCCCTCCCCGACCACAGCCTCCCGTGCCGGAAAAACGGGTGCCCTTGTTTTGTTCTTCTCACTTGTACTAAATTGTTCATAAAACTTATGTTTAGTCTATACTCAATTTAGGCTGTACATTGGATTTATAACAGGAGCAGATTGTGGGTTGCCCTGTGCCCTGTGCCCTGTGCACACACACACGTGACCGTGTGTGTGTGTTTCTGTGTGTGTGTGGTGGGGGTGTAATGGTGAGTTTGTATCCAGGGCCCGTAGTCATCTTAAAGGTTGTGTAAATCGTGCCCCTGTCCTTGCTGTGACTTGTCTCAGGGTGACTCCGGTGGTCCCCTGGTGTGTGAGAAGGACAACATGTGGACGCTGGTCGGCATCGTGTCCTGGGGCAGCAGCCGCTGCTCCACCTCTGTGCCCGGCGTCTATTCCCGCGTCGCCCAGTTCAGCAGCTGGGTGGACCAGGTCATTGCTGCCAACTGAAAAGAGATCAACCAAGACTTAACTGAAGAGATGATCTAACTCCTTCCATTCCACAAACCAACCCAGCCCCCATCCTAAGTTGACATACTGAATTTCAATAAACAATGTAAAACAAGAATTGATGAACTAATTGATCAATTAATTGGCAGCTGCCTTATTATATCTGCAAAATTGTGCTATGACATTTATGTGTGTGTGTGTGTGTATGTGTGTGTGTGTGTGTGTGTGTGTGTGTGTGTGTGAGAGACGCAACTTGGCCTGTTGTAGCGCCACCATGAGGCTGATTTGAAAACTGTCAAGTGGCATTTCTTCCTCAGCCTATAGTGGGAATAGCCTAGGCACAGCCTAGAAGCCGTGGATATGCACGGCTTGGGAAATCCGTGGATATGCACGGTAATATCTGGAAATATCCTCTTTAATGAAACTGCGGGTGCTACCCCCATCTAATAGGCACCTATACAAAAAGAAGTGGAGAGCCGTGAGAGAACGGCCAATCTTACGCAAGGAACGCATGACCCCCCAGAGAGAGAATCAAGAGAGCGCTCAGAGAGCAACTGGGAGAAAATAACGGAAAAAAGGAAAACCTATACAGCGGCGTCGCTGCCTCGACAGCTGCATTATATGCTGCGAGTTTCAGAGATGATTCAAAATGCATATTCTGTAATGGTAATCACAAATCCAAGAACTGTACTGAACTGACTGTTGAACTAAGAAGAGAAACACTGAGGAAACAAGGCAGGTGTTTTGTATGTCTGGTAGGCAGGCATGTCGCGCGTAGGCTAATTGTAGAACGCACTCAACGCAGGGCATTAGCGCACTGTGAAGAGTGCGGGCGCACACCACAAAACAGTTTGCAATCAAATAGCCAGTCAATATACAGCGCATGATAGACGCGCCGACCACGGCAACAACAGACAGGCTGACCACAGTGTTGCAGATGCAGTTATAGTGTAGCAAGCAACTCTGACAATAGTAGCAGTAGGCTATACTGCAGACAGCTATACCATTTGGATAGATGCACCTGCAACGCAAAGCCAAGTAGCCAGATGCCTATTAGATGGGGGTAGCACCCGCAGTTTCATTAAAGAGGATATTTCCAGAGCACTTAACCTGCCAGTTATAGGTAAAGAAACGTTGAATAGGCCCAGGCCGTAGCGTAACGGTCTGGGCACCGGACTGGTAATCCAGTCGCAGTGTGCCGCGGGTTCGACTCCCGGACCCGACACGGCCTTTACTGCATGTCTTCCCCCCATCTCTCTCCCGTTTCCTGTCAGCCTACTGTCTGTCCCTTCAAAAATCAATAAAAGGCGTAAGCCGCAAAAAAATATCTTTAAAAAAAAAAAAAAAAAAAAAAAGAAACGTTGAATATGTATGTTTTTGGTTCCAAAACACCCCAGAGAATTACCTGCAGGAAAGTGAAGGCTCGTTTGAGAAATATTAAGAACAATCAAAGCATTGATGTCCATTTATTGGAAACAACCAAGTTGAGCTCTTCTATGATTAAAGCGCCAAACGGAAAGCTAAGGAGGGACTTGGAAGCAAAAGGAATGCCCATAGCAGATGTACCCATCATAGGGATGGATGCAGTGGAATTAGGAGTCCTAATTGGCGGAGACCAATATTGGAAAATGGTTACAGGAAAAATGGAGAGACTGAATGAAGGACCAGTTGCACTGGAAAGTGTATTTGGATGGCTGGTGCAAGGAGAAGTCACCACGCTAAATATCATAACTGAAGTTGTGGACATTGAAGTGATGCACATCAGCGTCGGAGAGGAACATAGGCACTCTCAGATCAGTTTTGGGAAATCGAATCCCTTGGAATCTACATGAAAGAAATGCATTCTGACAGTGCCGGCCCTGAGCAATTTGGTGCCCTATAGGCAGGATTTTCCGTGATGCCCCCTTGAAAAATGACCACGGCCCCCTTGTGTTCTAAAGCACTGTGTTTGTTTTTTTTTGCTTGGTGGATGATGCCCTAGGCAACTGCCTGTTCTGCCTGATGGGAGGGGCCCTGCATTCTGAGAAGGAAGACATGGCAGTGTATCCCAAGCCGTGCATATCCACGGATATCCCAAGCCGTGCATATCCACTATAGACCGATTCCGTAGCGGGTCTCATGGTCGCAGCCTACGTATTTCCTGTAGGCGGACTCGACGTAGCTGCGGGGGTAAAACCCTCACCAGGCGCACCTCTTCCACTACAGTGAACGGCAGAGTGACTGATGTTAGTTTGCCTCAAACTTTACTCCTTTACCTGCTTTTTTTACTAACACTAACATTACAAAGATGCCCAGAACATCGAGATGAACCTGTGTAGTTTATGGCTGCTCCAACAGTAGTGGCAACATAAAAAATAAAAATAAACGGAATGTCTAATATCCACCTCGGTGGCGGAGACCAGCGCCATTGAGTAATGGTTGAGACAAAGCAGTGAAAGATACATAACGCAAGTCTTACCCAATACCAAATATTTCTGTTTTATTAACACAAGGCTGCTGTACTTTATACCGCATATACTTTAAATGCTTAGTATGAGGTATAAAATACAGCAGCCTTGTGTTCATAAAACAGAAAGATTGGGTATTGGGTAAGACTGAAATTATGTATCTTTCAGGACCCTTCACTGCTTTGTCTCAACCATTACTCAATGGCTCTGGTCTCAGCCACCACGGTGGATATTTTGACATTCCGTTTTTTTCTTTTTTTTATGTTGCCACTACTGTTGGAGCAGCCATAAACTACACAGGTTCATCTCGATGTTCTGGGCATCTTTGTAATGTTAGTGTTAGTAAAAAAGCAGGTAAAGGAGTAAAGTTTGAGGCAAACTAACATCAGTCACTCTGCCGTTCACTGTAGTGGAAGAGGTGCGCCTGGTGAGGGTTTTACTCCCGCAGCTATGTCGAGTCCGCCTACAGGAAATACGTAGGCTGCGACCATGAGACCCGCTACGGAATCGGTCTATTGATTGATTGATTGAAATATTTATTAACAGTTTGCAGAATTTACAGTACATTTCAAGCACAAACTCAATACAAAGACTGTTAACTGTGAGTGGACGACCCAATTAAGCATTACACTTGTTTACAACAGGGTCCACATTGTTCAATTCATCAAAACATTTAGAGACATACAAATAGACATTTCTATGTAGCTAAAGAACAGAACAGGAATTCATCATAAAGGGAAAAGATACATATACAGTGAGGGGAAGGGGGGGGTGGGGTGGGGGGGATTCAGATCTTACAGAGGCCAGTTTCGAATTGCAGCCATCCGTAGGTGCCCTTTGAGAGCGGTTTTGAAGGAGTCAAGGGATTCACATGTCTTAATGACTGTTGGTAGGGCGTTCCACATTTTGGTGGCATAGGAGCGAAAATAATTTAGTCCCTTGTTTGTGCCGAATCTGGGTTGTACATGGTTTGTTGCACTCCCTCTGGTGTTGTGGGTGTGGACTTCGTTTACATTAAGGAAGTATTTAGACAGGTACGCATGGGTATCTTGGTGGTGTAACGAATCTTGTGGACCAGACCCATTGCAAGATGCTGTACTCTGTCGTTGACCCTAAGCCATCCCAGCCTGTCAAAGTGGGCAGGGGTGAGGTGGGTTCGGGGGGTGAGGCCAAGTAGGAGCCTGACCAGTTTGTTTTGGGAGGTCTGGAGCCTTGTTTTAAGGGCCTTTGAGGTGCTGTGGTACCAAGAGGTGGATGCATAGTCAAAGAAACCTTGTACGAGGGCTCCTGTTAAGGTCTTCAAGGTGTTTTTGCTGACCAGTGAGGAGATCCTGATGTATATTGAAATCACAGTTCACATTAAATATAGCCTATAGTATTAGTAATGTTAAACTAGACAGACTAAATATGTTTAAATAAACTAAAGTGGATCTCTGTATCTCTGCTCAAATGAGAGGAACAAACATGTCTGGACAGAGACAGGGGTCCCTGTATGTCAAATAGATCACAGCTGGCATTCTATCGTAAATAGCTATAGGCCTACTTTGATCTGACCTATTGATAGCAAGCCTATACTGTCCTCCGTGGTGACCACTTCAGACCATTTGGGACAGTGGGGGTTAGGGAACCACCTTTTGGTCATGTTCATTTGATCTCTTTGTTCTAACCTGTATTTAAACCCTATGAAAATGTAACTGTGTGTGTTAGGCTCAGAAGCCGTCAGGCTGACTGGGTGCATGGGGCTGGGGCTCCAGCTCCATGTCTGTGATCTGCTGTCTTTGTTTGTAATCTACAATAAAATGGACTTCTGGAAACTTTCATCTGCCTGTCGGTCGTGGACTCATTCTCCGTACCTTTGCCTGAGTATTTAGTCACGTTTACGTATGTTTATGGGCTAGATAGTAATATACTTTTAGCTCATTTACTTCAAAGTGGTGCCGATCCCGTTCGATTTTTGGATGGAGGAGGACGGCGGTGGTGCTGCTGCGTGCGGCAGTCGAACCAGCGGCGAGTCGACACACTGGCGACGGCCTGCCCGGCGCGGCGGGGAGGAGCGGCGATTGGCGGCGGCGGCTCTCGGCGTTCGGTGACCAGAGGCGATGCAGAGCGGCGGGGTGAGGATGCGCAGCGTGGCATGTGCCCCGGCCGGCCCGTGGGCGTTCATCGGCGGTCAGCGATCGAAGGGAGGCGGTGACGCGCTTCATTCACTCTTGTCGGCGTCGGCGACGGCAAAGCGGCTGATCTACAAGCTCGCGGCGCGGCGCGCAACACGCTGATTCACTTTCCGTTTGTTCAGTCATGTGGTGACTGAAAAGGGAGGAGGTGATGAAAGTGAATTCAGATCAGAATTCAGAATGAAACTTTTCGGACAATGGGCAGCTCTCGATAACACAGAGCGGCCTACGCCATGCGGTGCGCATCTGTACTGCAACACAACTTCGTCTGGCCTGTGCGCTGGCTGATGAATTGAACACTCGAGAAGGTGAGACAAAGAAGAAAGAAGGGCAACATTACAGATAATGGTTCTATTATATCAGATGGATATCGTTCCATCTGATTTCAAATGTATATGTCTACATTTGTCTATAGTTCAACATATACTGGGCCTGTATGTTGATTTTTATGTGTCGGGTATTTTAATTAGAGAAGTTGACTTAATGGGGATGAATATGCCTAAGGGGGATTTGAAACTGAACAGAGATATTTACCGGAGTATAATTAGTTAAATGTTTCTTTGTCAGGCGAAAGACAGTGCCCCTGTCGTACGCATAAGTGTCAACCGTCCTAATTATGCATACAGTTTTTATTTATGTTCGAATAAATTTGTGAATGGGTAAAAGTCAACAAGGTATTTATGCTATGACATGTGGGAACACTCTAAAGTATATAGGACACTCTATGATTTTAACGTAAGTATGTAACCTTTAGCATGCCGAGTTCTGAAAACGTACCGCTCTTTAAAAGGGAAGAGGGTAAGGTTAGGGGGACGTCGCAGTAGATTGGTTATTTGTAAGCCTTGGTATTCTAGAGTGTTTAGATATGAATTATGAGTGCTTTCTGCATGTGCTAAAAGAGGAGTTAACTAAAAATAACGAAAGTTACGAATCATTTTATGGATGACTATAGTAAATTTATTCTTGACATTAGCTGAAGCTAAGAGCTTCAGATGCCACGTTTGAAAACTGTAACACACTTTGATTCGAATATTGGGTTGCTTTGATAAGCAAAAGGGGTTGGATTAAGCGACGTGTATTGTCAGTGTCAGATTTTTGTAATATGGTTTATCAGTTATGTCAATTTCATACATGTACGAATGACCGATCTTGTATACATACTGTAATGTTTGATGTGATTCTTTGTGTGTCATGTTTTCTGATGTTCAAGCCAGTCAGTGCAAAAGGGAGGACTAGGGTGAATTGTGTTCAATATTCGTTTTATGAGGCAAGGTTGCCTCAAAGGGAGGCTATGATGTATATTGAAATCACAGTTCACATTAAATATAGCCTATAGTATTAGTAATGTTAAACTAGACAGACTAAATATGTTTAAATAAACTAAAGTGGATCTCTGTATCTCTGCTCAAATGAGAGGAACAAACATGTCTGGACAGAGACAGGGGTCCCTGTATGTCAAATAGATCACAGCTGGCATTCTATCGTAAATAGCTATAGGCCTACTTTGATCTGACCTATTGATAGCAAGCCTACTGTCCTCCGTGGTGACCACTTCAGACCATTTGGGACAGTGGGGGTTAGGGAACCACCTTTTGGTCATGTTCATTTGATCTCTTTGTTCTAACCTGTATTTAAACCCTATGAAAATGTAACTGTGTGTGTTAGGCTCAGAAGCCGTCAGGCTGACTGGGTGCATGGGGCTGGGGCTCCAGCTCCATGTCTGTGATCTGCTGTCTTTGTTTGTAATCTACAATAAAATGGACTTCTGGAAACTTTCATCTGCCTGTCGGTCGTGGACTCATTCTCCGTACCTTTGCCTGAGTATTTAGTCACGTTTACGTATGTTTATGGGCTAGATAGTAATATACTTTTAGCTCATTTACTTCAATCCTGTAAAGGAATCTTGTTCTTTGATTGACTTTTTTGATTACGTTGGTGGCCATTTTATCACCGGAAAGATTGGCCTCCAGGATGGAACCTAGGTAGGTAATTTGATCTTTTCGTGTGATAACATTGTCACCCACTCTAACCAAGAAGCCATCTGCCTTGCTGAGATTACTATTTGATCCGAAGAGAATGGATTCAGTTTTTCCCAGGTGTAAGGATAGTTTGTTATCAGCGAGCCAGGTGCAGATTCTACCGAGTTCAGAGCTGAGGGTCTTTTCAACCTGCAGTTTGTTCCTGTCCGAGACCAGCAGTGCTGAGTCATCTGCGAACAGGAACAAGTTGCAGTCACAAGCTGAGGTCATGTCATTAACATATATTAGGAACAGTAAAGGCCCTAGTATGCTTCCTTGTGGGACGCCACAGCTCACTGGGAGGGGAGGGGACAGTGTTCCGTTCACCTCCACCATCTGTTCTCTCCCCTCCAGGTAGGATTGCATCCAGCTCACTGATGTGCTATCAAAACCAATAGCTTTAAGCTTGTTAACCAGTATGGAGTGGTTCACGGTGTCAAAAGCCTTTTGGAGGTCCAGCATGACCATGCCGCAGTATTTTCCAGCGTCCACCTCGTGTTTGATGTGGTCGCTCAAATAGAGGAGGCATGTGTCAGTGGAGTGGGATGTTCTGAAACCAGATTGGAACTCGTACAGCAATTTATTAGTGGCAAGATACTTTTCAACCTGTTGACTATTTTTTCCATCACTTTCGAGATGGAGCTTAGAATAGAAATAGGGCGGTAGTTGCCAGGTTCTAATTTACTCCCTTTTTTGTACAGTTTAAATCTTGGTCCCTGTTTGATGGAGAGGTTTACTATGTGGGTGATGACGGGAGCTATGGAAATGGCTGAGTCTCTGAGAAATTTGGAGGGAATATTGTCATGGCCAGTGGCCTTGTGGGGTTGGAGGGCACTCAGTTTTTTAAGTACCTCCTCAGTTGTTACCATTGCCATTTTTAAATCATCTTTACAAACACCTAGGTTTTTGTAGAAGGCTTTGATGTGTTCTACACCAAAACGCCCAGAGTGGGAGGGCAGTTTGTTAACCAGCATTGTTGCAATGAAGATGTTCAAGTGGTTGGCTACATCAAGCTTGTCAGTGATGAGGGTGTTATTCGATTTGATGTTTATGTTAGTAAACCTGGTTTTTAGTTTCTGACCACAGCCTAGTTGGTTGTTTAGTAGCTTCCAAAGCTCCCAAGGATTGTTTTTAATTTCCTCGGCTTTATCATTGATAAAGTTACTTTTTGCTGATTTGGTCATGGCAATAACACCGTTTCTTAGCTTGTTACATTGGGTTTTTAGGATGTACAGTTTGGTTTGGAGATCACTGTCGAAACGCTTGGCTAGCTTGGACTTGCATTTAAGAAGTTCAGAGCATTTGTTGTCTCTGGTTTTCATTGCAGCCAGTATGTCCGAATTCATCCATGGCTCCGAGCGGGTTTTGACCCTGACGGTTCGCAAAGGAGCCATGATGTTTAGTACTGATGTAAATTTGGTTTTAAAGCCAAGCCATGCTTCTTCGACTAGTGAGCTCCTGAGCACATCGGACCAATCCAGACTCTCCAGTTCAAGGTTAAAGGCCTCACTAGAGTAGGTTTTGAGGTCCCTAGATATGACTGTTTTGTGACAGTCAAACTTTAGTTTTTGTATTTTGCGGGTACAGAAAATCATAAAATGATCACTGAGCCCACAAACAATAACCCCTTTCTTGGAGATTCTGGATTTGTCCGAGGTCAGAATGAGATCAATGACAGTTTGAGTAGAATCACACACTCTTGTGGGTTGGGTAATTAGCTGACTGACACCATGCAGATCACAAAACCGACTAAATGACTTAAACACAGGTGCTTCCTTACGAAGCATATCCGTATTGTAGTCGCCAATCAGGATTTTCTCTACACAATCCTCCCCAGCTAAGCACCCCTCAAGTATATCATAGAATCCATTCTGATCGGGCGGTCTATAGACGGTGCCAACTAATACTGATTTAGCATTTTTGAAAATTAATTCAACCCACACAGTTTCAATTTCATCATGCTGTAAGTCAGTACGAGTAACATATTCAGTGTCTTTGTGAATATACATGCACACGCCACCACCATGCCTGTTTCTGTCGTTCCTAATGATAGTATAGTTTTCTATTTCTATCTCTGGATCCTTGGTGGATTGGTCCAGCTTTGTCTCAGAGAAACACAGGATATTTGCCTTACCGTTTTGAAAGAGATGCCTGATTTCAGCCAGTTTAGGGCTGAGGCTATTTACATTCAAATGGAACAGGTGAAGGCCGTTGGTTGCGACGATTGTGTTAATTTCGTCGGTGTTGAAGTAGTCTGAGGTGTGACTGAGGATAGGCGGTGGAATGTCCGCGGCTGAGGTGTGAGTGGGGAGGGGCGGTGGAATGTGGGGGGGGGGGGGCGCCGTTGAACCTGGTAATGTCTGTAGTCAGATCCATCCTTATGGTGGCCGTGTTGACTGTAGACAGTGATACTGGGTCCGCGGCTGGGGTGGGGATGGGGGAGGGTGGTGGTCCATTGTCCTCAGTGGCCCTGGATTGACTGGGGGGAGGGGGGGATGTTCCTCGATGATCGCTGCCGTTGGGTCGGTCCCAGCAAACAAGACGCCTACAGCGGTATCCCGCGCCGATCTTGAAGTTGCGTCCGTGGTCCATTCCGTGGTGGAGGCGGCGCTCTGGAGGGCGTGGAAGCCGTGGCGCGTAGCGATGGAAACGGTCGCTGTTTGCGGAAGCAACTGTTGCTGCTGTAAGTGCAGTCTCGCTTGTGAACGAGTAATCGGTCCAGGGTTGAAATGGACATCTCCCGACAGTAGCAAGCAAAGAATAATCACAGTTCTGCGATCCATTTTGCCAGTCGGGGGCTTGTACTTGCGACTCGGGTCTGCTGTTAACAATGCGTGGATCGCCGCCGATCCAAAAGAAATGTGTTTACATTCCAAACCATCCAGGAGGAATCCAAATCGCTGTGAAACTCCTCCGCTACGTCTCCATAATGTTCCATCTCTTCTTGGTGTAAACTCCATGTTGAATCAAAGTATGCGTCCGTAATCCATAGGATGAAGAAGAGGTAAAACGCGGAAAAAGTTGAGAACATAGCTACCGGTATGCGTTGCCTTGGCTGGAGAGAGCTCCTGGGAATGCGACTGTTCAGGTCGAGTTCAGAGATGAGGGCCACTATAGGCTGAGGAAGAAATGCCACTTGACAGTTTTCAAATCAGCCTCATGGTGGCGCTACAACAGGCCAAGTTGCGTCTCACACACACACACACACACACACACACACACACACACACACACACACACACACACACACACACACACACACACACACACACACACAAACCCAAACTAATTACTCCTAAACATTTTGCCA
Source organism: Protomyctophum parallelum (assembly GCF_964188405.1). Classification (NCBI taxonomy): domain Eukaryota; kingdom Metazoa; phylum Chordata; class Actinopteri; order Myctophiformes; family Myctophidae; genus Protomyctophum; species Protomyctophum parallelum. The sequence continues at coordinate 39,111,370 of NC_139699.1, forward strand.
AACATCACACACTCTCCTATCCTCCTGGAGGCACTTTTTCTAGTTAATTTCTGCATCTCTTAGGGCCCATTTAACCATATAATGCGCATGTTTAATCAAATACGAAATTAGAATTCAAATGGCCGTAAAATACACGGACCCGAGAGGTTATTGACCAGCTCAGCTGTTACACAGCAGCTGGTAAAAAGGGGAAAAAACGTTGTTGTGTATAATATGTCCAAAATAAGACTGCGGTCGCAACAGTTCCAAAATAACCCCCCAAAATAATCATATTTGAACTGGGGATCCCCAAAAAATTCATATTTGAACTGGGGACTCTCCAAAATAATTATATTTGAACTGGGGACCCCCCACCCTGACAATATATAAACTTTATTACAGGCTCGTGGCCCACAAGGTAAGACAGTACATCACATATACGAGAATAAAAATTCATAAAAATACAGTAGGCTACATTTACCCAGCCCCACAGGTTACTGCTCTAGGCGAGGCACTCATGCCAGTGTCCTCTGATGGTAGAAGTGTACCTTACAGAACTACGGCCTGGGTCTGTCATCACCAGTCTAGTGCCTATAGTGCCTACAGTACATTCCCAATCACTTGGAATTGTAGGCACTATAGGCATTACATTTAGTTTGACTCGGTTCCACAGATAGATATTGTGAAAATAGCTCGACACCCAAAAATATCTTTAAAAGAAAAGCATTCACAGCATTCACCTCCATGCACCAGTCACTACCTTATAAAAACACAAAAGGAAAACCATATAATACAAGCCACAAATACTACATTCCAACTCGTCACAAAATATAAATATAATAATAAATACAAAATACGGCTGGCCGTAACAGTGACTTTATAAATGTTTACAGTTATTTGACATTGGTTGGGGACTGCTGAATGTGAACTACTGTGTACAGTACAGTGCATGGGGAGTGGGGACCATATAGACTGTAAAAGTTGAAGGTGGGGACCACTGCACAAAGTTGGAACTTGGAAGTGACACTTTTCTTATTCCCCTCCTGCCCAGTAGGCGTCGTACATTGGAGTCAGACGCAACTTCCTTGAAATGCCAGGACAGAAGAAGAACAAATCCCCAAACGTCGAAGAAGAAGAAAAAGAAGGCAAAGCAAGCAGCAGCAGCAGTAGCCAAAACTAGCCATACATAAATGTATACATTATAATTTACATGATACAGCCTTTGCGAGACACAACAGCATAGAGTAGCAACGGGAACAGAGCGGCGGTGTGTTATTCTACCATTAAAACCGGGTTAAACCTGCCTTTAGCATCATAATGAAGAACGAAGGCATAGAGGGGACGGAGAGGTTTCTGAGCCCGGGGAAGAACAGAGGTCTGCGGGCTGTCAGGCACTTCAACGTGGGAGAGCTGGTGTTCAGCTGCCCTGCTTATTCCTACGTCCTGACTGTCAACGAGAGAGGAGCCCACTGCGAATACTGCTTCAACAGGTACATATGTATATATGAATATATTGATAACCTGCATGCAGTCTTATGCAAAGGTTAAAGTGTAATTCAGATAGCATGTTAATTAGACAAATGCCACGTTGACCTGGCAATGCTGGAATCCTATAGAGATTGTGTAGTTGTCATCATTATTTATTTGTTGATATTATATTATACTGCTTAGACAGATGCTTGGTAAGCCTATGATCATATACTGAGGCATGTCTGCATTTGATGTATGTGTTTAACAATTGCCTTCTGTAAGTCACTCGATCTATTCTGGACAGAGAGCATCTGTTAAATTGTTATGACACTTATTATTATTCACTCATATTCATGTGTTATATGATATCTATGTAGAGTGTAGCAAAGATGGGGTCAATTCAGGACAGTTTTGTTTTTCTCCCCCTTTTGGGGGGTACACTGCAGTGGCTGTTTTGAGAAGTGTAGGTTGTGTAAAAGGGTATGAGATAAATGCTAAACTACTAGTGATTGATTGAATACTTTATTAGTCCGAAATGTAAACGGCACCTGGTACAGTCAGAGTCAGACATTAAGGCTGAAAGGATAACACAAATAAGTCCTAGGGACTTCTCAATTGTGCTCCTACTGTATGTAAGTATTATTCAGTTCACATAGCATCAACATATCACAACTACTGGTTATATTTAGTTAGTTGATTCCTAATAAAAAACGCCTGGGTTTCCAAGGCTAGTTAGTGAGTAAGATAGAGGTATAGGTAGCGTACCTTTAGTTAGCTATAGCTAGTATGGTGGTGACACTGTCAGCCAGGTCCAGTGAAAGGTTAAGCAGCTATATATAGATGGGACACATGGGTGGCTGCTGCTTTAGAAGTACCCAACTACCCATGTGCCCTGCACCTTGAAAAGCACATCGGAAGTGTGCTGGCATTTACTCTACAATCTACATATTTAGATTTGTATTCTTCTCTCTTCTAGTTTCCTTGTTCATTATTTGTTTTATTGCTGCTACTTGTTGCTGAGCAACCAAGGCCAAATCATTTTACTGTTGTGTGTGTACTGTCTTCTACTGTATATAGTTGCTGTCGGCCAGAAACCTCTTATTTCCATATTCTAACATTTTGTGTTTAGTATCTATTCTAGCAGATCTGTTTTGAGCTTGTAGATGCAGTATGTGCGATGTTTGAATTTGAATCAAGACAAGTAACAGTTTTGGACATATGAGGTTTCCACCCGATGAGGAGGCACATTGTAAAATGTGACAATAATGGTAAACGGTGCATTCATATAGTGCCTTGCATCCTTAATAAAAACTAAAAAGCATTTTACAATGTACATTACATTCACACACTTATAACCTAGCCTATAGTACTGAAAAACTTGGTAGCAAGTAGCAACTGATGTGTATCACACTTGTCAGTCATCAATCATTATGTTTGTAATGCTGTAAATGGAAACTCTGTGAATAATTCTATTATTATTTTCAGCTGGTTGAGATGTGTTTTATTATTCTAACATGCGTCCTGTCATGTGTTTGCAGGAAAGAAGGTCTCTCTAAGTGTGGTAAATGTAAACAGGCTTATTACTGCAATGTGGAATGTCAGGTAAGTACGTGTGTGTGTGTGTGTGTGTGTGTGTGTGTGTGTGTGTGTGTGTGTGTGTGTGTGTGTGTGTGTGTGTGTGTGTGTGTGTGTGTGTGTGTGTGTGTGTGTGTGTGTGTGTGTGTGCATGCGTTGTGCAATAATAATATTAATAATAGTCCTCTCTCCTTTACTGTGTGTGTGTGTGTTTTCAGAAAGGTGACTGGTCCATGCATAAAATGGAGTGTTCAGCTATGTGCGCTTATGGAGAAAACTGGTGTCCATCGGAGACTGTCCGCCTGGTGGCCAGAATCATCGTGAAACAAGTAAGAAATGGAATCAGAATCCCTTTAGTTACTTAGTTACTGTGAGTATGGAAGCATTCAACAGAATCCCTTTAGTTACTTAGTTACTGTGAGCCACTACTGTATTGCCACTATGTTGCTCCATTCCCCATGGTCCCCATCTTTTTCCGTCTTCGCCAAATCTCTTTGCTGAGCATAGATCGGATATTTTAAGTGACTGTTGGCCTATTATGTCATGCCCAGAATAGGGATGCTAGGGTTCATATGGTTAACTGGACCAGGCAACTTCCCAAATGGCCACACAGCCTCCTGAACCGCTCTGCCTGCCTGCCGCCCCAGATCTGATCCAAGATTAGAAGCATAGCTGGGATAGTAGCACTGGCTGGAGAAAGCAGGCTATTTAACCATTTATGCTAAAAAGTTTGAGAACTACCTGGTTTTGGGTTTAGTGGTTGACCTGAGTGCACAGGACGGAGTTCTCCGCCCTATCGATTAGTAACGCCCAGCACTCAAGACAGAGATTGATCAAAATTATTGATTTCAAACCGATCGCATTGCTCCACAGGCTGGGAGCGTCTGTTGCGCAACATTCGATGTTGCGCAACAGTGGGACGTTATCGAAAATGTTTTGATTGATTGAAATATTTATTAACAGTTTGCAGAATTACAGTACATTTCAAGCACAACTCAATACAAAGACTGTTAACTGTGAGTGGACGACCCAATAAAGCATTACACTTGTTTACAGAGGGTCCACCTTGTTCAATTCATCAAAACATTTAGAGACGTACAAATAGACACTTCTATATAGCCAAAGAACAGAACAGGAATTTATCATAATTACCCCTGTTTAGCCGACGAGATGGAAAATCTTAAAACGTGAATAACTCTTGATCTAAACTTCTAAATCATTCCGTCCAATTCTAAGAAAAGATTATGTGTTAGACGGACCCACCCCGGCCAATTCTGAATTTGACTGGCAGCCAGTTATTGAAAATGTTTGGAAATGTTATACTCTTGTCTTTTGGGGGTCCCAACATTTTCAGATGGGTGGTCCGTGGGCCGTGGCCATATACCGGTATATCAATTTGTGGGTCCTTGGCACGACATAGTTTGAGAACTACTGATTTAGAAGGCATTGTGGAATTGGTCTCAGGCCTTATTGTGTTCAAAATGTTATATTTATATATATATTATATAAAAACTATATAACACAAATGTTCTCGATTTTTGAATAGCCAAAGTATAAAATATGGTCAAAGTTAAACTGGTCACACTAATTTAGCAATATAACGAACACAACTGCAGTGGTTGTATTTGGTCAGTACTTGCATGGTGACGTGGGTTCGAATCTCCTGTAGGACATGAAAGAGCTAGTGTAGCTTTAACATGATTATCAGACTGAGAGACTCAAGAGATACAGTATGGTAGCGTCTATGAGTTGGATCCATTCTTACTTAACGGTAAGAAATCAGTTTATCTTCCTTTCACAGAATGGAGCAGGAATTGTGGAAAGACTAGAGGAGGAGAGTGGAAATGGTGAAGCAATAACATATCGTCTGTTGGGGTGAAAACAAAACGTACTTTTCACCATTCCAATTGCATCACTTTGAGCCGCGAGCTGTTCGAGCTTGTGCATCTGCTGCCCTTGGTGCTGTAGTGTGATCAAGTAGGGCGTTCATTTATGATTAAAATATGGAGATAAGAGGTTTTTGCCCGACAGCAATAACTTAATTGCTTAATGATGCTTGCTTCACCAAGGCATTTTTGTCACTGCTACTAACAGCACTGGCTCATTTATTGACTTATGGCAGCCAAACAATTTGGACTTTGAATTTGACCAGAAGAAAAGTACAGCATTGGTCCAAGAACAAGTCAAGAGTATTAATGTCACCATCAGCTGCTAGACAAAACAATTCAATTATTTAAATTCATTCCTTTATTTTGAGGTTCTATTTTTCCATTGTGTTTGTGCTCGTCTAAGTAGATGCACTGTGTTTGATTGATAGATTGAAATATTTATTAACAGTTTGCAGAATTACAGTACATTTCAAGCACAAACTCAATACATAGACTGTTAACTGTGAGTGGACGACCCAATTAAGCATTACCGGTACACTTGTTTACAAGAGGGTCCACCATGTTCAATTCATCAAAACATTTAGAGACGTACAAATAGACACTTCTATATAGTTAAAGAACAGAACAGGAATTCATCATAAAGGAAGCAAAAAGGGAAAAGAAACATATACAGTGAGGGGAAAAGGGGGGGGGGGGGGTGGGGGGATTCAGATTTTACGGGGGCCAGTTTCGAATTGCAGCCGTCCGTAGGTGCCCTTTGAGAGCGGTTTTGAAGGAGTCAAGGGATTCACATGTCTTAATGACTGTTGGTAGGGCGTTCCACATTTTGGTGGCATAGGAGCGAAAAGAATTTAGTCCCTTGTTTGTGCCGAATCTGGGTTGTACATGGTTTGTTGCACTCCCTCTGGTGTTGTGGGTGTGAACTTCGTTTACATTAAGGAAGTATTTAGACAGGTACATGGGTATCTTGGTGGTGTATCGAATCTTGTGGACCAGACCCATTGCAAGATGCTGTACTCTGTCGTCGACCATAAGCCGGTCAAAGTGGGCAGGGGTGAGGTGGGTTCGGGGGGTGAGTCCAAGTAGGAGCCTGACCAGTTTGTTTTGGGAGGTCTGGAGCCTTCTTTTAAGGGCCTTTGAGGTGCTCTGGTACCAAGAGGTGCATGCATAGTCAAAGAAACCTTGTACGATTCTCCTGTTAAGGTCTTCAAGGTGTTTTTGTTGACCAGTGAGGAGATCCTGTAAAGGAATCTTGTTCTTTGATTGACTGGCCATTTTATCGCCAGAAAGATTGGCCTCCAGGATGGAACCTAGGTAGGTAATTTCATCTTTTCGTGTGATAATATTATGTGTGTGGGTGTGTGTGGGTGTGGGTGTGTGTGGGTGTGTGTGTGTGGGTGTGTGTGGGTGTGTGTGTTTGTTTCCAGAAAGTCTCAACAGAACGCACTCCTTCAGAAAAAATGCTGCTCCTATCTGAATTTGAGGCTCGTAAGTAGGCTAGTGTGTGTTTAATTATGTTTTGTATTCTCTGTTACATGAGTGTGTGACTGTGTATGCTTAATTACATATACTGTGTGTGTTACTTGACAGTACACGTGCACACGTGTGCATGTCAGACCTGGAGTTGGGACAGTACATTTTGATTGATTGAATACTTTATTAACAGTTTGCAAAAAGCCAGATGGACAAATGTACAGTTATACAAATAATAATAAAAATAGCCCCTGAAAATAGCCCCTTTCATGACATAAAAATGCAGCAAAAAAAGATAAAAATTTAAACAAAATTGCATTAAAACATGCAAAAACAGAGTAACATTAATAAGACATTAAAACAATAGCAAAGAATGAGCGAGCGAGACAACAGCCCTCTAGAGTAAGGAACGGCTTTCCCCCACTCCACTCCGCTCACATGCTCTGTATTCAAGTGATCAGCAGTAAAAGTATGTCATTTCGGGAGTCATTTCTTGGGTACAGGCTTTAGTCATTAGACAGACAACCTACCTCAAACCCTAACCTAACTATAACCGCAAGCACGGGAGCAGCGCTTGTTAGACCGGTGTTTCCGCCTGTCGGACCTTTGGTGTGTCGGATCTGCGTGTGCATCCCCATTTCTTTTGGCAAGCTAGAAGACTTCTAGTTCCAGTTGCAAATTGCAGACAGGTGCTAGTATTTTCTGGCGGTTTTGAAGGAGAGTCAGGTCTCGAGAGTCATACTTTCTGATTGCTGGTGGTAGGGCACTCCATAACGTGGTGGCATAATGGTAGAATGAATTCATCCCCATGTTTGTGCTGAATGATCTGGGCGGAATCAATCAGTGGAGCTCCCTCTGGTGTTGTGCTCATTGGCGTTTCCAACTCTTTTGACGTAGTTTGACAGGTACATCGCTGTGTGTCTTTCAGATCTGGATAAGTTGGACAGTGAGAAGGAGGAGATGAACCAGACGGACATAGCAGCGCTGCATCACTTCTATTCCACACACATCCACGACTTCCCTGATGACCAGACTCTGACTGAGCTGTTTGCACAGGTGAGACTGATTGGCACAAATGAACACCCTACTTGAACATACTACTACTACTTGACCACCCAGCAGGCACACTATGGTTTCAAACAGTATATAAGCATGATGCACAGTATAGCGTTTTAAATGCACAAGTCTTGGAATCCCAGTTCTACCTCGGTTCTGGGGGCTTGGTTTAAACCACTGACCTAGAAGAACCTCTGGGAGGAATGTGGTCTTTACTGGTCTGCATGGGCTCTGTGTCAGCACCATAGACTGTAAATAAATATGGACAAAGCGTTCATATTTATCCTTGAATTGTAAATCTCCATCTTTCTAGATCCGTTTGGGCCCAGCTGGCCATTGGCTGGTCCAGACAATGAGGCGGGACTCTATGGAGCTATGGGGTTTTTTGGGCCCAATGACAGCGCCACAACAGGCCATTATATGAACTTTCAGGAAGTCCCGATTTCCTTAGTGGCTTCACAAAATATCTGTCTGACTGCCCCCCTGGTCCACACACACACACACACACACACACACACACACACACACACACACACACACACACACACACACACACACACACACACACACACACACACACACACACGCGCTCACACTCACACTCACACTCACACTCTCACTCACTCCTCTATGCCATACCGTGTGTGCATGTTGCTCTCTCTCTCTCTGTGTGTGTGTGTACAGCTGTCCTGAACTCGTTAAGGCCCCTGTCACACAGAGCCCACGTCAGGCATGTAGTCCAGCATGTGTGGCTGACAATCAGGTGTTGTTGTTGGGATGTGTCCTACTAGCACCTATGGCAGTAGTCAGCCATTAGCTTTGGCTGTTCACACATCTGCCAGACAGTGCCATGGTCTTATTTTCTTTTCGTCGCTGTCGGGCAGAAACCTCTGATCTCCATATACTAACCTTTTGTGTTTTTTTCGTAAATGAACGTCCTACTACTTGATAATACTACAGCGTCATACAGCGCCGCGTTTGAAGCTTTCACATCTGCTACTTTTGCTATTTTTTTATTTGAATCCTGAAAAGTACGAGTTTTGGACATATGAGGTTTCCACCCGACAGATGTTTTGTAAAATAGTCTGCTCTGTAGCAGTCGCTGCAGAAACCTTTATCTGAAAAGTACGAGTTTTTCAACTTTTCAACTTTTTGTTTCTTTCGTGAATTAATTGAAACCCTGCTTTGTAGTATGACGGTGTCGTGCAAAAATAGACAAACTACAATCTCACAACATTGTGTGCTTGTGGAGCGGCTATTTTAGCTACTTTTGAAACATTTGAAAGTGAAAGTGAGTCTGTGGGTTACTGGGTTTTATAAATATTGAACCAATAAAAATATAGTAAATATATACATACAAAACAGTTATTCAATTAAATGAATCATCAACTAATCTAATATACGGCAACCTTCCCCGTGTTTCTTCACTGGTACGATCCAGGAGAGGGCAGTATGTCGGCCACTGCTACAGAGCTGACAATGAGGTTATAGCTTCCCTTCTCTGGAGTCCTGCCTCAGGGCGGACCAGAGGTAGAAAGCTGTCGTTCCCTGATGTCATCGCTAGGGACACATGCTTCAGTAGTCAGGAACTGGGGGTGGCAATGAAGGACCGGGAAGTCTGGCGTAGCATTGTGGAATCCATGATCTCGACCGCGGTCGAAAAATTATCATGATGAAATGAATCATTTTTCACATGATTTTTGTTTTGGGGCCTTATACAATATACCGGTACTGTTTCTCTCCGTGTCTAAAGAGGACTACATGTTAGCATGGGTGTCCTTCGCATACTCCGGTCTTCATTAAAAAACAAAGACATGTACACACTCCTGCCATTGCCCTTCACCAAGCTTCTGGCATTCTATTCAAATCTGGAGTTGGTCCCTGGGAGCTGCACTGTGGTCGCTCACTGCTCCCAAGTAGTTAGGCTGGGTCAGATCTATTATGCCTGCGGCATAATAAAGTATAATACAACATTCAAGGTGAATTTTGGCCTGCACAAAACGATTACACAAACTTTCCATCTGCACCTGACCATTTTGATTGCACACACACAGTATACTACACACAGCATCACACATTTATTTAGTTTGATGGTAGTATGGTAGCCGTAGGGCTTTAAAGTTAATTTCATGAAGGAAAAACACAAAGAACCAAAACAAACACCACAAAAAGTCAGGTTATATAAAGATTGGGAAACCACAACACCCAGCTTGATCTCATCGTGTTCATTGGATTTATTACCATAACTTTAATTATAATCATAATCATTATAATAACAATAGTAGTGACATGTCTCCTCCCCAAGTTATAATAAAGAAAGATTTTCCATCTATTTTGGGCTTGAGAAATGACCCACCAGCGACATCTGTTGACCATTGCAGCGTACACACACACACACACACACACACACACACACACACACACACACACACACACACACACACACACACTGTGGGAATTATAACAGTGGTGCTCAAAGTGGGGCCCAGGGGACCCCAGGGGTCATTGAGGAGGGTTCCAGGGGGGTCTCTAGCAAAATGGAGGAATAGTGTAGCTGGTACAGTATTTTTAGAGCAGTACTGATCCTACTCTCATATTACATTACTGACACGCTATCTCTCTCACCCCCTCCCTCCCTGTCTGTTTGTCTGTTCTCTCTTTGTCTGTCTGTCTCCAGGTGAACTGCAATGGTTTTACCATTGAGGATGAGGAGCTCTCCCATATGGGATCGGCTGTTTTTCCCGAGTAAGACTGTGGTTAAACCTTTTATTAATTAACTTCATACTTATTATCATCATCAGATATTGATATATAAACCAGACCTGTTGAGAGAGAGTTATGACACTGTTTGATCTCGCCGCAGTGCGATCGCATGGTTCATGTATTGATCTATATCCATTGCGAGGGTACAATCAATGTCTGTCTACTCTGTAGTAACGTGCAATGAAATGTGGCACGGTAGATCTGCTACTTTTTTTTATTTTTATTTTTCTGCCTTTATTGATAGGTTGAAAGTAATTTGACAGGAAATTGGTAGAGAGATGGGGGGGAGGGGGGAAGACACGCGGCACGCCGTCAGGCTAGCTCAGCAGCCCAGACGATTGAGCTAACCGTCCGGGCCAGATCTGCTACTTTTGATGCTTTTGTGAAACACAAAAAGTTAAGAATATGGAGATAAGTGGTTTTTGCCCGACAGCAACGATATTCTAATATTCGTATCACATCTGAATGTCCTGCTCTCTCTGTCCCTGTGTTCAGTGTAGCACTGATGAATCACAGCTGTCAGCCTAACGTCATAGTGACATATAAAGGCACGGTGGCCGACGTACGAGCTGTGAGGGACATCCACCCTGGTGACGAGGTAAGAATCGCATGGTGTGTTATCACCAAACGATTATTGGTATCCTACATCCTTCCACAGGGCTATCGTGTCAACCAATTGTCACAATAGCCCTGTGGAAGAATATAGCCCTGATAGTGATTGTTATGGTTCAGCTTGTCCTTGTAGCAGCTAGTGTGACTATGGTCTGATGTGTTTGTTGGCAGAACTACCTTACCATTGACTTCTCCCCATAATAATATGTTACATTAAAGTATAAACATCACCTCCTTGAATATTGTCTCTGACTCCTCTTCCCTCATCAATTACCAGAATTCCACAACACAACCGCTCAGACAGAAACTTTACTCTGTGCTCTTTAGGTCCCTCAATGGAATTTTATATTTAAAAATGGAATCCGAGTTATGGCGGTTTGAAAATCCTCCTTTCAACTGCTTTGCACTGTGAATATATTTGCAATCCCATAGTTGGAACGGTGGGGCGTTGCTATAGGAACCGGACCAATGTTAAAGGCTAATCCGTAGGCATTAAACCATTATATAGACGGAGTATACGTTGAGGTATGTATATATTCAGACTTGGGATATGACCCCACCTAGCGTCGACGTACGTATATATACAGACTTGGGGAAAAAAAGAGTTAATCTGTATCCTGACTGAGTTCTATATCCTGCTTGAATAAAATTGCTATCCTGACTTCCAACATTCTCTCTCTCTCTCTCTAGTTGTTCAACAGCTACATAGATCTGCTGTATCCGACAGACGACCGTAACGAGAGGCTCATAGATTCCTACTTCTTCACCTGTGACTGTACGGAATGCAGCAGCAGGTCCAAGGTACCCAACACAGCATAAACCTTTTCTCTCCGTATTCTTTTTTTTTTTTTTTTTCATAAATTAAATTAATACTACAGCGTCACACAAAACCATCAAAGATTATTGACGATTGTTACTTTTGATACTTTTGAATTTGAATCTTGAAAAGGAACTGTTCTGGACTAGACAAAGACTATATAGATTCATAAATAGCCACACAGTCTGCAGTGATATAATACAGAATGGTTTTATCAGCCCAGACTGTGTGGCAAGGCTGCAGAACTCGTGTTGTAACCTCATTGTGTCATCTGGGACAGTGTTTATGTCCCCTTTCTGTCCTACTCAGAGCTACTTTCAAGTGCCACAATTTTGGTACTTTCTGCTTTTTTTTTGTGGCGAGTACTGTAGTACTCTGTGCTTATGTGGGGGGACAGTAGTTAATCTCCAGTCTCCTCCTCCTCAGAAACTTTTCAATTTGAGTGTTACTGTTAACGTTGTATGAGAAAAGCAATTTGACGGGTGCACGGCTCACGAAGACACACAATAAGAAAACAATAGCCAGCACTCCAAAGTCTCGTATTTATTTTTATTCATTAAGGCATGGGCAGCATACACGGATGCGTTGCAGCGTCATGCCCTCCTCACGGTGTATTCTATATATACATGCTGAATGAAAAAGTACCAGAAGGACTTGTTGGCTATTGTTTTCTTATTGTCTCCTTAACGTTTTATGGGACCATGTATTCCATTTATCCATGTTTGTGATTAGCAGTGGCAATCATGGTTTCACAGGCATGCTCGACTGGGGACAAGGTTTTGAAAAACGGGCGGGGATACTGTGGGCAGTATGTGTGTATAGCTGGCTGGAGCAGCCTCTCTTCTACATTAAAAAGGTACACTCTGCCGGGTGGAAACCTCATACATCCTAAACTGTTACTTTTCAGGATTCAAATTTAAAAATAGCAGATCTACAAGCTCTCTCCCATTGCACAGCGTTTCTAGCTTGTAGATCTGCTACTTCGTATGCTTTTGTGTGACGCTGTAGTATGATCGAGGTGGCTGTTGATTTACAAAAAACAAAAATTTAGAATATGGTGCATAGTGGGTTAATAGTTAGTTACTCTCTCTCTCTCCAGGACAAAGCTAAGATGGAGATCAGGAAGAAGTTAGACCCTCCTCCTGACCCAGAGGACATCAAATCCATGGTCCACTATGCCAAGAACGTCATCGAGGAGTTCAGGAGGGCCAAACACTACAAGAATATCCTTCCATTCACTCCTCTTCTTAGCTTCTATCACTGTCTCTCCATTCCTCTGCTATAGCTTCTACCCCTTCAGTTTTAGTTTTTCTGATATAGTGAAAGTCAAATAAGTTGGAAAAAAAGATAAGCAAAGGAAAATCAAGGCACATCTTCCAAAAAAGTAAGAAAAAAACTTGACAGATAGGTGGGAAAACAAAGATGTTTTTACACATACAATTCTATTTTGAGGTTCTTTATTTAAGTGTTTATTTTATTATCTTGGTGTGGGGCTCCACCTCATCATTCATCTCTCAGGGCTCTAGTGGATTGTAATGGAGACAGACTCCCGCGTGTTCCCCGCTGTCGGCTGATACCGACAATAAGCCACACCCGACCTACTTCTCAAATCATGGTTTCCCTTTTTAGTTTTTGTCTTGCTTTTTAATAGAGTAAACCCTGGTGGTTCCTCCTCCTTGACCTTTGGCTGTGCACCTCCCAGTGAGCTGTTGGAGCTGTGTGAACTGAGTCAGGAGAAAATGGGCTCCATCTTTGGAGACACCAACGTATACATGCTGCACATGATGTACCAGGCCATGGGAGTGTGTCTGTACATGCAGGACTGGGACCAGGCCATGAGCTACGGAGAGAAGATCGTAGGACCCTACAGGTCAGGAGAATCACTTTCAAACCTGTCCCTTCCCTGTATGGTGCATGAACCAGTAGTAGACTCTACTTTGAGAACCACTGTTCTAAATCCTAACAGTTATGTTGCTAATGCTATATTGCTCAAATCTAAAATGACACCACTTTCCAGGTTGTGACTCACTAATTCTCGTGCCAGTTTCCGTGGCCTCCACCCGAGCCGCCCACCCGTCTCCCCGCTCCTTTGTCCGTGACCACATGACAGACTGTATCGAATATGAATGACTGACGATACAGAGACACCTCCCCAACAATATCGCAGAGACAGTTTGTTTATTTTTGGACCACAATTCTTATTTGAGACGATTTAAGATGACCCCATGTTATTCTCCATAGAGAAAAGCTTCTGTAAACTAGGTTACTAGGGGATGAGCGAGTAAAGTCAGTCCTTCGGTGCTCTATAATAAATACTAATAGTATAACGCTTTACAAACGCATCAATCAGCACTGGACTTATACTGTATATATATATTATTTAGTGCTTGTTGTGCCGCTTCAGCGTTGCCTGACATGCTGCGGATTCATTTTCTTCCCCCCTCCGCTCGCAGTCATCCTGTCGAGAACGAGGAGGGCGCAGGCGTGGGGGAGCGCACAGCAACTGGCACGACAATTATTGAGTGGCTTCCAGGTTTCAATGGGTTAATGTAACTTTATGCATTATTTAGCCTCTTACTGTCATTATGGATACATCATATTTTCAGCCTACATCACAGAACCTCATTAATATGTCATTGCTGTCGGCCAGAAACTTTGTAGCTATCTGCTTTTTCAACTTTTTGTGTTTTTGTCATTCATGAATATAATAATAGTAATAATAATACCTTTTATTTGTATTGCACTTTTCATTCACACGGAATCCCAGAGTGCTACATTTATTTCAAACAAATAATCAATCCTCAAAGGTTAAATAATGACGTTGTCTCTCGTCTTTCTGTGCAGCGTGCACTATCCACCGTTCTCTCTGAACGTAGCGTCCATGTATCTGAAACTGGGTCGTCTCTACTTGGGTCTGGAGAGGAAGAATCCTGGAGTCAAGGCTCTGAAGAAGGTACTATATATATAGATATGTCCTTTTCTTTTCTTTTTTGGGGCGCCATTGTAAAATGTACGTCATAATGTGCCTCATTACGTCATAATGTTTGTTTTACATCACCTACAGTAATCAACATGAGTTAGACTTTAATATATTTGCGGCCCTCACTTCACACGGGTGTGATTTTGTTTTTTAAATATATTTTTATTTCATTTTAAGAGGGGTACATGCACACATGAAAAGAATAAACATATTACAAATTCTCTGCCAGCTAGGTGGCTTGCCTCCTTGCCTCGTTTTTAAAGTCTTAACCCCGCCCCCCAGCACCAACCACCATTACAAAAATGAAAATAATAATTATAATTATTATTATTACTATAACAACTATTATTAATTATTAAACTTAAAGCTACATTTTGTAAATTAACAACAAATAATTATAAATAATCAAATTATTCTCGTATGTGGGGTTTCCTGATGTCATCAGTATATGCCCATATATACTGTGTATGTGCATGCTCGCTTATATGCCCATCGTCACAGGGCCGTCAACTCTCCCTTTAGCCAATTTTAATTTAGGATGTATAACGTCTTGTGTACATGACCCCCTAGCACTCCTCATTCACCTCTTGGTTTTCTTTGGTTGATCTAGTTATGCTATGCAGATTTATGTTAGTCACTTGTTTACATACTGTATGCTATGTTATTTAAAAACGTATATTTGATTAAAAATAAAAAGGCTATATGTGCAGATTCTATCCTGGATTAGAACTATCCAAACGTATCAGGACCTCAGTGTTCACTATATTGTAAAAGCTGTTGAATGGATCAAATCCATTGCAAATTGTTAATGATTGTGTGAATCCAGGCGCTGGCCATCATGGAGGTGGCTCATGGGAAGGATCACCACTACGTCGCCGAAGTCAAACGAGAGATCGAGGAGCAGAAGTAGAGGGAAAGGAAAGAAATCACATCTACAGAATGCTCAAACAACACATCACGCTGCCTGCGACTTGTCGTGAGCTTGTGTAAATTGGCTATTTTCGGCACACAACTTAGTAATAAATCTGACTAAAGAGCAAGGAAGGAACACCTTCTCAAAGCAACAAAAGTAAACAAGTTACATCTGCACGGCATGCATAGTTTACCTTGCTCTATTTTTTTCTTTTTACTGTTTAAGGGTAGAGTAAGTGATATTTTTTGGTTAAAACAAAAGGTACTTTTGTTAATTAAAGGCATTTTTTAGGTTGTTGGGGAGTGCATTCCAGAGGGGCAGCAATAGAGAAAGCCCTATCCACGGAGAATCCTCCTGTTACTGAACTCTATAGCAATGAGTACTATCAGAATATAAAGAAATGTAACAGTTATTGTAATGAAACAATATAACTTACCCTACCTTTTTAAGGTGCTGTGTCTACAGAAAATGTTTTTTTCGTTTGTTTTTCTTTCTTTTTTTTAATGACTTTGGTCATGTCCAGAGAGCTACACGTGCACTGAACGAGACGACCTCTGCTCAACGATTATGACCCTCTGCATGGGAAAGTGACGATGTGCAGCGCTCCCTCTCCAAAAGTTGGGTCTATATTCAACTTGAGGCGCCCAGGGTGCTCCGCCCAGACGCAGAGAGAACTGAAACATGATGTTGCAGAGCTAGGAAGAGGAAGCAGAGCTCCAGCATGTCTTTACCATAGTTAAACACGTTTTCTGCGGACACAGGGCCCCTAAACACACCACTTTCTGAATGATGTAATTTCCTTTCCGCAGCTGTGTGTATTTCTGTCAATCATACAAATGAGGGCAAATATTGGAATATGCAAACGTTCTCTGTGAGCAAATACATCACAGCCTGTGACGTGAAAAAGTCCTGCACCTCCATTTTGGTGTTTTTTACTCTTTATTGTTGAAATGACTTGAAATATTGAAACATCCTTAAATCCAATAGATTTTAAATGCATGAATATCAGTGAAGAAGAAGTGAAAATGTTTCAGCGCAATGAAACTTTCATCTGACTGCGATGATGAGTGACAGTGTTTTCTACCGTTTTCTTTTTTCATTTTCTTTTCATTTGGGTTTTTCCTGTGGTTCTGACCAGAGTTGATCAGGATTGATCATGTTAAACCCGTGCTGTTGCCACAGTAGGTTTGTGTTCTGAGCCAGCTGATGTTTTTGAAAGCGATGTTCTGGAGGGCATTAATACGTATTTGTAGCAAACGTGTAATGTTTGTCACATTATTTACCGTCGTGTCCCTATTCTGAACCTTTACTGTAAAGGTGTCTGCACAATGCTGCGTTTAGTTTTTTTTGTCTGCAAGGACCTTAATAAAGGCCAATTTATGCTTTGTGCAACATGTGTTGGCCGACGCATAGCGCAATGAAGATGAGGACCTTAGCAGACACTTCATAATATGTTGTGCACTGTGAAGCTCCGAGATGCAACAAGACCACATTCACTTCCTTGTTTACATTTTGTGGGAGACATCGGTGAGTTGGGAGACGGTATGAACACTTAAAACTCACAACGTTGTGCAAAGTGGCGTTCAAAGCAAAAATTGGCCTATATGTGTCTGCGACAATACATTTGTCCTGTCTGCAAAGCTCCTCCACCAAGTTCTGATGTAACTTTCGTTGACGCATCAGTTGACAGTTGACCCTAAAGAAGCAAAAATTGGGTATGCAGCAAAATGTTAGAAGTAGAATATGTTCTGCAGATTAGAAATTGGAGGGGGTCTAGTATAGAGCCCTGGTGGACTCTTAAGTAAGTGATTAACAGCAGCAACATGGTGGCCAGTTTGGTCCAACTTGTCTAACCAAAGGCTCTGGTTGTGTTTACTCTTAAAACTGTGAATAAAATCTCAGTGACCCTGCATCAGCTACTCTGTAGCAATGAAAAAAACGTGATTGGTGCTTTGATCGTCTTAACAGAACCTTGTTTTTTTGTTTTGTTTCATCACACAAGGCTTTATTATCCAGCATACAGTCGTACTGGTCCCAGTAGGACCTGTACCGGTGTGTACCTATCTATCTAGGAACCAGTTGTATTTAATTTATTCACAATGAGTGCTGATCTAAGACCAGGTTGCCTCATTTGGTTTTTGGCATGATTTTGAGAAAATGTGAATGTTTTATTTTAATAAAATAAGAAATAAAAGGTTCTGCTCTTGTGACAACAATGTCAAAATGAATGTTTTTGTTTTCTTTCTTTTCTTTAAAAAAATGTGAATAATATGATGGACTATATTGTTCTCACTGTGGGGTCTGTTATGTACACCGAGAGTTACATGAACACTGAGGATTGTACAGACTGGGGTCTCTGAAATGAAAAAGCATATCGTCTCTGTCAGGTGGAAACCTCTTAGGCCTACTAGATAAGAGGTTCATGGCTTTCTGCCCGATAGCAACAATATCAAATGGTCTGTTGTGGCCTAACGCTAGCCTGGCTAAGGCTTTGGCCAGACATAAAGTGGATTTATGTGGAGTGGATTCACTCATGCCTCAGCGTGAGTGAATCCACACTATCAGTTTGGCCAGTGGCCAATGTCAGGCTAGTCTAATGTCTATGAAACTGGGGCTCCTTGACATTAAACAAGGTTTAGAATCAGTGCTCTAGGGGTATACTGTCTAGCCTTTGATACCCTGAGGATTCGTAGATGACTTGACTGCTGCACCTCAATGGATCCTCAATGTCTTTAGTTTGGATGTTATTTTACAGCATATTGGTCCTCAAACATGTCCATGTCAAGGAGACAAGGACCCCCAGCGATGATGTACTATTATCTAAATCAGTGGTTTTCATGTCAAGACAAGGTCCATTATTTATGATGTATTTAAGCCACGGACCACAGCAAAAGCACTTCCCCACCATTTTGGGGGGAAGACTGGACACTAGAAAAGAGTGGGCACCGGGCCTCGGAAGACTGGGCACTAGGAAAATGTGGGCACCAGACCAGGGAAAACTGGGCACCTTTTACTAAAAATAGGTCCCTAACCTTAATACTGCTGCTGCGTATAATCCTGCCCATTCTACCGAGGCCTGGTACCCGCTGTTTTGGTGACCACATGACATTTCCCTACTAAACCCCTAGTGCCATGCACTCTTCCAAGTTCCCCAGTTTTCCCTAGTGCCCAGAATGTTCTGGTTCCAATCTCTGTTCCCACCCAGTCTATGGTTCCCACCCTACCCTTATGAGGAGGAGAGGGGAAGGGGCTTTTCAACTCTGAAAAGCTTTTAATTGAGTATAAATTATATATTCTTTCCACTCATATTAAAATATCCAACTCTATTGGATATTGAATATGATGCACTCAGAGAGTGGGCGGGGTCTTTGGGCTGGATCCAGGCTATCTGGACTAAGCTACAGTCTGATAATCAGGCTAGGGGGAAAGACTAAAGAGCGAAAGACTGACTGACCACTAGATGGCGGCATTGGTTATTAGCAGAGCCATAGAGTAAGACAGGGTTACGCCATTGAGGGGGCAGGAAACTGAGCGCTCGAGCGCTGTTCATACTGTTCATGCACCCTGGAGAGTGACCTTAAGTATATATTATATAACTCTATGAGAGTGACACGCTGTCACGCTTTGATTGATTGATTGAAATATTTATTACAAGTAAGACGCGCAAACGCGTGAAGCGAACGCAGCTCGTGTGTGTGTGGTTGTGTGTGTGTGTGTGTGTGTGTGTGTGTGTGTTACAGCTGCGCCCTGTGTGTGTGTGTGTGTGTGTGTGTGTGTGTGTGTGTGTGTGTGCTACAGCTGCGCCCTCTGGTGGCGGGCGGGTGGTGTAACAGCGTGACACACACACACACACACACAGACATTTAGCCCTTGCTGTCATAGTAAGTGGCTCACTGCGTTCGCAAACAGTTTGTAGAATTTACAGTACATTTTAAGCACAAACTCAATACAAAGACTGTCAACTGTGAGTGGACGACCCAATTAAGCATTACACTTGTTTACAACAGGGTCCACATTGTTCAATTCATCAAAAGTGTAGTGGGCGGCACAAATATCAGCTATTTTATCTAAGTAGACATTTGTGCAAGTTGTTTTAAAGTTTCTGTAATGTTTATATTGTACTATTACTGTAAAATAAAAAATTACTGTAAAATTTAAATTAAAAGGGATTTAACTTTACTAAGATCAAGCTGGGCTGTTTCCTGAGTCCAGTGCAGCATTTAGAAGAGCCACCATTGGAAGAATGGCTTCATGAAGGGTGCGTTCGGAAATGCGCCCTGAACGCACTGGTGTGCTCTCTTGTCGTTCGTTTATTCAGTGCACTCACTGCGTTGCCGTTCGAAAATCCAGTGCGCTGCGCACCGGGTGTGCCGAGTGCACGCACTGAGCAACCCTACCCTCAGGGTAGGGTTGCTCAGTGTGAATGGTGTGTTGTAACTGGTCGTTCGTAAATAAGGCACACTGAACGCACTCTGTGACGTCACCGCCCACCACACTCAACAAACTGACCACATTCCCGGTGCGCATAGCCGAACGCGCCCGAAGTGTTGTCGTAACTCTGGTTCGCTGTAATCGACGTATCCAACCAGCAACGTCGTTGAATACATGTGACAAGATCCAGCAAATGAGCTTGAAGCTGCCCGGATTGCCATTTGTTTGGGTGGATTTGAATTTTTTCAACTGATGGACTCACAGGACGACGGACTGAGTAGGCTACTGTAGAAAAATTAGGAAAGTAAGCACGCGCCCAAAGTAAGTACACTATACATTTACCTTCTCTGTTATTACAAATCGAGAAATGCGATCGTTAATTAAATGAACATCTTAATCATCATCGTTAATATTTGAGTTTGTTTTAGTTGTATTTTTTTATTTGATGTCCAGGATAGAGAGAAAACAAAAGAGTTCTAGTTGCAACTGAGAACACGTTCAAAAAATATTTCCTGCAAATGTAATATATTAACAATCTTAAGAGATTATAGTTTAAAATGCATCCTTGTCATGTCATGCGGCATGACATGCAAGGATACTAGTAAGACAAATATTAAACTCCACTGAAAGGTTCGAGTTTAATATTTGTCTTACTAGTATAATTAGCATGATCTTTATTTCCAGGTATGTTTGTACACAATTTAAGCCAAGGGATTTATGTATCTCTGTCACCATCGACAGAAATAAATAAATGCAATAAACTAGCAAGTATTTAACATTTTCTTCAGTGATCTGATCTATAATAATGAAGCATAAGCATAATGAAGCAAGTAAGCAACTGTACTAGCCCTGAAACATGACTGCCATGATGATTATCATGACAGTCATGCAGAAACTTAGCCCTGTTTTTGGCGCTCGCTGCATTTACAAGATTTCCGTATATATAAACATTCAGATTTCAAATATAAAGTACTCACAATTTGTCCCACGGGTGTTAGTTAGTAGCAGCGCCAGCGATTGGAATTGCTGCATCCCGCGTTGTTTAATAAAAAGCATTTTTATCCGAGCGCCCCGGCTACTTTTTTCAAACGGGGTTCGTTTGGGAAATCCACAGTTGCACACCGGGAGCGCACTCGCCTATTAGTCTGTATTGGCAGGGCGGTCAGCGTACCTATATCGAACACACCGAGTGCCACCCTACTCCCGACCGATAGGGGCGCGTAGTTGAAAGCCAATGGCAAAATAACAGCTCGGATAAAAATGCATTTTATTAAACAACGCGGGATGCAGAAATTCTAATCGCTGGTGCTGTAACTAACTAACACCCGTGGGACAAATTGTGAGTACTTTATATTTGAAATGCGAATGTTTATATATTTTAATTCTTTGTAAATGTAGTGTTCGCCAAAAACAGGGTGAAGTTTCTTCATGACTCTCGTATGAATACGAGAGTCATGAACCATGGCTACAACTGTACAAGAGGTGAAATGTATAGATTGGCTGGTGTATTGTGGCATGATCTTCATGCAGGTATGAATGATTATGAATTATTGCACATTTATTCACAAATGCCCAACGCAGTGGAATATAATGATTGCAGTTGTTTTATATTCGAATCGATACACACCTGAACTGTACTAAAATCCACATTCACTTGTATGGTCATAATAGGTGTTGTGCTGTAATGTTTGTGTGCAAGTATAGTTCAAACGGCCGGTCTACAAGATCACAATGTAACTATTTTAGTAGTGTAATTTACAATTTAGGCATTTTGCAGACGCTCTTAATCCGGAGCGATTTACATTACGCAAGAACAAAAAGCATGGCAAAACATCACATACATAAAAAGTAGTTATCATGAAACATGTGTAAGCTATAGGAACGTAACAGTGGAATATCTATATAATGAAACTATACATACTACAATACTCAAACATTTAGGGGTAAGGTTAGCTCTGGTCCATAGCCTTCTCTTGCTTCGATTCTGACCTGCAGTATACAGGTCAGAATCGAAGCAGGAGAAGCCCTACAAGCAGAACCCAATGGTACTGAAGTTTCTGACATTTTTGAGACCCAGACCATGGGGTCCTATTCCACCTCCACCCTGTCACCGGGTACGCACACATAAATAAACATAAATACGTTCGGATATGACCTTCTGCACTCTTTGACAGCTTTTTTTCCGTTTGAGGGCTTCTGAATGTGTGAACTTTAAGTACCTATAAATACCTCTGCGAATATCTCCTGTGGCGCGGAAGCCGTTAAGTATTTTTAATCTTTGTTTGACCGATTTGGTCGCTTTGATTCTTCTTTTCCTTCCTTGTTTATTGACAACCTCATTGTACCGCCTATCTGGCTAGCTAGTGGCAGTGGCACTATAGCTATGACAGAGCAGATCAGAGGCAGGAACGTAGCCGGCACAAGCCAACCGCACATCGGGAGGCGGTACAATAAACGGTAAATAAACAAGAAGAATCCAAGCTTCCAAATCGGTCAAACAAAGATTAAAAATACTTAACGGCTTCCGCGACACAAGAGAATTCGCAGTTGACACCTTCAGAATAACTCAAACGAAAAGAAGACGTCAAACGGCGCAGACACGATGTTACCGAGGATATTTATGTCCGCGTTCCAACATTCCCATACGAAAACAAAGTAACGCACAGGGACCCTACGGGTCAGCCCGGTTCGGTTCGGATTGGGCTGACCCAGGGGGTTCAGAGAGGGGCTAGAGAAGGCTATGGACCAGAGCTAGGGGTAAGGTGGGGTGTTATACAGTACTTCTCATGTTTGAGCTATTTCTGTTTAGTCGATGCTCACTGCCTTGCAGAAGTTGCAGTACTACGATTTGTTGCAATTTTACAAAAAGACAGATTCAATCTCTCATATTTCCAGGGAATAGTTCAGTATCACTGATTTAGACAAAAAAATGCCTCAAGATCGTCTGATTGATTGAATACTTTTGTTGCACAGCATATTGGCACTTTATTAACTTGCACAGTTGTATTTTGCAGTCATGATTTTATTGTTGAATTAAATATCATTTCCTGTTTATCTGAGATGGCCACTCGGCCAACAAGTTCCACCTGGGGAAATGCTTGGTGATTAACAAACATGAGGGGCAAGTGCAATGTGGGTTATAGATGCAATATGTTTGGGAAGTGCAATAATGTGGAGTTCTATTGTTGAGGTTTGATTGAATGCCTAACAATTGCCTGTGATGTGTTTCAGTAAGGATTGGGCTGGACCATGTCAGGATAGCGGGGGGTTAAGATGTGCTGTTGGGATTGCTCATTTATGTTGTAGTGTTGAAGGACTTATTATATAACTTGTATAGTTCATGTAGTTCACAGAAACTTAACATTTGTATGGTTTAAGGTTATTTATTTATATGTATTTATTGTATGCTTATGTATGTATTTATGGTATGTTCTCATTTGAAGACACCCCTGTAAATGGTATAGTCCATTATCATTATCTCCAGCTGGGTATAAAAAAAACTGTCTGTGGCTCTGTGCTGGGAGTAGAGAGCTTCCTGCATTTATGCCAGTTGGTAGTGCTCCTTTGGTGAATAAACATACCATTAATACCGTTAACCTTTACCAATGCCTCTGTACTGCTTCTCCAGCCACTAACGCGCCAACACGGTCATTCCTACAACTGTATTAGTAACAATGTAGACAGTCAGACCTTAAGGCTAAAAGCATTGCACAAAAAGTCGTTTTCTATAGGAAAATCTCCCCATCTTGTGGTCTCCTGATAATCGATGCCGTCAGCCAGGGCATTCCACGTTTCTAATGATCACTTCTTCTGTGCTTGCTGTTGTCCATAGGTACTGTGGTATACTGTAGGTCACGATGAGCTGGGCAGTGGAGGAGTGGAAGGATGGCCTTCCAGCCAAAGCCCTGCTGAAGATCCAGGAGATCGAAGGCCAGCTGGACAAGCTGAAGAAGGAAAGGACTCAGAAACAGTTCCAGCTTGACGCACTGGAAGCTGCCTTGCAGAAGCAGAAACAGAAGGTATGGGAATGGGGATTTAAGTCCAGATTTACACTCTGTAGTATGACAGTGTCACTGTACAAGAACAAGCACATTAGATTGGTTACTATGTTTTTTATTTATTTTTATCTCTCCTACCATTCTCTCCAGGTGGACAGTGAACGCAGTGAGGCGTCTTCTCTGAAGAGAGAGAACCAGTCGCTGGTGGAGTCATGTGACTCACTGGAGAAAGCTCGTCAGAAAGTCGTCCATGAGCTGGGGGTCAAGGAGCAGCAGGTCAGTTCAACAGAAGCCTCAGACCTGCCACAATTATTACATAATCGCCTAATCACATTTGTTGACTTTAATTTGATTCACTGTGATGTTTTGACTCAAGAGTTTTGTTTCCTGATCCCAGGTGAGCTACCTGGACGGACAGCTCAGCTCCTGCAAGAGGACTGTTGAACATCTTGAACAGGAGCTGAAGAAGTGAGTTGGAGAGTCGCTATTGACTGACGACAGGTTTTTGCGTGCGATGCAGGTGTCGGGGAGTCCTAGACCACCGACTACCAATGTTTTAACACATTTTGATTAAATTAATAAAAATCACACCCGTGACTGAAGTGAGAGGCGCTCTTATCATCTACATAATCATGTCAAGCTTTTAATGTTTGTGTTTACACTATGACGTAAAAATAGCCATTCATTACAAATCAAGTTTGTGTTTACACACACACACAAACTTTTTAAACTTTTGAATCTGTTCACCACACAAAAATCAGGTACTGATGCTGTTTTTGTGTCGCAACACAGAGCATCTGCTGTTTGTTTACACTGTGGGTCTGCGTCCTTCCCTCCTCAGGAACAAGAATGAGTTGGATCGCACACAGCCCTCTTCATCCTCTGAGCTGCAGTCCTATGGCACCCCACAGAAGAGTTTCCCCACCCCTGCAGCCCCCCCACCCCACAGGCAGCAGCACGGTATTTAACACTCACTGAACACTGTGGTCTACCTACCTACCTAAATGTTGTTTGTGTAATAACGTGTGTGTGTGATTGTGTGTCAGACAACAGAATGGAGGAGCTTCAGGACAAATACAACAAGGAGGTGGAAGCGAGGAAGAGACTGGAGACTGAACTCAAAGTCCTGCAGGTCAAAGTGAGTCAGTGTAAACATTACATCATCAGTGCACTTAAACACTAGAGTTCTCAACTTCTGCCCGAACCTGGGCAGAGGGACCCACATTTTCAGGCCTGTTGGGAACTCTATTAAACACCCGACTTCACTGGGAATAGATCGATTTCTAGATTAAACTAAGCATATTGTTCTGTATTTCTTTTGTAAAAAAAAAGTCGGCCGAGTAGTCCTTTAAACATAAGGATGAACCATGCATATCAAGTAGCAGATCCATAAACTCAGAACGCGTTGCTTTGCACTGTGTTTCCAGCTTGCAGATCTGCTACGTTTAATGCTTTAGTGTGATGCTGTAGTATGATCATCAAGTAGGGCATTACTTTAGGGGGGGGGGGGGGGGGGGATTGCCAACGATTTGTAGGTGAAACTTAAAATCAGCCCTCTGAAAAGTGAATCTATAATAACTAACGTATTGGACCCTCTTCTAGCTGTTGAATCAGTCGTCGGTCAGTGTGAGTCACAGAGACATCGCTGCCAGGCAACAGGCCGGATCCTCCATATTTACATGGCAACAGCAGGGCGACGCCCAGAGCCATCAGTCCCAAGCAGGGCCTGCCATGATGGAAACGCCTGCGAAGAGGCGGGCCCAAGGATCCTCCCTCTGGAGCGCCCAAGAGGAGACGCCAATCAAACACGGCCAGCGAATCAGCTCATCTATGGTGCCGCACAGCCCGGGGGTTGGCGCCACTCACCAAATGGATCAACTCAGATCTCTGAATCAAGGTGAGTTTAATGAGCGTGTGTGTGTGTGTTGTCCTCACAAGTGTGGGTGTGTGTCACCACCCTAAGATGTTGATCTCCTCGCGTGTGTGTGTGTCAGAGCTGCGAGGCCGTGTCTCAGAATTGGAGAGCAGTCTGTCCAGTCAGGAGAAGGAGCTGCGCGGCCAGGCCAACAAGCTGCTGGACCTGCAGTCTCACCTGGACCAAACCCGCAAAGAGCTGGCCGACCGGGACCGAGACCTCAACAAGACCCGACAGGAAGGCAGCCAGCTCACTGACAAACTGCAGAAGACTGAAGCCAAGGTACGCATGGATTAAAGTTCCCAGTCGCCACCACTGATATCACTTATTTGGATTCCATTGAAGCCTCAAGCCAGCATGTCTTCTATAGAAGCTTCTTGTTGGGCAGCCTAAATACTTTCCATAAAACCCTAAAGGTCTTGGATATTTCATAAAAGCAAAAGTTAAAGCAACCTGTGATTTATTCTGAGCTCAGCTCAGGTTGAGTTAAGAAATGTTGTGTTGTTGTGGTTTTAGTGTTCCTCGGCAGAGCAGAAGCTAAAACAAGTCACAGAGGAGATGAGCTGCCAGCGACACAACGCTGAGAGCTGCAAGAGAGTCCTGGAGCAGAAACTGAAAGACCAGGAGAGGAACAGCCAGAAGGTAATGACAGCAGGACGCTGGGCTCTCTTTTCGTCCATGCTAAACCCCTTATCCCTATTAACTACTTTGCCTTTTTTATATTTGGAAAACATCTTTGAATAGTTACAATAGCCAATCTACAAGCTCACAACGTGTTGATGTAGATTGGCTATTTTAACTACCGGTATTCAAAAATGTTTTTCAAAATAGTAAAGTAGTTTAGGGATAAGGGGTTTAGCATGGACGAAAATAGAGCCCTCTACCACAACACTCAACAATGTCAGCAATGACACTACACAATTTTTAGGTCTAATGCCACTCCTGATTTTTTGAGAACTACTGTATATCATTGGTTCACAAACTTTGTCAACTATGCCAAAGACCCCAAGGACCCCCTCTGAAAATGTTTAGTGCCAGGGGTAGAATGGGTAAAATTAACTACTTTTGGTGGTGTCCCCCTGGACCCAACTTTGAGAACCACTCCCCTAGATATTACCTGTTTTTACACATTTCTGTAAAAAACAAAAAGAAAGAGAATCTTGAAATCAAATAGAAACACTTGCATATGATTACAATGTTCAATTTGAGGAGATTTAACTTATAGCAAATGACAAAAGTATTTATTTTTTCTTCTTGTGTAGGAGCTGGCTCAGCTGCAGAGCAGCCAGCAGGCTCTGGACCAGCAGTTGAACCAGACCAGAAGCAAACTGAGCCAGGAGCTCCAACAGGCCAAGACAGAGTCCAGTCGACTGCAGGCCGATCTGGAGAAGGTAAGCGGCTCTGCACTAGGCCAATAAACTGAGCCAGAAAGGGTTTAATGCAGTATTATTCAGTGAGTCGTCATGGATATAGTTGCTGACGCATGCAGGCGTGTTTGTTTACGATCATACAGCTTTTGATTGTCTATTATTTTCATTAGAGAGCCATCAGAGATCTGTTTTTAATAAATCTCAAACTACTTTTTTCTTCCGTGGTCTTTACCTCTCCTCGACTCTGCTCTCCATTTTCTCCTCTTCTTGTTTCCTATCCTCCGCTCTCCGGTTCCTCCTGCCTCCTCCATGTGTCCTAGATGTCCGTCCAGAAGTCTCAGTTGGATAGGGAGTTGGAGGAGCACAGACAGAAGGTGTTGAGGACTGAGCAGAGTGTCCAGGCAGGCCAGGCCAGGGAACAGGACCTCCGGCACAAGATGGAGGTAGGTTCATCAACAACCAGGAACTGGAGCAGTTAAACAGTCCTTTGACCACTTAATGGTGGTGTTTTCTATTTGTTAGAAATAAAATATGTGTTAAATAGTTTTTAGTAACTGTGGTCTTCCCATCTCTCCTGCTCTTTAGTAAACAATGCATTTTCAGGTCAGGATGCCAATTTCATATAATTTGGAGAAAGAACAATAGTAACATAAAAAAGCAGACAAATGGGAACTGGAACACTGTAAAATTGAAACTGATAGAATGGGTTCTGTCTCCTGATTGGGTGAAATTGGTATGCCGACTTGAAGAGAGATGGGGAGTCTACTTTTGCTGAATGAATGCTCTACTAGTCTATAGCAATGATTACAAAATAATTGATGGCTCGTGAGCTTTAAATCGGATATATATATATATATTTTTTTTTTTCTTTTCTTTTTTTTAACTATGAAAGATCTTCAGACATTTTTGCCATTTTACAACCATCCCAGAAACGGGGATGCCAGGGTGATGGTGGTTCATGTGTTCATCTCTCTGATGGATGCCAGGGTGATGGTGGTTCATGTGTTCATCTCTCTGATGGATGCCAGGGTGATGGTGGTTCATGTGTTCATCTCTCTGATGGATGCCAGGGTGATGGTGGTTCATGTGTTCATCTCTCTGATGGATGCCAGGGTGATGGTGGTTCATGTGTTCATCTCTCTGATGGATGCCAGGGTGATGGTGGTTCATGTGTTCATCTCTCTGATGGATGCCAGGGTGATGGTGGTTCATGTGTTCATCTCTCTGATGGATGCCAGGGTGATGGTGGTTCATGTGTTCATCTCTCTGATGGATGCCAGGGTGATGGTGGTTCATGTGTTCATCTCTCTGATGGATGCCAGGGTGATGGTGGTTCATGTGTTCATCTCTCTGATGGATGCCAGGGTGATGGTGGTTCATGTGTTCATCTCTGATGGATGCCAGGGTGATGGTGGTTCATGTGTTCATCTCTGATGGATGCCAGGGTGATGGTGGTTCATGTGTTCATCTCTCTGATGGATGCCAGGGTGATGGTGGTTCATGTGTTCATCTCTGATGGATGCCAGGGTGATGGTGGTTCATGTGTTCATCTCTGATGGATGCCAGGGTGATGGTGGTTCATGTGTTCATCTCTGATGGATGCCAGGGTGATGGTGGTTCATGTGTTCATCTCTCTGATGGATGCCAGGGTGATGGTGGTTCATGTGTTCATCTCTCTGATGGATGCCAGGGTGATGGTGGTTCATGTGTTCATCTCTCTGATGGATGCCAGGGTGATGGTGGTTCATGTGTTCATCTCTCTGATGGATGCCAGGGTGATCGTGGTTCATGTGTTCATCTCTGATGGATGCCAGGGTGATGGTGGTTCATGTGTTCATCTCTCTCTCTCGCTCTCTTTCTTCAGGAGCTACAGAAGGACAAGAACAGTGTGAGTGTTCAGTTGGACCAGAGTAGCAGACAGCTGTCTCGCCTGGAGGACGAAAAGAAGACCTCCGAGCAGAGCCTCAAACGCACCCAGGCCCTACTAGACGATTTCAGAGGTAAACTAGTGCAATAGAGCAGTGGTTCCCAAACTGGGGCCCCCAAATTATTGTGGGGGGTCCCCAGATTATTAGCTGAATGTGCAACATTGTTTTCTCACTCAACAGGAAACAAACCAACATACAGTAAAGCCTAAGTGTATACAGGTTTTCTGCACATTTCCAAAGTTACAATTGAAGGTATTTTAAGAAATTGGCAAATTGGCAAACATTGTGAAAATAGCCGATCTACAAGCTCACAACGCAGAGTGAGGCCTCATTTATTTCTATTTTGACCACATTTAAGTTAACATTTATATTGTTTCTCTCAGGCAGAATCCTCTCCATATTATTTAGTTATTCGTAATGCCATACTCGATCATACTCAAGCAAACTTGAACAAAGTCAGATTACTTGATTGTAATCTGATTTTGTTTCTCTATTCTAAATGGCAAAAAGAAAATCACCTGTAAACTTGTGATGTGACAATAAAGTGGTACTAATAATATGTGCACATTTTCTTCTTAACATCAACTTATGTCACATTTGGGCGTTTCAGCTGATTTCTTTGTGTTCATTTTGTTCTCTAGCTAAATGTGAATCTCAGGCTGAGGAACTGAAGCAGTTTGGTTCTAAACTGGACCAGCAGTCTCGCTCCGCAAACCAGGAGGTGGACAACCTGAAGAAATCACTAGGCTCCTCAAACCAGGAGGTGGACAACTTGAAGAAATCACTAAGCTCCTCAAACCAGGAGGTGGAACACCTGAAGAAATCACTAGGCTCCTCAAACCAGGAGGTGGAACACCTGAAGAAATCACTAGGCTCCTCAAACCAGGAGGTGGAACACCTGAAGAAATCACTAGGCTCCTCAAACCAGGAGGTGGACAACCTGAAGAAATCACTAGGCTCCTCAAACCAGGAGGTGGAACACTTGAAGACGTCCCTCTGTGATGCAGAGGCCAAAGGCAGCAGGTTGGTACAGGAGGAGAAGCACAACACAGTTCTGATGGTCACTTGTTTCGGTCAGATATTAAATTGAAATACTCAATTTTGGTCCTGATTTGAGTTGTCCCGATTGACCCGATACCGATACCAGCATCGTAAAATCTGCCTAAAATGCTGATATCGGCGAGTATGACAGTCTGTGCCATTCTGATACCGGCGCCTATTTCATTTATTAATTTTTTTAATGCTTCAGTTGATGTTGCAATGCTGTTTCATACTCTCTATAGTGGTTCCCAAACCTTTTTAATTTCAAGGACCTTCATAACTCTGAGAGTGTACAAATGGAACTTATGGCCCTCATTTATCAATCGAG
Source organism: Protomyctophum parallelum (assembly GCF_964188405.1). Taxonomy (NCBI): domain Eukaryota; kingdom Metazoa; phylum Chordata; class Actinopteri; order Myctophiformes; family Myctophidae; genus Protomyctophum; species Protomyctophum parallelum. The sequence continues at coordinate 39,141,908 of NC_139699.1, forward strand.
TGTAAAATCTGCCACAGATTCGAGTGCAGGTTTCGTAGTACACCCACGTCGCCACGGCATTTATAAAGTGATCGCAAACAGCTGATCCTTCCTTAATTTTGTTCTCACGTTAATAAATGTCACGGCTGAATTTGATCTGGCACGCCCTAAGAAATCAAGCCTCGCCCTCGTTTTTGCGACATGAACAACGGCAATACGTTTCCTGAAACCATGGTTACATGAAAAAATAGGTTTCTCCCGTGCCTTGCTGCCCGCCTCACCCCCCTCTCTCATACACACACACAGCACGCACACGCAACTTGCAAGCCCAACTAACTGGTGTGTTGTTAAACAAATAAAGAACGAACACCTGCATGAATTAAATAAAGCGTGCATGCGGGGGGTGAGGCGGGCAGCAAGGGAAGCGAAGCGAGAGGAGAAACGGACAACTAAATAAAGTTGTAGGCCTACCCTGTGACAGGGTAAGCCTACAACTTTATTTAATTCATGCAGGGTCCCTGTCTGTTTCCCTCTCACCTCGCTTGCCATGCTGTCATGCACGCACGCACCTACATGACACATTAAATAAAGCTGTCTGTTTCTCCTCTCGCTTCGCTTCCCTTGCTGCCCGCCTCACCCCCCGCACGCACATATCGCTATTTGCAACTTTGTTGTTAGTTGTATATTAAATTATTAAAGTATTTTTAATTTAATATACAACAAGATATATTAGTGAACGAAAACCTGAACCTGTGAACCATAATTAAATAACAAATAGGCACCCACACGCTGCTGTTTTGCAGGTGCTCCTCCTGTCCTGTCTGTCTGTCTGTCTCTCTCTATCACAGTGGTCCGTCCGTGACCAACTGACCATGCACATTCCGACGTTCGACAGTCTATTTAGATTGCCTCGCAGTCGTTAGTCACTGCAGTGGCCGGGCTGTCAACTGTCATTATATGAATGTGCAGCCAAAACCATATATAGCCTCATGTGGCTGGTGCATGGGCTGGCTGGGTAATATACCTATATCTCCGATGCAGTTCCCACTTGCGCTGGGAGCCTGGCACGGTACATTTGGCATTCGAGCGAAGCGTCGGGTTTATTATATTGCACATACCGTAAGAAAGACATCGGCCTTCATGCTGTAGATTAGGCTACAGTAGGCTATACCTGCACGTTGGGACTCTCCGCAGCTGAGCTGCAGCACTGCTGCACTATACTCTCCAACGTCCCGTCATGGAAATATTTCAGCACAGACAGCCCAAATCCTCGCATGTATGCGGCGTGCGCTCATGCAAAACACTGTTTAAATGGCTTAAGCATCTCTTGCAACATTGTTTTTAATTGCGCGATTTTATCTCCTACTAATTTCATATGACACATGTATTCCTTAACATTTTTATTTATTAATTTTTTACATGTAGCCCATATACATTATACATACCTTTTATATAAACATTTTAGGAGTGAATACATATATGTTTTGATGCCTGTGACAGCCTCTCAGCAGTTCAGACAAGGCTGCTCCGCTTGTGTAAGACAGAGAAACGGCGTACGGCAGCTGCCGAGTAGACGTGGGTTTTGATCGTTGTCACGTTCAATTTCAAGCTATGTCGGTAATTTCGGCGTGCGCCCATATTTTGGCGTACGCACGGTTGATAAATGAGGGCCTATGGGTCCATTTGGTAACCTCTCATAGTTTTGGAACGGCCTCAGGAAACACAGATAGTCCCTGGACCCCACTTGTGGTCCCTGAACCACTGTCCTAGATCTGTTTAAATTGCACTATGGTATTATCGGATCGGTACTCTCTGTATTGACCGATGCTAACCCAGTACATGGGAACATCTCTGGTGGGTGGTTGTCTGAATTTATACGCCCCTTGTATAGATGGTAACCTTTCTACTGTTGGGTCTTTTTTTTTTTTAATGAAGAAAAAAAGAAAAGCCTTTTCTGCATCCTTTGCATTATTTCTGTTTTTGATTTCCATTTATCTATCTATTCAAGGACTTTGAGTGAACTGCAGGACCAGAAGATCAAATCCCAACAGCTCTCCAACCAGAACCAGGAACTGAAGACCAGTTTGACCTCCAGTCAGAACCAGTTGTCCGAAACAGAGAAGAATAACCAGGAACTGAAGACCAGTTTGACCTCCAGTCAGAACCAGTTGTCTGAAACGGAGAAGAACAACCAGGAACTGAAGACCAGTTTGACCTCTAGTCAGAACCAGTTGTCTGAACTGGAGAAGAACAACAAGGAACTGCAGACCAATCTGGCCTCCAGTCAGAACGAGTTGTCCGAGATGGAGAAGAACAACAAGGAGCTGAATACCAATCTGACCTCCAGTCAGAACCAGTTGTCCGAGATGGAGAAGAACAACAAGGAGCTGAATACCAATCTGACCTCCAGTCAGAACCAGTTGTCCGAGAGGGAGAAGAACAACCAGGAACTGCAGACCAATCTGACCTCCAGTCAGAACCAGTTGTCCGAGATGGAGAAGAACAACCAGGAACTGCAGACCAATCTGACCTCCAGTCAGAACCAGTTGTCCGAGATGGAGAAGAACAACCAGGAACTGCAGACCAATCTGGCCTCCAGTCAGAACCAGTTGTCCGAGATGGAGAAGAACAACCAGGAACTGCAGACCAATCTGGCCTCCAGTCAGAACCAGTTGTCCGAGATGGACAAGGCCCACCAGTCCCTGCTGGAGTGGAGAACCCAAAAGGAGGGTGTGATTAACAACACAGAGGCTGTGCAGAAAGACCTGAATGACAAGATCAGTGAGTTGGAGAAGAGCCTCGAGCTGCAGGACCAGACCAGCCTTCAACTAAAGGTAATTGTTTTGTGGCACCTTTAAAAAAATGTTTGCGTCAATTCCCAATATATAATTGCCCAAAATAGCTGATCATCTCCAAGTTAACAACGTGCCCCTATATCGTTTATTTTCCGGTGCGTGTTTAAGTATAAATGATGCATAATAACTCTGTGGCTATAGTAGATATTTAGGTTAATTTGAGATTTGGAGAGTAAGTAACTACTTGTTCCGAAGCATCTCCCATAAATCTGTTATTTCTTAACAGTCTTCAACTGTTTGGCTGTATGCAGAACAGCAGCAGAATAGGTTTAGAGCCATTATACCAAAATATCATGATTTTACATATCGTCTCTGAAACCTCATGTCCAAAATGGTTACTTTTAAGGATTCTAATAAAAAAATTGCACCATGTTTAGAGTGGGGGAGAAAAAAACCCCACACAAAGTTAAAATTTGGAGAATACTGTAGATAAGATCTTTCGGCCCGATATTGACAATTATGGACAATTAGTCTTTCATGCTTTAATCCCTGATGTGTGCTGCTGTGTTCCTGGGGGTGCAGGAGCATGTGTCAAGCCTGGAGGGGGAGAAGGCCGGTCTCCTGAGCACTGTGGACTCCCTGAAGGGAGAGCTCCTCATCAAGTGCACCGACCTAGAGGAGAAGAGCCACCAGTATAAACAGCTGCAGTCTGAGCTGTCTGAGGCCCGACACAAACACTCCAAAGACCTGGACAACGTCCGCTTGCAAGTCACACAGCTTGAGGCACAGGTAGGTCTGTCACCAGTAGGACATTTTACTTGAAGATGAATTGTCACTCAAATAATTGCGAATAATGATTCAATTGTGTCGGTGAACATTATTGGAACATTGTGAATACAATATAATAGATGACTGATGCCTCAGGCTGGCCTCCTAAAGTCCGAGATCCATATTGCAGGCTTCCGATGTTGATCCCGAGATTATGCGTTATTCCACATATCTTTTTCTTCCCATGTGAACAGGTGAGAGATTTGGAGGTCCGTCTGGCCCAGGAGGTCGTCCGGGCGGAGCAGGCAGAGAGGTCCACCTCGCAGCTCCAGGAGCAGCACCAGGTGGTGTGTGAGCTGGTCTGCTCCAAAGACCAGCTGATAGACATGAGCCAGTCAGAGATCACACAGCTCCGAGACAGACTCGCCCAACTCACTGTGCAACAAGAGGAACAATACAGCAGGTTATTATTACACACTCGACTTCATATGAACTTGACCAGAGTACTTGGTCTGCTCTTTTTTCCACCTACAATTTACAATTCAGGCATTTAGCAGACGCTCTTAATCCAGAGCGATTTACAGTAAGCAAGAACAACACATGGTAATACATCAAATACATAGAAATGGTCATCAAGAATCATAAGCAAGCCAAGAACCTAACATCTGTCTAACAGTAGAATATCTGTACAGTGAACAGAGTGAAGCTTCAAGCTATGACTATATAAAATGCAATCTAAATTAATACGTTTAGCCTTTTCATATGCCTGTAAGGTCGTCATGGGTAGTGCAAGTGCTAAGAGCTAAGATGGAGTCTGAAGAGGTGAGTTTTCAGACTATGGTGGAAGAATAAATATCTACACTAGTCTCGCGAACCAGACTATCCACAATTTCAGCAACTGCAGCTCCTAAAATGCACATGTTCTGTTCGTGTCTCCCAGGCTGAGTGAGGAGAAGGCTGCGGCGCTCAGACACTGTGAGGAGACTGTAACAGCAAAGAACCTGGAGGTGGAGCAAGTCAAATTCAGTGTGGAGAAAGTTCAGCAGGAGTTCCTGTTTGCTAAAGATCAGGTTAGAACAACAAGATCATACCTCGTTTCCATATAACTGAACGTCATATAATTCGACCCCCATGTCCATTCAATCCAGGGGAACCTCTGTGGTCTCCCATGTGTTTGTAATACTCCTCATTCTGTTTGTTTCCTGTACGGAATGGAATAAAGTAGTAGGGCTGTCATGTTTACAAATTTAAGTTGATGAATAATTGTCACACACATAATTGCGATTAACAATTTAATTGTGTTTTTGGCATTGAACATTGGAAGATGTGAATAAAAACTTAATTTCTGTTTGCCTTTTAGGCTTCGTAAGGAAGACGTTTCCAAAGAAATTACTTTCAGGAAAAAAAATGTGCTGCTATTTTTGGAAAATGTTATATTTGAAAATGTATGAACATTTTTCTTCATGTAAGCGATTATGAGGAAATTAGGTGATAATTGTGACAGGCCAAATGAGTAGATTAAAATGAATAAAGAATAATAAAGGAGAAATACCCATTCAAATCTAAATATCTGTGATGAACGAGAGGTTAACATAATTTAATTCATTCAGGTGACCTCGTTGGAATCCCTCCTGAAGGCACAGAGGTGTTTGACAGAAGAGCTGCAGGGGCAGGTTCAGACCCTGACCTCCACCAAGGAGGAGCAGAGGAGAGCCCTGGAGGTCTCCTCGGAAGGCCTCAGACACCTAGAGGAGGAGCTCAGAGTGCTGCAGGAGCAAGCCCAGGAGAAGACCAGGGAGGCTGAGGTATACACAGGAGTATGATTTGATTTTGGACAAAGAAATACAAGTAAGGAAAGGAAAGGTACTACGGTATGTTTACCCAGGGTAACTGGACTAAGCTCAAGAACTTGTTTACAGCCAGGCCCTGCTCATAGAACATTTCATGGTAGAGGTTCAATGCCTTGTCCAGGAATGTATAGGAATAAAGGGACACAAAGAGACGGATACAGAAATCTCCATATATGGGCATAAAAGGGACACAGACAGATGGTTGGAACGGTTACTCTGACACGGGTACAACGGGTATTGCATAGCCGGGTGGGGCATGGATCTCTAACTTCCATCGTTACTGTCTCGGTGCTCTACAGCCGCGCGCCACTCTAGTTTTATAACAATTTAAATAAATGTGTTTACTGTATTCCTATTTACTTGCGCAAGTAATAGTTTTCATTTTCGTATGTCGCCGTTCTTGATATGGCAGTGGTGTCAGATTACATACATGTATACATGGGGGCATTACCTTTAATCCTCCCGACACTAAAACATATCGTCATAACGTCACCATCGAAAACCAATTACACCCTGGCATTGTGTCCTTTAATCCACATCTTTATTACGTCATCATTGAGAGCTAGTTGTACCAGTTATACCCTGACGTCATATGCTGCTACGATACATACGCATCAAACGGGGCATATGCAAAGTAACCACAGTATACCGCTAATCAACTTACAAATTACATTTACATATACAGAGGCATTTGAGGCATTTCTTTTATAGATAGAAACTTTTACCATACTTCACAATACTACTTTTTTACCTCCAAAAACTAGGCACGTAGCAAATGGCTAGACCTAATAATTCAATATTTCAAACGTTCTTTCACAGAAGCTGAGATTTGACAGTTTGTAGCGGTCGACAGTACTTGCACGCTCTGCTTGCGCACTAGTAGGCCATTTATGGCCTACTAGTGTGTATGTAATGTTTCTAAACATTGCATATATTGCAATACTTCAAGTGTATCTACGTACCTGAACTTGACTAACGACTAAATCAACTGATTCAGACCCTCCAGCGTTCCCAGGCAGAGGAGAAAGACAACCTTCAGGGTCAGATCTCTTCTCTGCGAGAGGAACTCATCACCAGTAACGCTGCAGCAGAGACACTTCCTGCCCTGAGGAGTGAGCTGGACACGGTCAACCAGGCCTTCACTGACCTCCAGAAGTCTAAAGACACTCTGGAGACAACCCTGATGGAGAAAAGTAGCCTGATGTCCGCTCTGGAGAGAGACGTCCAAGAGATCACCGACAGGTAGCCCTCTCATGATATTATATAATAGCCTAACCGCAGTTATTTTGCAGTATTGTCAGAATCTTTCCCATTCATGTATAAATTAATCCTTTGAAATTTTGCAGAAATACTGTAGGTGAGCTTGTAGATCAGCAATTTCTGCTGTTTTTCTTTAGATCATAGTGCATTATTTATTTTGATTATTGGTACCAGTCATTTTGTGCAGTTTTTGTTTATAAAGCATAAAAGGTAAAGTAATTTAGATTTTTATGTATAATTCTTTATATTTCTATGCCAAAAACACAAATCGATCACAATTATTTGTACAACAATTTATTGTCAACTAAAATGTCATGACTGTGACTTTATTCCTATCAATAGATTGAACAGAGAGTCCGAGAACCACTTGCTGGAGCTGAAAAACTCCCTCAACCAACAGAAGAACCTTAAGGAGGCAGAAAGCGCTGCCAAACAAGAGCTGTCCTCTCGTCAGACAGAGAACAAGACGCTGAAGACCACGCTGTCTGCTGCCTCCAGCGGTCTGCAGGACAGAGACTCCAAGATAAAGAGTCTGAAGGACAAGCTGAACGCAGCAGAGGCAGTGCAGAACAAAGCATCAGACTCCCTCAAAGAGAAGAGCGTCTCCATGCACAAGATCAAGGTGTGCTTAATGGTTTTGTAAAGCAGTGGTCCTTGAAGTGGTTCCCTGCAAAATGTTGAACAGTTTTACTACTATCATATTTTATTCAGAAATGCATGGTATTTTTGAAAATGTTTAACAACACAAATCTTCTCTTATCAAGATCCTTGGCACAAAATCGTTCCACAATGGGGGTCCACAGCCAAATCATTATTTAGGGGTCCTTGACATGAACATTTTTGAGAACCAGTGATGCACACATACGGATATTTGTCCTAGATAGACTTATCAGCCTGTGTTGTTTTGGCCACTTGACTTTAGAATATGTTCAAATTAAGTATTTCTATATACTGTACATCTTCCTATGCAGGTCCAGATGGAGATGTTACAGATGGATCTAGAGGACAATGAGACGGCCATGAATGCCTTTGAGAGTCAGGTGGAGGAGCTGAATGGAACCGTATCTTCTCTGGGGGCTCAGTTAGCAGAAAGCCAGACCCAGAGGTCTGCCATGGAGGCCCAGGTGGAGGACAGTCAGGCCCAGGTACAAACTAATTGTAGTGTTGATATAGAGAATTAGAAGCCAAAGAAATTGCTGATCTTGAAACTTGTGTGTTGCGTTGTGAGCTTGAGGATCAGCTATTGTCAGCAAAGAGATGTAGTGTAGGTGTAGGGATAAAAAGAGCGTCCAAAGTAGTTCACCAAGTAGGCTATAGAGGGTTTAAGTGATAAAAGATGATACGATTATATTCGACCCATTTCATAGTCGGCTTTAGTCACACTTTTTGAAATATCTTCATTTGAGAAGTACACTTTCATCAAAGTTCTTCTAAATCCTGAATGCTTGTTTTCAGGTTTCTGTCTTGGAGTCGCGGCTATTAGATGTTGAGTCCCAGAATTCCATCCTCGAGTCTCAGTTTGTCACTGCCAGAGAGGAGCTGTTTGAGAGGACCTGTGAAGAGTCCAACAAAGTGAACCTGCTTCAGGAGAACGTCGCTACGCTGGAGTCCAAACTGAACAAGCTAACTGAAGAGAAACAGCAGGAAACTGAGGCGAGGACATGGTTAACTGAGAAACAAGTCCAACTTGAGGCAAATCTAAACCTACTCGATCATGAAAAAAATGAGCTGGCGACTGACCTTAGTCAAATAACTGAAGAGAAACTTAAACTGGAAACTCACTTGAATCAGCTAATTGAAGAGAAGGGACAACTAAAAGCTAGCATGGACCACGTCACTGCAGAGAATGGCAAACTACAAGTTGGTCTCGACCACGTCACTGAAGAAAAGGTCCAATTACAAGCTAGGCTGGACCACATCACCGAAGAGAAAGTCAATATACAAGCTAGCATGGAGCACATCACCGAAGAAAAGGTCCAACTGCAAGCCAATCTCGACCACATCAATGAGGAAAAAGTCCATCTACAGGCTAGCATAGACCACATCACCGAAGAGAAAGTACATCTACAAGCTAGTCTTGACCACTTGACTGAAGAGAAGGTCCAACTACAATCTAGCTTTGACCAAATCACTGAAGAAAAGGTACAATTGCAAGTTAATCTCAAACACATCACTGACGAAAAGGTCCAATTACACGTTAGACTGGACCACATCACTGCAGAGAAGGGCCAACTACAAGCTAGCATGGACCACATCACTGCAGAGAAGGGCCAACTACAAGCTACCATGAACCATGTCACTGCAGAGAAAGGCCAACTACAAGTTAGTCTCGATCACGTCACTGAAGAAAAAGTCCAATTACAAGCTAGGCTGGACCACATCGCAGAAGAGAGAGTCAATCTACAAGCTAGCATGGAGGACATCACCAAAGAGAAAGTCCACCTACAAGCTAGTCTTGACCACTTGACTGAAGAGAACGTCAAACTGCAAGCTAGCATCAACAACATCACCGAAGAGAAGATCCAATTGCAAGCGAGCATGGACCATGTCACTGCAGAGAAGGTCCAATTACAAGTTGATCTCGACCACATCACTGAGGAAAACGTCAAATTACAAGTTAGAATGGACCACATCACTGAAGAGAAGGTCCAGCTGCAAGCTAGTCTCAACCACATCACTGAAGAAAAAGATCAACTACAAGCTGGCATGGAACACATCACCGAAGAGAAAGTACATCTACAAGCTAGTCTTGACCACTTGACTGAAGAGATGGTCCAACTCCAAGTTAGCATGGCCCACATCACTGCAGAGAAGGTCCAGCTGCAAACTAGTCTCAACCACATCACCGAAGATGAAGTCCATCTACAAGCTGGTATTGACCACATCACTGAGGAGAAGATCCAACTACAAGCTAGTCCTCAGAGAGCTGCAGGCGGAACTCCTGGCTTGAGCTTGTATGAGGAGTTCCAACAACTACAAGCTAGTCCTCAGAGAGCTGCAGGCGGAACTCCTGGCTTGAGCTTGTATGAGGAGTTCCAACAACTACAAGCTAGTCCTCAGAGAGCTGCAGGCGGAACTCCTGGCTTGAGCTTGTATGAGGAGTTCCAACAACTACAAGCTAGTCCTCAGAGAGCTGCAGGCGGAACTCCTGGCTTGAGCTTGTATGAGGAGTTCGACCACACAGAGACTAAAGTAATGGAACTTGGTGGTAAGTGTGGTTCATAACTACCGTTGACATATGTCATAAGTTAGTCATCATGCTAGTCATTGGTCAATGAGGAAATGTGTCAACTGTAGTTAGTATCTAGATTAGGTTGTAGTCTATTTGCTTAGAGACCAAGTACATGTTTTATACACCTTATCCTTAAAGCCCAGGCCTGGTATAGTATCTAACTTCCATATTGTGACATATTTCAGTGTGAAGCCGAATAGACATAGGCAAGACATAATGTATTGTATATGTCGGTCATTTCTTTGTATATTTGTCAATAGTGTCATTGTCCCTGTGCATTATGGTTTGTTTACAAATCCTAAAATGCAAACAAATGTATTTTTATTTATATTTTCCAATGTTCAATTGCAATAATTTTTTAAGACTATTAATCTCTAATTAAAATGTAATTATTTTGTCAGAATTTGGAGGATAGCCACTTGAGATACAGCATCTCATTTTAGAGGGGGGTCATAACTACAGTATACACACAGAAACATTACCAACACCCCAGCCCTCAACTCATTTTAAACTTGTCTAATAAAAGTCAGAAATAAACTAGTATTAAAAGCATGAGCAGGTTGTTTCAAAATGTGAATACAAGGAAGTCCTGAAGCGGCCAAGACCGGTAACTGATCTGAGATAAAGGGGAAGATTATTTCAGTCAAATGGAGCTTTTTACTGGAACTGGTCTCCAGTTTTAAAATTGAATGACGGCATTAGTCCATGTTCTAAACTATGTAAATGTGTTGATCAGCCACAGACGGCGCCCAGCTCCAGTGTGTGGACCAGATCGGACAACAAACAGTCACACAGTGTGACCTGGACCACAGCAGACAAACGGTCACACAGCTGGAAGTAAAGCTCCAGAAGCTGCACTCTCAGTTGGACATCCTGACCTCTGACCTCACGCTGAGGAAGGAGCTCAGCGCCGAGCTGGACGCCAAAGCCCACGACTTGGAGGCCACGGTTCAGACAGCCGAGGAAAAGAGAGCAGAGATGTTGGATAAACTGAACACTGTCCTGGCGGTGAATGAACAACTCACGGACCAGGTAGAAGCGAACATAGTTTCACTGATTTTCACTAGGGCTGTCAATCGATTAAAATATTTAATCTGATTAATCGCATGATTGTCCATAGTTAACTGTGATTAATCGCAAATTAATCGCATATTTTGTATACGTTCTAAATATACCTTAAATCAGTGGTTTTCAAGATTTTTCATATCAAGGCCCATTATTTATTCTGCATTTGAGCCATGGACCACCATTTGATGACATTTAGCCTTCCAGACCCAAACTAAAGAACTGTATTGATGTTGGCCAATGGTACCATTACGAGAGATAAGAGGCCATGTTGATCAAAATAACATGTTTTCTAAGTTTTCTAATTGTGTAGACTCACTGGGAGAGAGAGAGAGGGGGAGAGAGGCGGGGCTCACTGACTGCCTGCATTCACATGCATGCATCTCTCAACCATTCTGTCAAACTTCAGTGCGTTAATCGCGCGTCAAAATAATTAGTGCCATTAAAATGATTGTGACTGAGTTAACTAGTTAATAGTGCGTTAACTTTGACAGCCATCATTTTCACTGAATATTGCAGAGTGTAAACAAAGCCTGGGTGATACATCGCTATGGTCGATATATCTGTTGTGCGGCAGACATTTACAGGAAATGTATTTTAAAGTGAACTTGTGAGGTTTTTGAAAATGTGTTTCATTCAGATTGCTTTCAGATTTTGCACACTTGTTTTTCTTATTTAAGTATCATAGGTAAAAAACATCAGTGATCGGTTGTCTAGGATTATATACAGTGTGGATTCTGGTCCTTGAAATGACACATTTTGAGAATCTCTGCTCTAAGCCAGTAAGACTCCATAATTGGGGTCGGCGTGAGACATGCTGTAGTAAAGATATGGCTAACGCGGTGCTGTGTGTTCATATACGTGTAGGTATGTGAGCTGACCGAGGAGAAGGGCGATTTGACGTTACAGCTGCAGACTGCCACATCCCAGCTATCTGATGCAATGGAGAGACCAGAAGGTCTGGAGATGGAAACAGGTAAATTTGAAGCTCGAGACTGACCTTCTGAAAAGTTTTGAATATACACTATGGGGCTGGGCATTTTTTTAATTCTTATTATAACAAAGCTCAACATTAAATACGGTATTCTAATATTGTTACATTGAACATAATTTTTCAATCATTTATTTCATGCGTGGACTTGCAACTTGTCTGCACACAAAAGACTTGAAAATGACCCCAGAAGTGTTTTTAAAGTGAAATACTCCTTCACCCAAGTGGTCACCGTCAGCTGGGTGGGCAAACGGGGGCTCTGCACCAAATCTCTTAATCGAAAGATATGCAATTTTGGGTGGTGGGCAGATCGACTATTTTCCACGAATGTTCGCCCACCAGAATAGGGATGCTAGGGTTATTTCCCTCCTGATCATCGATGAATGTGATCCGTCCATGATGATGTGCAGGTGGCTGGGAGGAGAAGTTCCTTCAGCAGCAGAGTGAGTTGAAGAGGGTTCGCTCTGAGAAGGCCAACCTGGAGCGTCACATCCTGGGCATGGAGGTGGAGCTGGAAGCCCTGCAGGAGCACAAGAGCAGGCTGGAGGTGGAGCTGGAGAGCCAGCGGAGGAGGTGTTCAGCCATGGAGCAGCAGATACAGGCCTTCCACACCGAGGTGAGCATTTATACTGCACTACACCTAGCAGATACAGGCCTTCCACACGTGGTTGTGTGGGTGTGGGTGGGGGTGGGGGTGGGGGTGTGGGTGTGTGTGGCAGTCTTGCTATGGTTCCAGCACTGAGCAGTGTGCAGGAACCAATATGACTCCACACAGAGCAATTTGTGGTTCCTGCCGACAGGGCCTTTAAAGGCTTTGGGTTCCCTGTGCGATGGTGCCATACATGATGTTACAATTTCACTCATCTTTATTGCTGCTATGATGCGGTATAAAGGGATAAATGCAATGTATATAGAGCAGGGGTCTTCAACAGGGGCTCCAGGACCCCTAGGGGGTCCTCAGAGTTACTACAGCCAAATCTTTGTGTGATAGGATTAGTTATTTTTAACCACTTGACCCCTAGCATCCCTATTCTGAGGAGAACTTTAGCCAAAAATAAATAAATAAATAGGGGAGGCTGCATTGATTGATTGAAATATTTATTAACAGTTTGTAGAATTTACAGTACAAGCACAAACTCAATACAAAGACTGTTAACTGAGTGGACGACCCGATTAAGCATTACACTTGTTTACAACAGGGTAAACAGGGATTCAGATTTTACAGAGGCCAGTTTCGAATTGCAGCCATCCGTAGGTGCCCTTTGAGAGCGGTTTTGAAGGAGTCAAGGGATTCACATGTCTTAATGACTGTTGGTAGGGCGTTCCACATTTTGGTGGCATAGGAGCGAAAATAATTTAGTCCCTTGTTTGTGCCGAATCTGGGTTGTACATGGTTTGTTGCACTCCCTCTGGTGTTGTGGGTGTGGACTTCGTTTACATTAAGGAAGTATTTAGACAGGTACATGGGTATCTTGGTGGTGTCGAATCTTGTGGACCAGACCCATTGCAAGATGCTGTACTCTGTCGTCGACCCTAAGCCATCCCAGCCTGTCAAAGTGGGCAGGGGTGAGGTGGGTTCGGGGGGTGAGGCCAAGTAGGAGCCTGACCAGTTTGTTTTGGGAGGTCTGGAGCCTTGTTTTAAGGGCCTTTGAGGTGCTGTGGTACCAAGAGGTGGATGCATAGTCAAAGAAACCTTGTACGAGGGCTCCTGTTAAGGTCTTCAAGGTTTTTTTGCTGACCAGTGAGGAGATCCTGTAAAGGAATCTTGTTCTTTGATTGACATTTTTTATTACGTTGGTGGCCATTTTATCACCGGAAAGATTGGCCTCCAGGATGGTAGGTAATTTGATCTTTTCGTGTGATAATATTGTCACCCACTCTAACCAAGAAGCCATCTGCCTTGCTGAGATTACTATTTGATCCGAAGAGGATGGATTCAGTTTTTCCCAGGTGTAAGGATAGTTTGTTATCAGCGAGCCAGGTGCAGATTCTACCGAGTTCAGAGCTGAGGGTCTTTTCAACCTGCAGTTCGTTCCTGTCCGAGACCAGCAGAGCTGAGTCATCTGCGAACAGGAACAAGTTGCAGTCACAAGCTGAAGTCATGTCGTTAACATATTTTAGGAACAGTAAAGGCCCTAGTATGCTTCCTTGTGGGACGCCACAGCTCACTGGGAGGGGAGGGGACAGTGTTCCGTTCACCTCCACCATCTGTTCTCTCCCCTCCAGGTAGGATTGCATCCAGCTCACTGATGTGCTATCAAAACCAATAGCTTTAAGCTTGTTAACCAGTATGGAGTGGTTCACGGTGTCAAAAGCCTTTTGGAGGTCCAGCATGACCATGTCGCAGTATTTTCCAGCGTCCACCTCGTGTTTGATGTGGTCGCTCAAATAGAGGAGGCATGTGTCAGTGGAGTGGGATGTTCTGAACCCAGATTGGAACTCGTACAGCAATTTATTAGTGGCAAGATACTTTTCAACCTGTTCATAGACTATTTTTTCCATCACTTTCGAGATGGAGCTTAGAATAGAAATAGGGCGGTAGTTGCCGGGTTCTAATTTACTCCCTTTTTTGTACAGGGGGGTTACTTTGGCCAGTTTAAAATCTTGGGGGACCTGTCCCTGTTTGATGGAGAGGTTTACTATGTGGGTGATGACTGGAGCTATGGAAATGGCTGAGTCTCTGAGAAATTTGGAGGGAATGTTGTCATGGCCAGTGGCCTTGTGGGGTTGGAGGGCACTCAGTTTTTTAAGTACCTCAGTTGTTACCATTGCCATTTTAAAATCATCTTTACAAACACCTAGGTTTTTGCAGACTGGCTATTTTCAGCAAAGAGGTTTGCTGTAAAAAGCAGTGTGAAAAGTCAAGTTTACTACAGAAACTATTGACGGTTTGAATGGTTAAATGTCTGAAATATCCAAAATGATAGCTTCACAATCACAAATCTATGAAAAGGTTTAATATGCGACACAATATGTAATGAGGGGCTCCCTGCCTCATTTCTTGGGCATAAAAATAAATGTTGAAGACCCCTGGTGTAGAGGAAAGGCACACACACAGACACATACACACACACACACACACACACACACACACACACACACACACACACACACACACACTGTAGCTGCTGGCTACCTGCCAGGGCAATAAGGCAATGATACGGTGCTGCATGTCTCACATGGTAACGTGCAGCATCAAAGCTTCTTTCATTGTACAACATCCACAGGGCTCAGTCATAATGTTACACACATGTACCCCCGTGTCACCACCATTTAAGACACTTTGGATAAAAGCCTCTTCCATACATTTTGTATGGCGTTCCCAACGACAGGAAATCAGCTGTCGGCAAACCGCTTTATTTGCCATTCCCAAACACGCAGTGTTTGGTTTGCCGCGGGGCTGGAATCAACGTGCTCCCTCGCCAATCCGTCTCCGTTGGGTTCCCGGTGACAATAATGTGATTTTGGGACATGGTGATGACTCGGTGGAGAGGAATAAGATAGGCTTGTCACTTGTGCTTGATGTCAAACGGCTGTGTGACAGAATAGTGTTACTCAGCTCAACCAGACAGACATAGCACTAGTCCTATTTCCTGTCCATAAATAGAAGAGAATGAGTTGTGTGACTATGAGTGAGTGTGTTAGTGTGTACGTGCATGTGTGTGAGTGTTTGTGCGTGTGTACACACACGCACGCACGCATGCACAGTGACAGTATTTGTGCCAATGATAACTATTAACAAAAGCTTGTGACTGAATAATAACTTCATTGGATCCAGTGAAGCACAGGTTATTTTTTTCTTTTTTACATTTCTTGAAAAAGTAACCGTTTATTATTTGGAGTTTGACCTGAAGGGTGTGTGATGTGCGTAGACGGGCGAGCTGCGCTCTGCGCTGGCCTCCTGCGTGGAGGAGCGTGACTCGATGCAGCAGGCGGCTGCGCAGTGGAGAGAGCAGATCCATGGCCTGGAGAGGAGCAACGCTCACACCAGACAGCTCCTGACCAGCCTGGAGGAGGACCGCCAGGCCGAGACGAGGTGCTACCAGTCCTCTCAGAGCAGCCTGGACAGACTGGAGAAGGACAAGCAGGAGGTCAGTGGTGTTTCTTCAGTGTTGATTTAAGTAAATGTATCAATACTGCAACATAGAATGACTCTGTTGAATGTGCCATTTCAAATATTTGAATTGAATTAGATTTTAATATATTTCAAAATCTTTAGAAAATAGCAGATCTACAGTCAATGTACTTAAGTACAGTACTTAAGTAAATGTACTTAGTTACTTTCCACCACTGTGTTTCTTAAAACATGGATGACTCGCATGGTTTTACAGTATATTGTCGCTGTCGGGCAGATTTTTTTTCTTCATAAATTAACACCTTACTTTGTCACACTGTATAGGCTGCTCTTATTTTCCATTTTCTATCCATTCTATTCTATTCCATTTTGTCCATCTCCATTCGATTTGAAAAACTTATTTGATTAAAGTTTCTATTTGACTATTTATGCAAACAAGTAAATGTTTCAAAATGGCTGATCTACACGGTCATGTTGCTACGTGTTGTGTTGTGATGTAGTCATGTAGATTGGATATTTTTGAAAAAGTTTATATTGATGCATCGGTAAACTTCAGATTATCTAAAGTCCAATAAAAAGGCTGTAGACATAACTAGGCCCCTTGAAGGCCAGCGCTGTCATGTCTGTCCTGGAGAGCTCTGACGTGTCTTGACCTTGATAAGCACAGCTAGGGTGCACACTCTTGTAATGGTAAATGCTTTAAAGCTCTACTTTATCCCATAAAAAAAAAAATATATATATATATATATATATATTGAAAAGTGGTTAAAAGTATATGACGTAGTCTCATTATATCACAATAGAGATTAATAATATGAATACATTGCTGTTGTGCAGCTGGGGCAGCAAGTGGCGCTGTTGGAGCAGAGCATCTCCCAGCAGAGCAGAGAGATGGATGAACTTGTGACACGACTTCACACGGTCAGAGAGGACGAAACCTCTGCCAGCTACAACTCTGAGACAATGCTGACCAAAATCCAGGTGAACATTAAATATGAAAGCCCTGCTCATTATGTTAGGGTGGTATGGCTCAGGGTAGAGGACAAGGTACAGCAACTAGTTGCAAAGGGCCTTGTCTTCAAGATAGTCAAGGGACCAGTTCCCACCTACCTACCCAAAACCACTATAAAAGATTTATAACTGGACCTAGACAAATCTTTTAGCTTCTCAAAGGTTTGCCCATACCCTGGGAGGACAACAAAAGAAGCTGGAATGTTTGGAATGTAACGTTAATCTCTCTCTCTCTCACACACACACACGTTAGCCACCCTGTAAATTACATTTCTATAACTAGTGAGTTATTTTGTTGCTTTGTAATTGCTGTAAGCTGATATAATATGATTGACAAGATTGACTTGTTTCATCCATTGTTGTTTTTCTTCTAGACTCTACAAGGAGAGGTGAGTCGTCTGTCTCAGTCTCTGGAGTCGTCGCTGCTAGAGAAAGGAGAGATAGCGTCTCGTCTCAACTCCACCCAGGAGGAGGTGCAGCAGATGAGGGATGGCATTGAGAAGCTGAAGGTCCGCATAGAGTCGGACGAGAGGAAGAAGAAGACCATGGGAGAGCTGCTGAAAGGTTCTACCAGCTTTATAGTGTTGCTGTCGGGCGGAAACGTCTTATCTCCATTTCTTTACTCGTCTCCAGCCGACAAAGACGATATCTTACATATAATGACGACATCCGTATCAGTAATTAGGCAGCCCATGTGTCCTGATTGATAAACCGCTGTAACGTGTCGTGCCTCAATTTGGGCATGTCATTTATTATATGTGGAAAAATGTAAAACAATTCTCATACCATATCTATCAAGTATCAACATTAGTTGTTTATTTAAAGTTATTGGTCATAACATTGCTATCTACAAAATTGGGATTGGACCCAAAAATCTGGCATTGGTCAGACTAACTGAAACGGTCCAACATTCAGTCAAATGCAAACATAACGTGGTATTCCCTGAAAGCAGCGCAATACTCAGTGTGTGTGTGTGTGTGTGTGTGTGTGTGTGTGTGTGTGTGTGTGTGTGTGTGTGTGTGTGTGTGTGTGTGTGTGTGTGTGTGTGTGTGTGTGTGTGTGTGTGTGTGTGTGTGTGTGTGTGTGTGTGTGTGTGTGTGTGTGTGTGTGTGTGTGTGTGTGTGTGTGTGTGTGTGTGTGTGTGTGTGTAGATGCCCAGAGGAAGTGTGACACCCTGCAGGACAGAATTTATGCTCTGGAGAGGGAGAGAGAGGAGGCTGAAAACAGCCTGGAAGAGGCTGTCTTACAGGTATTCAATCACACACAATGATTTAAGTATAGATTATTCTAACTAGAGACAGACCACCATATCGGTCATTATTTCAACAATTACAATTCTTGTTATTAGTCTTTAGTTATTATTGTCTTTGTTTGTAAGTTAAATTACATTTCATCCAGCAAGAATGTATTTCAGGCATTCATAATGTGTAAACCCATGTTTCTTTCAGGCTGAGATGGCCAAGGCTGAGCTAGAGGAGAATGAAGAGGAGAAGAGAAAGGTACAAAAACGATGTTACAACAATATGTCATGTTTTTTTTAATCAATGATACACAAGAAATGGTAATATATTGTGACTATATCACCAGCTAGTGGTGTTGTTGGCACCTGTAGCTGAGATGTAACGCCATTGTTCCACCGCACATGTAAACAACACTGAAGCTGTGCACAACCACCCGGCGCAAACACGCAGCTTCGCACTGTGTTTCAATCTTGCAGATCTGCAAGTTCTCTGAGGGTCCTTGACATACAAAGTGTTGAGAATCACTGATCTGATCTATTTTGCCTTTCTCTTTACTCCTCCTTCACTCTTTCTCCATGGTTCTTTTTTTTTCTTTTTTTTCCAGTTGGAGGAGGAGAAGCGATTTCTCCTGGAGGAGAAACTGAGTCTGGAGAGACAGACGGAGACGTCAAACAGACAAATGGAAGAAGAGGAAAGAAGGGTGGAGGAGCTGGAGCGAGGGATGAGGGAGTACAAAGACAGGCAGGAAGAACAGGTGGATGGTCTTCAGGCGCAGTTGGAGGAGATGGAGAAAGAGAGAGGGAGACTCCTGGTTGAACGAGAGGAGTGGGACACAGAGAAACGGCGAGCGGATGACGAGAGGGAGAGGCTGCAGAGTCGCCTGGAGGAGCTGGAGAGAGAGGTGGACAGAAAAGAGGAGGAGAGAGAGAACCTGCTCTCTGCTCTGTCTTCAGCGGAACTAGAGAAGGAGAGAGCGGAAGAGGAGAGGAGAAAGACGGACGAAGAGAAAGAACATCTGCAGTTAACTCTGCAGGGGGAGAGGGAGCTGAAGGCCTCCCTGCAGGAGAAGAGCCAGGAGGCTGCAGAGCTGAAGGCCTCCCTACAGGAGAAGAGCCAGGAGGCTGCAGAGCTGAAGGCCTCCTTGCAGGAGAAGAGCCAGGAGGCTGCAGAGCTGAAGACCTCCCTGCAGGAGAAGAGCCAGGAGGCTGCGGAGCTGAAGGCCTCCCTGCAGGAGAAGAGCCAGGAGGCTGCAGAGCTGAAGGCCTCCCTGCAGGAGAAGAGCCAGGAGGCTGCAGAGCTGAGGTCTTCTCTGGGAGACAGAAGCGAGGAGATGGACGAGGTGAGGGAGGCTTTGGAGGAGAAGAGCAGAGAGTCGGATGAGAGCGTGGATAAATACTGCAGCCTGATGCTCAGGGTCCACAGCCTGGAGGAGACCAACGACAGCCTGACCGCACGCCTGGAGCACCTCACGGCTAGCCAACAGCCGGCCAGCGCTAACGGTACGCCTGTCACAAATTAGTACTTTATTATTATGGTTAGTAAATCCATCTGTTCTACCAGCTAAAAACATTGTGAGCTTATAGATCTGCTATTTTACTTTTGTCCCATACATTAAATTAAGTATATGACCTTTTTTACATACCTGATATTTACATACATTATTGATTATTATTGGGTACCAGTCATTGTGAGTCGTGTCTTTGTGTATTTTACAAAGTGTAAAAAGCAAACAAAAAATATACATTTTTGATGCCACTAAAAATGTCATGATCGTGACAGGCAGTGCCACTGTTGCTAAACGGAGACGTTCAGAGAGGCTGTCGGCCTCCAAACAGCAGGAGGTGCTGCTGGCAGACGACAACACCGAAAACACAGCTCCACCAGCGGTGGCCGAGGGGGATCGCCGTACTCCTCAGAGGTCGCCTCTAGGGAAACGGGGTCATGGCGGGGTCAAGAACACCCCGACTAAAGCCAAGGAGGCCCTGCAAGACCTCGCCAAGAGGATCAGAGACAACGTTTCTACGGCAACCACAGTCGATGACGAGTTCAGGCCGGAAGGACTTCCTGAGCTGGTGCAGAGAGGTCAGTATTGAGGCTGATAGAAAAGAGCTGATCTGCATCTGATGTGGATTATTATTATTTGGATTCATCCATAGAAGTCTTCTATGGAAGGGAGCATGTTGCACAGTGAAAATAGCAGATCGACATGCATACGTGTCGCACGGCAACACTTCTTCTCTTTTTGGTTATTGGTTATTTTATTATATTAAATATTTGAAGTCGTCAAACTAGCAATATAAATGTGTTCAATTTTCCATAAAACTCTACTAATCTTTGCTATTTTATACAATATAATCTGGAGTGGAGTCTGGTATTTTGTTTTAAAATACAATATTTTGTCAGGGCCGTCTTCCATTCTGCAATGTCTTCAACTGGTTAGATCTATGGCTACCAAAACAGAATTCTACATATTGTGCTAATTGTTTATGAAACATAGTGCTAGTGTAGCCTCCTTTCAAGCTGTTTCACAAATCACATATGTGAAATCCTAATATTATTAGGATTTGGCCTACATTCAGTTGTGACATTTTATTTTGCTTTAATCCATGGGCTTTAGAAAATAGCTGAACTACAAGCTCAAGCTTGTGGATCTGCTCATTAATAGACACTCTAGACGTCTACTCTAAATCTGCCTCTCATTGGTGGGCAGTTCAGAAACCTGCCTACCAATGAATGACGTCATCGATGGGGATTCCAAGCCTTCTCATAATCTTATAATGAGCAATTAGTGAGGACTAATTAATAATTATATGAAGATAAGATTAAAAATAGGTGCTCTTTTGCTGACTTTGACAATGAACCTGCTTTTACAACACAGGATGATAACTAAGACAACAATGAGATAAGAGTGGTATACTAGTCAAAAGTCAGTAACAAATGGGTGCTTCTTTAACTGTGTGTGGTGTCAGGTTTCGCTGACATCCCGATGGGTGAGGCCAGTCCGTTCATCATGAGGAGAACCACCGTGAAGAGACGTAGTCCTCGTTCATCTGCTGACAACAAGGTGAGACTTCCAGTTCCTTCCTAGTGGTTCTCGAAGTGGGCTTGTGGGCATCGTAAGCTTGTAGATCGGTCTATTCGGGAAATCATATTTTCTCTAAAAGTTGTGAAAAATGTTACGTTAAGTATAATCTTCTCTTATAGCTTGTACATCTGCTACATCTACGTTTTTTTTGGTAAATTATCCAGCATTTTTGGAACATTTTAAATAATTTAGATTATTTTTTTTGTTACATAAATCTTCTCTTCTGGGGGGGGGGTCCCTGCCACAAAACATTTTCAAATCCTATCGTTTTGAGAAATGAGGCGCAAATCTTGCTTGTTTTGACCCAAAAAGAAGACTGAGATATTTGCGTTCAAAAAGCTGACCTGACCTGAACCCCACAGATAGTCTAGATTGTATTGTGAAGAAGGTGTGAGACACCAGATTCAACAATACAAATTAAATTAAAGCTGTTATCAAAGAAAACTTGGGCTTCCATAACACAACAGTGCCACAGGCTTATCACCTCCATGCCCCGCCCCATTGATGAAATAATTTCTTCAAAAGTAGCCCAGACCAAGTATTGACACAAAACACCAAGATTCAAACAAAAAAGGTTTTAAATATTTCACTTTACGCACAATCTAGAATAATTATGAAAGTTTCACTTTTTGAATTATATTACGGGGGAAAATTAACTTTCCATAATATTCATATTTACACTAATATAAGTGACCTGGTCCTTGACATGAAAATGATTGATAACCACTGGTCCTATACAGTTCGCGCAAATGTGACTTTCTGTTTCTTTATTTGTTTCTGTCCCTTCCTCCATATTGTTCTGTCTCCAGGTGTTGGGGTCCCTCCAGAGTCCCTCTGTCATTGATGGCTGTAATGATGGCGGGAAAGCCGAACAAGATGGGCACCAGGAGGAGAACTGTCACGTTCAGTAAACACACAAACACATCTGAACCTGTCGCTGTCATGTGGAAACATTGTGTCCGATCCGAACAACATCACCTGCCTCTTTTGTAAATTACCCTGTAATACAATCAAGCCTAATAGTAGAGTGTTGGTGTGTACAAATGGCACGCCTCACATTTATGCTGAAGCATAATTCACCATGATGGTAATGTAAAACATCACTGCGTCTCACTAAAGGCAGCTAAATGAATCTAAGAACATCTTCCCTGTAAATATTGTGTATGTTTAGATGTCTCAAGAACCTCTGTCCTGTAAATATTTTCTATTTTTAGAAGTCTTTCAAGTCAACATTGGCTGCACTGTTTTCATGTATTCGTTTGAATGTTTTTTATTGCTGTATTTTTTGATTTTTTTTAATGTGTTTTTTTTTAAAGATTTTTTTAACATTAACCATCGTTGTTTTGTTTGCTTACATTTTTGGGCTTTTTCCTAACTTATTGATGGGTGTACAGAGACACAAAACACAGGAGGGGAGTGACATTCAAGCAGATAGTCCATCCAGCGAGGCCCATGTGGTATATGCAAACAATTCAGCAATCGGTTCACCCCATCACAAACGTTCATACATTATGTCTCTGTTTAAAAAACCTGCAAATAACACTTGAGTTAATCTGTCGTACATTCATTGTAACAAACTGCTCCTATTTGATATTGTCCATTTTTATCATTATTCGCTGCATCCAACTTGAGAAGTTGAATGCATCAAGTTACTTAATCTTGTGTCATAATAACAAACTGTTACATTTTAGTTTTTGTCTGTCATATGCATCTTAAACAGAATCCATAACATTGATGGTTCTCAGCCCCTTCAATGCTTGCTGTGGAATAAAAATAGCATGATTCTGTGAGTGACATCTTAAATATATAGGATCTAATGTTTCAATTTCAGCTACTGTATACAACTGATAAGTTTGCCAATAAATCTCATTGGAAAAGAGGAGTTTAATGTTTTGTTTTGAAGCTGTCAATTGTGTTCTCAGTATTTTAATCTAATCTCATGTCTGAAAGTATTTATAACTGTCAAAACTGTTGTGATTGTGAATTAACAACAATATACATTATGTTATGTTTGAATGAATAGTTTATTTTGATCTTTTTTCAGAGACATAACATTTTCTTTTAAAGAAGTGAGGGGTGCTCTTATCATCTTACAACATCGAGGACAAAACAAACATTAAACTCTGTTAATTGTTAATGGCATTTAATGTTTGTTAGTGAAGAAACAAACTATGTTTCAATGTCGGGTTATAACTGGCTGTCGATGGTGACGTAATTAGGATATGTTTCAGTGAATTAATGTCTATGTATACATGTATGTAATCTGAATCTTTACGTCACCATCAAAAGACGGTTATAACAGTTGATACATATCTTAATTACGTCACAATCAATACCTACCAAGCATACACATGCATTCGTACCAGTAAGACCACAATACTTGCGCAAGTAAATAGGATTTTAACTCCGGGTCTGGGGTCCATTACACTAAATCTGTTCAGATGGGGGATCTGCATCCAAATTAATTGGGGATCCTTGACATGAAAAGGTTCGAGAACCACTGACTGACTTAAAGTATATGAGATTAGATTTAGCCCAGTATGGGGTCGGCAGTGAGGAGAGTGGGAACAGAGGGGGAGGTGGAAACGGGGAAATGCGCTTCTCTCTCAGCGGGTCTTTTATATTGGTACAGGAGCCACCTGGCCTGTTGTTTATTTATAGGATATTCTTTCCTGTGTGAGTGTGATGTGAATATTGACATAGGCGATTTTTGCCACTGCTAGCGGGGGGTAAGGGTGGCAAAGGAAATATAATATATGAACATATGAGAAATGTATTATTTTTAGTGCACCGCTCCTTGTGCGTGGGTTTTAGGGGTACCAAACACATTTTGGAAGAATAGGGGGACAAAACGAGCATTACAGGTTGTATTATAATACAATTATACATTCTCCATATACATTATTATTGTAGGCCCTCTTATACGTGTACACATCTGTGAGAAGTTATAGAATATAAACTATACATATATATATAAGCTGTGTGGTGGGTAAAATTCATATAACATTGTGGTATTGATTAATTGAATGACATTGCAGTTATGACATCAAAATAAAACAAAGATATACTTTGTGTGTGTGAGTGAGTGAGTGCAGTGAGACAGTGAGTGAGTGGATGATTGAGTGAGTGAGTGAGACAGTGAGTGAGTGCTAGGGAGAGATAAACAGATAGGGACAGGGACAGATGAGATATACTAAATACATTTAGAGGAAACTGGATGTCAGCACAGCATTATGTCTATTATCAGACAGACCATAGTTTGGTTTAGTTGGACTTCTGGTTTTGCTTGTTTCAGTTCAGTCTGAAACAATGTAGCTGCTGATGGCTTGACTTTCTCACTAGGTCTCTAGTGTGGGATTGATTACTGTAACTGACTGAAACCACATGAAACTTGCAAAGGAGAGTGTGTGAATTAAACAAAATAGTCATACTCACTGTCTCACTCACTGTCACCAGCTCAGTGGCCTTGTGGTTACAGTGTCCGCCCTGAAACTCGGAGGTCAGGGTTCGATCCCCGGCCGGGTCATACCAAAGACTGTAAAAATGGGACCCAATGCCACCCTGCTTGACACTCAGCATCAAAGGGTTGGATTGGGGGTCAAATCTACTAATCAAATGATTCCTGAGCGCAGCTCACCGCTCTTGGAGCGGTGAAAATGCGGAGAACAAATTTCACTGCGGTAATGTGTGTGACAAATCTTACGACTTTGACTTTGATACTTTATAGTTTATATTATAGCCTGCAACGGCTGGATTACTCCAGGGTTATGGTGTAATCTTTTGTATTACGGTAAAGTGTATATACAGCCTACCAATACTTATTGCGATTGCAGGTGATGCAATCAGTGCTGCAGAGCAGGTCTTGTCCAACCCTGTAGATTTTTGGAATTAAGCCAGGTCGTATTTACTATGAAAACGTACACCCCCAGGCATGACCATATACGGTCATGCCTCATGACACCATCAGGGATGGAGATCCCTGATACCATAATATTGGCCAGCAACTACATCTGACCTCAAACCCAGTGGAACTTTTTGCAGTGATTCTCAACCCGTTTAATTTCAAGGACCCCCCAGTTTGATATGTATTAGTCTACGGACCCCCATTTAATGGCAATTCTCTGAGACCCCAATTTGTATTGTAAAAGCAATGTTAATTTAACTCTGAGAGTGTGAACCAAATGGTTCCATTTGTGAGAGTTACAGACTCAGAGTTACAGACTCTGTTACAGAGAGTTACAGACTCATAAGGGCCCATTTGGTTCCAAACTATCATTTAGCTGGGGAACCCCTGGAACTGCCTCAAGGACCCATGGGGGTCCCCGGACCCCACTTTGGGAACCACTGACTTAGATCTCCATATGCTGGAGCTGACCTGTTCTAAGTAGGTACTTACCAGTACAATAGTACCTACTGTAGGTACTATGGCCCTATGAGAGCATGCACATGACATCATCATAACTATATGCGGTAACGCCTATACTGAGTGGTAAAAAACTACTTTCTGGTCTTGACAGCCCATACATCCAAACAGAAAAGTCCTATTAAACGACCTATTCTGTACAGTACAACTGAGAAGAAATCTGGGAAGACGGAGCTGGTGACTAGTTGTTACTTCAGGGTATGCAGTATGCAGGAGGAGACTCAGGGATGGATTAACCCCCTCAAGGGCCCCTGGTACGGTACATGTTTTGGGGCCCCCCTAGCGCGCGTGCGCACAGAATTTTCGAGTTTTTTGTGTTTTCATCAAATTTTTGACATAAATTTAACAAAATCAATGGCCAATGAAGGTCCCTGTCACGGGGCAGCCGTGCTGATACGTGCACATACACTGATGGAGAACAATGCACACACCTAAACGGCAGTTTCACCAATTTAACTAACTTTGCTGGCCGACTTGGAAAACTGTTGAAATGGACATGAGTGCATATCTTTATTGTTGTAACTCACAGTGAATTGTAAAAGAGAACAAGTACTTTGCAGGTATTGTCACAGCATATCTTACTGCTGTCATGTTGTAATTATTATGCAATTTTTTAGTTTTCTAAGTTTATTATTTTCTTAATATATATTTGAGTAAAAGGTATATTTATGAGTTGAAGTTCCGTCATTTCCGGTGCTATGCCCATATATGGTTTGCATCGCTGATGGTTCACAATCATTGTTCCACTTCCGTTCCGTAGAGATGCCGGGCGGTTTGTTTACAGCGTGTTGCTGACCAACAGTGTTGCTGTGTTTATGGGCACTTCAGAGGGCAAAGATGTCCTTTCATTCCCTTCGGTTTATGCAGCAGCGCCAGTGAGGTGTGTTTGTTTCCTTTCTGCATTTGTTATTGTTTCTTATAATGTTTCGGTATTGTTTGGTTCTAATCTGAATGTTCGTTTTATGCTTTATTTTACAACAGTTTGACGTTGTGGATTGATTGTTTGGCAGACAATAAATCTACCAGTGATAAAAGAACTACCTTGCCTCGTTCTTATGTTTTCTATTTATCTTGATGTTGGGTAATGTATCTGAAAGGTATTTGAATTGGTTTAGTTAAACTAAGTTAATTGTGTAAGTTAACTCATGGGCCATAGTTTGCCTTATTTGAGATAAGTGGTTACCAATTACTTCTGTGTATTGGTATGGTCTCACCCAGTATAAAAGGGAGGCTGCAGGATGCCGAGGTTCAGTAGTGGCTTGGGCAACAAACGGGTAACATCCAGGGAGAGCTGCTATATAGGGGTCCCTTTTTGGAAGGGTTTATCCTAATAGAGTTTCTCAAGTTCTGGGTTTGGTTTCCTATTTGCTTTCAAGTAATTTTCTGTCTTTTGTAAGTTTAGTTTGTCAGGCCTGTGTTTCCACTGTGAATAACCTGCATCGGGGAGAAATAAAACACCCAAGGTATTGCTGGAATCTGTCACTTTTTGGAGCCTTGGCCACTTGGCCAACTTTACAGTCCCCATGAGCTTTTTTCAGGGCCTCAAACCCATTACAGAGCATTACGTTTTCCCAGAAGGGCCCCTGCGAGCCAAGGGCCCCTGGGCCACGGCCCCAATGGCTAATAGACTAGTCTCCTGTACTAGAGACTATACTATAGTCTGCAATCTAAAGCCTTTTCCTTCCATGACAATTCTGAGGCCACATGGCCATGCATATGTAATCTACACTGCGGGCTGTAATCTTACAAACACTGTAATCTTATTCTTAACAACAAATGTGTTTTATACTTGACAAGTTGCCTTCAATGCCTTGTATGACTGATGATAACCTCCTAGCTGATGACTGACTGACCTGCCCTCCATTATGCAGAAATTGCAGATAGTCTAAAACCTTTCACCTATACACGTTACTATGAGTCAGAAGTCAACTTCAGTGCTAAGTAACTCCTAATTCTATGCTGTGTACAAGTTATTACACATCAAAACCAATGGCGTGCGGAGTTAATTGTTTTCAAACCAATCGCGTGAAGTCGAGGAGGACTTCGGGGCCCGGGGGCTTGGCTTGTCCTGCGCTCACTATCCCATATCCCGGAGGGCTGGACGAGTGGTCGTGCTGCTGTGATTGGCTGGTTTTGGCAAAGAAGCTTGCATCACCATGCTTTCCCTTTTCTTCCCCAGTGGCAATATGAAAGCCACCAGTACACTAACAAGTTATATAATATATATATTGTTGAGAATATTGACTTTTGTCTTTACTGGCTTAGTTACTTCGTTCCAGTTCGGCTTTAGTAATACTAGTAAAGAAAAATGAGGTATACATAATTAATATGATCATTATTGTAGCTACATTTCATATACATAAATCCAAATTTGGCATTCCAAACCTTTTAAGAAAGCTGCATGTCTTACAAGAACGGTTGTTTTGTGTTCACTCGATTTAATGTTTTCTCCCTGTTCTATCTATCTATCTATCTAGTTCTAGTATCTATCTAATTTCTATCTATCGTCTGTCTGTCGTCCTAGCAACCGAATGAAACCAACCACAACTCGACCTCCCTCCGGGCTATGGGACGTAAGATGTTCGGCGGAGAGAGAGGGAAGTGGGAACAACCGGGGGGGCCGGGGAAGTAGCAGCTCTTTACAGACAGTACAGTACAGTACAGTGCAGTGCATGACAGGCAGACAGGCGGTCTCTCAAGCACCGCCGTATAACATGTGCCTACTACAAAGTTACACAACAAGTGGTTTCCGTTCAGGAGGAAGAATAAGTAGAGTTCACAAGTGGTCAAGTGGACGGTACCCGAGAAGTTCGGAGCACGATGGAGAAGCTGAAGAAAGATGCGAATAAGACGAACCCCGCTGCCACAGCCAGCCTTTTCTCCCAGGTATTCTTCTGGTAAGTCACCAACACGGTACACGACAATACTGCAGCGGACCAGCGGTGAAGAGTACACTCATTTTACAATGAGCTATTTCAGTTTTCTTTGACCTTGAGTTTAAACCGAGATGTGCTGTTTTACCGTGTCATGTTAAGCGTCCTGTGATGGCGCGATAACAAGGAGGCTTTGCCGGGCGGCTCGCCCAAGTTTTCTTTGCCAATTTCCAGTGACATTTCCCTGCTGAATCATTACGTAGCCTAGTGACCGAAGAGTAGCAACACGCACACTCATTAATATAGGTAAAAAGCTGGTTGATCAGACTTTAGTCTGGCTACTCAAAACTGGGCAGAAGCCAAACACTGCTTATTAAGAAATCATACTGTCAAATTGTGTCAATAGAAAAAATCGTATTAATTGCACAGATGCCTTTCTTTTTGTGTATAAAATATTGCATGGTTGCCCCCCCAATGTAGTATCGCGGGGGGGGGGGGGGGGGGGGGGATACTACATTGGATGTTGATAGATAGTATGCATGTTGATAGATAGTATGCATGACCAAATACCTTTATCGATATTGTGACAATAATATTGTATTGTCATATCTTTTGTAATGTTTTTTTCTTTTCCTGGGTTTAAGCATAAGTCCTATTTCACGCTTAAAATCTACAACCATAATAATTATGCTAAATCACAGATGAAGATATATCTAGTCTCATCACAACATCAATATAATATTGATTGATATAGGGTATTCTTTTTCTGTACCTGTGTTTCATGTGCGGACTACTGACATAACAACTGAATTAACCCGCAGGATCAATATAGGTGTATAATCCATCTATATTGCCCATAAATCTACCCACAGAATATGCACACACGCGAGCGCACAATGAACTTGAACTTGTTTAAAACAAGGCAGGAGGGCTGCACTGCACAATCCATGGCGATCATGTTGACTAAATCAACCTGGTACACTCATTTTAGATTTAGAGTTTTGTTGCAGTACTCTGTCCATTTGGTGTCTGCTGCCCCTTCTCTAACGGTCTCTCTCTTTCTTTGTGTTCCCTTATGTACTTCCTGTATCTGTCCCCCCTTCCCTTCCTGTGGTATTATTATTATTAGCTGGCTCAACCCGTTGTTCCATATCGGCTCCAAGCGGAGGTTGGAGGAGGATGACATGTATGAGGTGCTACAAGAGGATGGCTCTGAGAGGTTGGGACAGGAGCTACAGAGGTAATTGAACTATGGCAGCTTTGTCACTCACATTGGATTATATCTGTGACGCTACGCCACTTCTCAACAAGTGGGTTGGGATGTGAAAGTTGTGCACAAATTGCTGTGATAGGGTTGTAGACAAATTGTTGAGGGACACTAGCCCCTCCTATGCGTAGCTTTGTGGGTCTGTGTGAACACAAACATTGGCTTGTGATTGGCTGATCATTTGATTGGCTGAGCAAAGTACATTAAAGTGAGGGCAGAAAAGTGAAGATGCCAAAAGTGATTGGCCTGGAATGACTTTTGTGATGATTTTATTGGATGATCACAGAATGTGATGTATGATGATAAGATCACCCCTCACTTCACTCAAGTGTGATTTTGTTACTTTATACACAAGTTCTGTATTCATGGTCAACAGAAACACCAGTGATTCCTGTTGGGAACCAATGGATAAGGGATGGGTGTATCTTACTGTTAAGTATGCCTGGTTTGCCTGATGGGTGGTGATCCACGTGAACTGAAGCTATATTACTGTTTATTTCATTGGCTACGTTTACATGAGCAGTTAAATCCCCTTTTCATTCCGAATAGAATTTCAATCCTATTAAACGTTGTTATGTAAACACCTACAAAAATTTACATCCGAATGAAAACGCTCGATGCGATCTAAAAACCATTCCGATGTCACTGGCCGGATTACTCCGATGTTCAATGCGATTGAAAGAAAATTGGACTCATGTATACACTAATTCGGATGTAAGTTCATTCTGGTCTTTCTGAGCATGCTCCAAGGCGCTCATATCCAAGGCGTGCCGAGGAGTTTGCACATAGAGCGCGTTATTTCGTTCCTTTTTTCAGATCCGAAATCCACAAAAAAACGTGGAGCAGCAGCAGATGACGATAACCCTGATCTGTGTGTGTGTGTGTGTGTGTGTGTGTGTGTGTGTGTGTTCAACGGTCTCTCTCTCTCTCTCTCTCTCTCTCTCTCTCTCTCTCTCTCTCAAAAATAACGAGCGACCCGATACAATAATAATCAGTGTAGTACTGTCACCTCATAGACACATGAAAACTGGAAAAATTGTGGCACTCCATCTTTAACTGTTGATGTTCCACTTTCAATTATTTCCACTCTGCTGATAATAGTTTCATGGAGGATCTGGCTAACATGTCAAAGCAAGACATTATGACTTGCTGCTTGTTCCACGGTCATCGTTAGTATCATTGGCATCACTTATTGGAGGTTTCTACACTATGGTCAGTGATGGTGGAGCTTATTGGGGGCTGAATGAGCCATTAAACCCTAACCTTACTATTAACAATAAATTACGTACCAGACATTCTTAAGTTACACTGAAAATAATTCTCTTCCGCTAGAAACTATGTGACAAATAGAAATATGCCAGATAAGTGGTGGCCATGCCATAACTAACTGAACTGCTCCCAAGTCGCCTCTCCTCTTCTATACAAAGCAACTTATTTTTTACTTTATATAATTCGTCAATGTAGCAATTAAGTTTGCTTACCGGTAATATTTTCCACTTTCACTTTAGATGACCTTTGTGAGAGTCAACCACCAAATAGGACCACAAGCAGCCAAGCAAACATATTTCAGTGAGAGAAAAGGAACAGAGAAATTCAAACTGGATGGAGGGGAACTTTAATATTAGTTAAAATAGGCACTTCTTTGTAGAGCAAAGTGACATGACACCTTTCTCCCCTACAGGTACTGGGATTATGAGGTTCAGAAAGCTGCCAAAGAGCTGAGGACACCTAAACTCACCAAAGTTATCATTCAGTGCTACTGGAAGTCCTATGCAACGTTGGGTGTCTTTACGCTGATTGAGGTCTGTGACTATGTTGTTAATCCAAAATATATCCATAACACAGAATTGTTGCAATTTCAATCATTAAACGTCCCTTCTCTAGTAGTGTGATGCAAAAGTCCTAACCTACAGTATACATCAATTTGCATACCATCAGACAAGAAGTTGTAGGGTATTTTTTGCTGCACTATATTATTGATGTCTTTACATCAGAATTATAGGATTTACGTACATGTAAGACAATGTCACAGAAAACTTCCATAAGACACTGTATTCTACTTTCATTCTATCTAACAACCCTAGCCTGTGACACTATAAATATAGAGTTATGAACAGTCAGGCTATTATTGCTGTGTGCCACTGCCACGTGAAACCCTGCAGATCAAGCTGACTGCACTTTAGCCTAATCTTACTGTGTTTTCCCTACTTGAGGCACAATGGAACAAAGTCGTCCGTAATACTGCTTCATTGGCCATTGTTTTGCTACCCTTCAGTAATGGTACTCTGAAGAAATTAGCCACACTCCATATTTATCAAGTAAACATTCCTCACACAACACACTTCAGTTCATAATCATCTCCCCCTTGCTGATTTAATTAGTTTCTTCAGATGAAATGCAAGTACACATTTCAGGTCACTTTTTTCCCTATACAATGTTAAACGATATGTAGTGAAAATAGGCGATTCACAATGTGTTGTATTGCAACGTGTTGTGAGCTTGCACTTTTCACCTACTGTATAGTGCAATGCCCAAAATAGGGATGCCAGGTTGCCTATTTAATAAACAATTTGTTCTTTATTTTAATTATTTGTTTTCTTTCTTACTTACAAATTGCAATCATTTTCTCTGCCAGCGAAGATTTATGCTCATCTGTTACTACTATACTACTGTGTACTTACTTAATCCATGGAGGCAGGCCGAACGGTTTGCGGAGCGGTCTTGATATCGGAAGGTCGCTAGTTCGTATCCCCGGAGCGGCACGTTAAAATTACCACCGCTGAAGTGCCCTTGAGCACCATGAAATGTTCTATGAGCAGGGCCTGGCTGTAAACAAGTTCTTGAGTTACCCTGGGTAAACATGGTAACTTTGCTTTAGACCTGAGGCCGTTTCTAAAAAAATGTCTTCTAAATCCTAAAAGTTTTCTGAAAAACCTATGTTTCTATGTCAGTGGTGCTCAAACTATTTCATGTCAAGGACCCCCGGAATTATATGTAATTGGCTGCCGACCCTCATCTGAATATATGTTGTTTCAGGGACCCCCAAAAGCAAAGATTTTAGTTAAAACGTTCCATCTGAAAGAATATACAGTATATTCAAAGATTTGCGCCACATTTCTACAATTTTTCAAAAATAGCAGATCTACAAGCTCGTGGCTCGTAGCTTGTAGATCTGCTATTTTTCAGCATAGTATAACATAATGCTTAAAACACAAAAAAGGGGTTCCCGTCCTGAATGGGTTAAACAAATAACTGGAAACGAGCAAGAGTTCATGCTCAAAAGGTCATAATCTTCTCAGTTTTTCTCACGGGTCTCTGCTATCTCTTGCAACAACCAGGAGGTCATTAAGGTGATCCAGCCAGTGTTCTTGGGGAAAATTATCCAGTATTTTGAGAAGTACGACCCAGAGGACATGGGGAGCCTGTATGAGGCATATGGATATGCTGCTGGCTTGTGTCTGTCCACCTTGTTCCTGGCTGTGCTCCACCACCTCTACTTCTTCCATGTCCAGAGAGCAGGCATGAAGCTCCGAGTGGCCATGTGTCACATGATCTTCAGAAAGGTCAGCAAGCATACCGTTAAGATAGTGGTGGAAAGTAACTTAAGTACAATTTTGAGGTATTTGTACTTTACCTAAGTATTTTCAATTTCCAATACTTTTACTTCTACTCCACTGCATCTCAGAGGCAAATATTGTACTTTTACTCCACTACAATTATTTGGAAAATGTAGTTACTAGTTACTTTGTAGATTTTAATTATTGTTACAGAATATACATTAACCACTTCAGCCCTATATACATTTCTTAAACATTTGAAAACTTGAATGGCACAGTACTTTTGTACTAATACTCAAGTGCAATTTGAATTACTTGTAACAGAGTATTTCTATATTGCAGAATTGATACTTTTACTTAAGTAAAAAATGTGAGTACTTTTTTCACCACTGATTAGATCTACAATGTAATCAAGCCGCGCACCTTTGCTTCAGGAAATGTAATGTGTGACACCTGTGTGCCTTCAGGCCCTGTGCCTCAGCAGTGCTGCGATGGGGAAAACCACCACGGGTCAGATTGTCAACCTCCTCTCCAACGACGTGAACAAGTTCGATGAGGTACGGTATGCCACACAGCTTCTCTTGACTTCATTTTCCCATGGCGTCGCACAAATAAGTAGGGTTTGAGATGGAATCTGCAAGTTGGATTATAAAATATCTTTAGATGAAAGGTCATGGGGTCACTCAAATGAAAAAGGTTTGTTCATCCTCCAAAGACCATGAATGCAAAGTCCAGCCCATACATTGACACGAAGGTAGACAGGAACGCCCACAAACGTCACATCCGGTTTTAGCCTGGGGTAAAGAAAATGGTATTCCCCATTCCCCATTATAATAGCGTATGATGGCTTGGATCACTTTCAGAGCGATTTGTTGGATCATAGAAATATTGACAACCAAGAAAAATCCATCAGAAGGACATCTGGAACGCAATCGTTCAGTCGCCCTCAGAAAGTTGACTTATAAGTATACGAGACAATTTAGCCATGGTTCACATGGCGCAGGTCTGTCATGGCGGAACTTCAACCTGTTTTATGCACTTTTCCCATTTAGAACGTTAACATCTACATACATGTTCAGATTTGAAATATAAAGTGCTCGCCCCAGAGCCACGGGTGTGTAGAAGTACCCGTATCTTCCGCATTGTTCAATCAAAAGCATTTAAATCCGATCGGTGGCCATTTTATCAGAGTTATAATGCACCAACCGATAGGGTTGCATAGTTGAAAGCGCATGGCCAAAAACTGTTTCAACTTGGATTTTTATTGAACAATACGGAAGATACCTGTCCTAGCAGAATTGTAACATCCATGTGGGAGTTCTTTTGACTTTTTGAGACCTCAGATGCCTTGGAAATGGAATCAGAACTACCCTGAAGCCAAATCTGAGCCTATGTTGATGTAAATGTGTTGTCCATAATTATAGCATTACCGAACACCTCAGGACAGGTGTGATGTCTTCACGCTGTCCCGAGTTCAAACCCGGTTCACACAAACAGGCCCACCCTAGCTGGAGGTTAAAATCTCAGAGCTCAGCTGGCTCTGTGCCAGTTTCTCCACTTTATAGTCTTGAGTTACGTTTTAATCAGTGGATACGACACCTGCGGTGAAGCCTCCACAGCTCTCATAGGCATGCTGTTCCCCTGGCAATGAGCTGTTAAGCACACCTTGCATAAAGGTCATGTGCTTGGATTGCTCCAGTGTCTCACTGTCTCCCCAACTCAGGAAAAGTCATTGTTGAATGGGCTCAGCTTTTAGATTACCATGCACAAGAATGTTCAATCCCCTTCCTGGCTGGAGTATGTGCTATCACCTGTCATTGTTTGCAGTATTCTTTAGTCCTGTAATTATGTTGGATCAATGTTTTGTACTTTAGTGGCCTGTTTACACTTTTTAAATGCCTTTGCAGATAGAAAGAGGATAATTCAAGCATTTCATACAGCTGCAATGTTGGTGACACCACCCCCATATTATGTGGGGAAGCCTGACAAAACTGTACCTGAGAGGCTGAGACTAAAAGTAATTTCTGTTTTATAACCATTTAACTAGTATCTATCCTACTGTGTATCATCATCTCAATGGGTATTTGACCAGACTTTACACATGAAATGTGTTTTCTTGTAAATTATGATTGATGTTAATTAATTGATTGATTGATACTTGACGATAAAGTAGCGTATACCACCACTGCTTCCAGTGATTGGTTGGAGAAGACTACTGTCAAAACACCTGTTTGGTGTTCTCACTGTTCTGGCTGTTCACCCACACACACTGTGTCCAGCCTACTGAAAGTTATGTTGTTGTGAAGTTTAAGTTCTGTTAAGGTATTTGTTCACACAGTCAGGTGAGTCTAATTTAAGTTAACCTGGTTATGTTTAGGGCCACGGAAGCCAGGTTTTTGTGTTCGTCCTGTTTTGGCAGATTAGGTTAGATCAGGAAAGAATTATGGTTCGTAAAGAACGGGATGACACTGAAATGTGAATACTACGTCTGTCTGCCGTCTCCCCTCTATTAGCATAAGGGTAACCCTTTCAAATGGCAAATTAAATGTGAAACATATCATTGAGACAGTTCTTGTAGGATTATTTTAAAAGTAGGCTAACTACAGTTGAATTTGTGTGAAACAGTGTCTTAGATCTCAACAACATCATCCTTGAGTTCTGCAACCTGGCCCTGCTAGGCAACAAGCTGCCTGACATGTGGTCTCTCTCCAACATAACCCCGGTGCCTAAATCTGGAGACCTCTCGAAGCCAGACAACTACAGAGGCATCAGCCTGACCTGTATTGCTGCAAAGGTCTACAACCGGATGATACTAAACCGGATTCTGCATGCCATCGACCCTCACCTGAGGGAAACCCAAAACGGCTTTCGAGAGGAGAGAACCACACTAGCCTAGATCCTGGCCCTGAGGAGACTAATCGAAGAGGTGACGGCCGTACTGTGTTTTATTGATTTCAAAAAGGCTTTTGACTCAATACACATAGGCACCATGATGAAGATCCTGAAGGCCTACGGTGTCCCTCCCAACTTGCTCCGGGGAATAGAGACCATGTACGCAGGAACAAGGGCCAAGGTGGTGACCCCAGATGGCGACAGTGAGGAGTTTGACATCCTGGCTGGGGTAATGCAAGGAGACACCCTAGCCCCCTTCCTCTTTGTCATCGTCCTGAACTACGCGCTCAGGAAGGCCATCAGTGGACGAGAGCAGGATCTTGGCCTCACTCTTACACCAAGGAGGTCAAGAAGACACCCTGCAGTAGTCCTGACAGACTAGACTACGCGGATGACATCAGCCTGCTCTCCAACCACATGGAGCAAGCACAGGAGCTCTTGAGCAGAGTGGAGTCTGAGTGTGCCAAGGTTGGCCTTCGGCTGAATGCCAAGAAAACTGAGGTGATCACCTAAGGCAGGGATTTTCAACAGGTGGTCCGTGGACCACTGCTGGTCCGTGAAGGTATTGCATGTGGTCCTTGACCATGCATTTTAGTATTGTAGCAAAGCGAAGATTTTGTATTTTCTTCCACGGAACAATGCACTACTTTTGGCGGACATGGAAGTGCATAAATGTTATCAGTTACTGGGAAGTCTGAGGTTAAGACATTCCAGTTCTCAAGAAGGGTGCAGTCTACCAGCTTACCTGATTGAGTCATTATTAGGAAATGTGCCCATTTGTCTGCTCAAGTGTAACCATGGGATAGGAATAGATCAGTGGTTCTCAAAAGATATATCTTTTGGCTCTGGACCACTCGTATATTTCAGTTAAATAATGCCTTGGCTTGATACAATTTGTTGCACATACATAGTATCGTGTGATGAATGAAATCATGCCCTTAACAGTCATGATTTCATTTAAATATTTTTATTAGCTATCGATTCAAATATTTTCTTACATTTGATGGACTTTTGAAATACTGTATTTATAAATATTTTAATACATCTAACAAAGACATTTTATTTATATTTTAAAACATTTCCCATGGACCACCTGCAGGCCTATTATGCCATGGACCACTAGTAGTCCGTGGACCATCTGTTAAACAGTGGTATGCAGTGGTGGAAAAAGTACTCAATTGTTTTACTTTAGTAAAAGTACCAATACTGCAATTTAGAACTACTCCTTTACAAGTAAAAGTACGGAATTGAAAATGTACTTGAGTAAAAGTGCAAAAGTATCGGCATCAAAATGTACTTAAAGTACTAAAAGTAAAAGTACTCATATTGCAGAATGTCCCACTTCACAAGTTCAAAATGTGTACAAAGTCTATTGAAAATAGCCGATCTACAAGCTCACAATGCGTCGCATTGCGACGCATTGTGAGCTTGTAGATCGGCTATTTTCAAATGGCCAAAATGTATTGGGTTGAAGTGGTTAATTTATGTTTTCTAATCAAAATTAAAATCGCCAAAGTAACTAAAGTAACTAAAGTTTTCAAATAATTGTAGTGGAGTAAAAGTACAAATGTTGGCTCTGAGATGTAGTGGAGTAGAAGTAAAAGTACTGGAAATTGGAAATACTCAAGTAAAGCACAAATACCTCAAAATTGTACTTAAGTACAGTACTTAAGTAAAAGTACTTAGTTACTTTCCACCACTGGTGGTATGGATATATTGCATAGCATTAGCAATTGTTATGAAAGGGCTAAGCTTAGCCCATATACCCTCCCAACAACAGTGGTCCCTAGCTTGATTCTTAGTCAGGGTGGTGGTCCCTGGTTCAGTTTCAGTTGAAAAACCCTGACCTAAGGTATAACATCCAAACGGAACATCCACCTCTCACAACAACAGGAGGCACTGCTCTGAGAGAGAGGGCGAAATCTCAGAACGACGTTCGATCTAGGTTGCGACTGAATC
This sequence comes from Protomyctophum parallelum, assembly GCF_964188405.1. Taxonomy (NCBI): domain Eukaryota; kingdom Metazoa; phylum Chordata; class Actinopteri; order Myctophiformes; family Myctophidae; genus Protomyctophum; species Protomyctophum parallelum. The sequence goes on from NC_139699.1 coordinate 39,180,231, forward strand.
ATTTTAAGTCGGGGCTTTTTTTTTACGTCGCAGCGTGTTTTGAATTATACGTCGCAGCGTTAAGAATCCGTCGTGGCGTGAGGACTCGTCGCGGCACTCGTCGGGGCTATATCTACCCGTTTGCGACGTAATAGGTTGTCTTTGGTATTTGGTGGTATTGAAAGGCATGCCTTTCCGCGCGCATCGTGCCCGGCGATCGGCGCACGCGCCCGGGCCTGGCACCACCGCGTGCGCCTCGCCGGCCCGGTTCCGTGGAGCTCTCCGCCGTCTCCAGGCGAGCCTGCGTTCCCGAGCTCTCACCTCTTTTGCGCACCGAAAAGAGCAGATCTACCCCCGCACGTGTGTGTGTGTGTGTGTGTGTGTGTGTGTATTAGAGACCTGCAAGCCCGTCGGGTACCGACGGGGCAAACGGGCCGGGCCCGGGCCGACTTTGTCACTGCCCAACGGGCCCAGGGCCGGGCGGGCTCACGCGCCGTTATATACATTTTCAGATGTGAATTTCACCCAGACTGGACTTGCTTCAGCAGCGCGGCAGCATGCTCCATAGTGACGTGACAATAACCCCTCCGCAGTGTCCGCACACACACAAGCCACAAGGCAAGCACACTCAAATCTGGTCAAAACTATAAAGACTTTGAAACAACGTGTTTTACATTCTATCTCTCTCGCTCCGCGCCTATAAACTCTCGTCCTCTCTCTCTTTCTCCTAATTATTGTGCAGCGCAGCTGCACACACACACACACACACACACACACACACACACCGAGTACTAAGTAAGTAGCCTACGTATATGCTACGGCTCTAAAAACATTCAATACTGCGGGAGCAATATTACCACACTAAACAAAGTTGGATTTGTACATTGCAGAAACTGCAGAATGCAGATACATAACGTAAGTGTTCTTATTATTGTCCGTCTACTCTGGGTTTTATAATGCAGCGTGAGTCCGCGATAGCCGATCTGCAAGCTCACAACGTGTTGCACTGATTGACAGTGCACGTGCAGCAGCTACTGTATGAAATGATATTTAAGTAGGCTACTTTTTAGTGTGATGTCTGTGTGTTATTGACTTCTTGTTCCTTAATGTGGGTTTATCAGAGCGATATAGTGCAGCTGTGAGTGAGTAGCTGCTGCTGCTGCGTCCGTGCACCAATAGAGCGAGTTAAATGTGTGTGTTAAATGTGGTCATTTAAATGTAGGCCTATTATATATACACGCACCATACAAGCACCTATATTATATAATATGTGTTATCGCATACAAATGGGCAATCAACATATAGCAGCACCCCCCACCAGCAGATGTATATAAACATGGAACTGGCTATGATATTAAAATGGACTGAGCTGTGATTGTGCCGTACTGCGCCGGCCGGTGGCCACTGGCCTATTATGCCTATAAAAGCATATCATGCCTGTTGGTGAAATATAAACATCTAAAATGGTTCAGTAATAATTAGCATAAGTTATTATTAACGAAAAACATCTAATACTATTTTAAATTGGTCTAGTAAAGTTAGTAACTAATCAGAAGCAGAAACCATTTTGTTTCAAACAACTGAACTAGACCAATAAAATAGTAGGCTAGTATTTATGTTTTTCGTTAATAATAATACATGCTAATTATTATTGAACGGTAAGTACGCTGGTATGTATGCTATGGTACACTATAAGCTTGTATATCTGTTTATTTTAAGCATGCGCCGCTGCATTCTGTCAGAATCTCGTGTGTGTGTGTGTGTGTGTGTGTATGTGCACACATGTGTCACACATGATGTGTGCTATATATGTTATAGCTCTAGAGACGCAGAGACAGAGACATATTTATTTAAAATCATCCTGGCACGTAGGCCTATAGACAACAGCGTCAACTCCGCGGGTGCGCAAGAGCCGAAGCACCCGCTGGCAAAATAATAAGCCAATAATAATAAGTTGCGGGGCGGGTGCCTTAAAATATATAGGCTACTCTAAGGTGGGCACCCACTGTCGTTATAGGAACCTTCTGCCCTTGCCTATAGACCGATTCCGTACCGGTTTCATGGTCGCAGCCTACGTATTTCCTGTAGGCGGACTCGACATAGCTGCGGGAGTAAAACCCTCACCAGGCGCATCTCTTCCACTACAGTGAACGGCAGAGTGACTGATGTTAGTTTGCCTCAAACTTTACTCCTTTACCTGCTTTTTTACTAACACTAACATTACAAAGATGCCCAGAACATCGAGATGAACCTGTGTAGTTTATGGCTGCTCCAACAGTAGTGGCAACATAAAAAAAAACAAAAAACGGAATGTCTAATATCCACCGCTGTGGCGGAGACCAGAGCCATTGAGTAATGGTTGAGACAAAGCAGTGAAAGATACATAACGCAAGTCTTACCCAATACCAAATCTTTCTGTTTATTAACACAAGGCTGCTGTACTTTATACCTCATACTTTAAATGCTTAGTATGAGGTATAAAATACAGCAGCCTTGTGTTCATAAAACAGAAAGATTGGGTATTGGGAAATTACGTATCTTTCAGGACCCTTCACTGCTTTGTCTCAACCATTACTCAATGGCTCTGGTCTCCGCCACCGAGGTGGATATTAGACATTCCGTTTTTTTTTTTTTTTTTTATGTTGCCACTACTGTTGGAGCAGCCATAAACTACACAGGTTCATCTCGATGTTCTGGGCATTTTTGTAATGTTAGTGTTAGTAAAAAAGCAGGTAAAGGAGTAAAGTTTGAGGCAAACTAAAATCAGTCACTCTGCCGTTCACTGTAGTGGAAGAGGTGCGCCTGGTGAGGGTTTTACTCCCGCAGCTATGTCGAGTCCGCCTACAGGAAATACGTAGGCTGCGACCATGAAACCGGTACGGAATCGGTCTATAGAGCCAATGAACGGAGCGCATTTCTCTCTCTCTCTCTCTCTCTCTCCATCTGCCGTGCACATGCAAAGAGCGCAGGTATCCAACAGGCCTATAGTCCATTTATCGACGATCCAGCAGCACAGTAGCATACAGTAGGCCTATTAATCATCATCAATGAACATGTGTCAGCCGCTGTTGTCAAACTGCGCCCCCCCCCCCCCCCCCCCCCCCCCCCCCCCTATCTGTCTATCTGTATGCGCTACGACGCACAGAACGCAATGCGAGAACTCACTCTTTTAGGCCTATACTCTGTCTGAGTGCGATTACTTTAATAAAGGTTGTACTTGTAGCCTAAGGCGAGTCATTGAGACATAGACAGACAGACAGACAGACAGACCTGTCAATGCGTTATACGAGCGCGGTAAGCTTTGATGATCGGCTAAATTAATATAGCCTTGTATATAAATTCATATGTCCTTGTAGGTTATCTATTGTGTTGGCCAGGGACCCCCCCAGAAGGACGATCGTAATCACATTGCCTTGCGCTGTGCGTAAAATAGTATTTTTTTTTCAGTATGAGGCTATACGCAGCTTCTACACAAAGTGCAAAGGGACCCCCCCCCCCCCCCCAAGGGTCCACATGTGGTGTGGGGGGGGAGGCACACGGATAGGAGCAAAAGCTCTCAGACTGTATAGGTGTGAGAATATAGTTGCACACATGGCTACACACACACACACACACACACACTCACTCACTTCGACGTATTAATTAATACGGCACGACGAGTTGTAATACGCAGACGAAAAATAAACTGTCAAGGCGAATTATTATCAAACCGCCGCGACCTATAATAAAATACGTTGCGAACGCCGACGGCTTCATAAATAGTAATTATTAAACCGTCGGGACGAATTAATATTTAAACAGTGACCTATTGAATAATAAGCCACGACGGAAGATAATACGCTGGGACCTACGTCTCCGCCCCGAAAGGATTTCGCCCCACCTGTGCTCTGAAGGAAGTCAATAACTTCAAGTACTTGGGCTCATGGGTCAACTCAACAGAGCAAGATCTAAAAGTGAGGAAGGCACTTGCATGGAGGGTCCTGAATGGCATGGCCAGTGTATGGAACTCCAACCTCCCCCGACAAATCAAACTCAGCTTCTTCTATGCGACGGTAGAATCTGTTCTCCTATATGGCAGTGAATGCTGGACCCTTAAGCCAACTCTGCAGAAGGCTCTAGACGGGTGCTACACCAGACATCTGTATGCCAGAATATTCAGGGTGAGCGACAAAATAGCGAATGAGACTCGGAGGCAGAGGCACCAAGAGCTCCCAGCCAGCAAACTGGTGCTGTGGGAACCAACACATGGGCACCGGTCATGAGGACGTCCCATACTAACATATGTGGATGTACTCAAGAAAGATGCAGGAGCTCAAAGCACCAACGAGCTGGCCGGATGTATGGAGAACCGGGATGACTGGAGGCGACGATGGAGGGCTCGTCTGAGGACGACCTAGAGAGATATGGGCTGGCCTCACGCTGGGCAAGACCTGCGCTGTAGAGTGCATTGGTGGTATTTGGCGAAAGTAGCGGGATTTTGGCGGAAGTCCTACTCAAGGAAATGATGTTGATGCTTTACAAATCTGTTTACATTCTCTGTGTAGAAGTGTTGTGATTGGTCTGAAAATATCGTATCCGGGAGAAATATATCTGACGGATGTTCCGGCCCGACACTTCCGGCTATGCACTCTCTGCATGCCTTAGGTTGTGACCAGGCTTTTCTCTTTGCAGATGAGTAAGGCTGTGACTGAGGCTAGGCTGGCCTGCAGTGCACTGTTCTCCCTTAACCCAAGGTTGTGCTGTCTCAATTGTGAATTTGTAGGCATGTGTTTAAGTGTTTTCTGGTTACATTTTAGAAATAAGATGAATTAGCTGAAATAGTGGCCTAAAATAGGTGACGTTGTGACTGAGCGGCTCCCTTCGTCCATATGTTTTTACAGTCTATGGAACTGCAGCGGCCATTGAGGTTTATATATTATCTACGTCTTGTTGTTTTCATGGACAGGTGACCATCTTCCTGCACTACCTGTGGGTGGGGCCTCTCCAGGCAGCAGCGGTCCTAGGGCTGCTGTGGATAGAGATTGGCCCATCGTGCCTGGCAGGCATGGCGGTCCTCGTCATCCTGATGCCCATGCAAACCATGTTTGGCAGACTTTTCTCCAAGTTCAGGTAACTTACAGACACACCTTCCATTTATTCCTATTCACTACATCCATTCCCTAGCTGCCTAACTAACCTCACCGCTACATGCCCAATGTTACCTTGGCCATAAGCCCTTAAACACAAGCCCTAGAAGAGCTTCTTGAAGAGAGGAACCGCAAAATATTTTCCAACCCAAGTTTTTTTTTGGTTCTCATAAGAATGAGATAAAGCAATGCTGTCCTTAAAGGACCATACTTCTTTCAATACACCTCATTTCATGTTCACAGATTCAGAGATACATTATATCCACGACCGCACATAACAGGTCATATATAGTCATAGCACGCCATAGTACATATGTATAGCATAGTAGTATATATATATAGTTTATATGTATAGTCTCATAATATAGATATTCCACTGTTACTTTCTTAGCTAACGCATGTTTTATGATAAATGCTTTTTTGTGATGTATTCCCATGCTTTTGTTCTTGCTTATTGTAAATCGCTCTGGATTAAGAGCGTCTGCTAAATGCCTAAATTGTAAATTGTAACAGGTGTGCCAGTGCGCATGCGTCATCAAAATGTTTGAGGCGCGGCAGATCAAAGGCATGCTTTTGTGTACCAACAGCTGAGACAGGAATTTAGAGAATCCTGACACTCAAATGTCTATCTACATCCTGTAAGTACAACTTAGAAATAAAACTAGTGTTGACTAATCATTACAAGTGAAGAGGAAGTCTATTTCAGTTGTAAACAAGCTCCCATGACAGTTCTTGCTAACCCACGTTAGCGTCAGCGACCATATTTACGATATGAAAACCATGCATCTGTCAGATTAAACAATGTACAGTACACACTTTGGAAAAACATAGAACCTGCAGCATTAGGTGAGTAATTCATTGTATCTATGTTGGAATGCTTCAGTGGTTGAGCTGCTAACAAATGTCCTCCTGCTGCTTACCAGCTACAAATACACTGTCTGTAGCTTTGCATCTTTGTATCTTTTGCATCTTGCCTATGTGAACTCAGCGTAACGTTGTGGTAGATTCGAGATGTCCACCCCCCCCCCCCCCCCCCCAACGTGCGTACCAAGCCAGGTGCTCCTTTGAGAACTAGCCCAAAATAGTTATGTGCAGCCCTGAGTATAACAGACATTTCTTCCGTTACTGGATTCCCCCTCACCCTGTCACTAAAACTGTACCAGACTTTTGTACCAGGTTATTGGTTAAGCAATCCTGGATGTTTGCATCTCATGAATCCATATTCTCTCCAGTGACTATTTTCGGCTAGGTTTATCAAACCTACCCACGCTTTACAATGCATTCAAGCATATACATTATGATAACACAACTTTTCTGTTTCAAGTTTTCATTTTCATTCCATACTGTATTCAAGAGGATCCAGTGGCTTCCTCGAAAATAGACACACCACGGTATGTGAAATACACCATGAGACGTAGTCAAAGACCTCCGGTATGGTCTGGACACACTGCCCGGGGGCATAGGTCATCGTTACTCAACAGACAGAGTCTACTATAGCACTTTTCTGGGAAATTGTCTTGCTTTGCCACTAAATTTGTGTTTTACACAGTCATACTGTGTTACTGATTATAAGACGGCAGTTGGATTTGTAGGGTGAGGTTGAGTTAAAGTATCCCTCATCATTAACTTTAAGGTCACGTAACTTAGTCCCCCCCACTCATGTGAACATGACTGTTCACTTTCCATTGTGTGAGAGGAGTGTGTATGTGTAAAAATGCATTAACTCCCCACCACCTTCCCTTACAGGAGTAAAACAGCTGCCTTTACCGACAACAGAATCCGTACAATGAACGAAGTGGTGTCAGGAATTCGGATCATCAAGATGTATGCCTGGGAGAAACCATTCTCAGCGCTGGTTTCTGAAGTCAGGAGGTAAAGCAAAGTATGAAACTGAATCAATGTATTTTTATTATTCCATTTATTTTTTATGTGACCTCATGGCTTCAAATGGCCATATCCTCCCAAAGCAACAAACAAACAACAACAGCAGAATGAATATCCGGTCCTTAGCTCCTCCTCTCTCCTGTGCGGCTTCTCTTGAGTCTTGAGATAACTTGTGATTATTTGGGACTCTATAAATAAAATATACTGTAAATATATAAATTACAAATTTAATTTAAAAAAGCATTAAATATAACTCAAATTGATTGAATGACTGGAATTAAAGCTTACTTTAGGATTTCACATAAAATGTAGAACCTGTTTTGAAGATTTAGCAGATTATTTGTTTCACCTGGCAACCTAACTGCCAACATCCTCTTATCTCCTCAGGAGAGAAATCTCCATGGTCATGAAGAGCTCCTACCTGCGAGGCCTCAACATGGCCTCCTTTTTCGCGGCCAGCAAGGTTATTGTCTTCATCACCTTCACAGTCTACGTGCTCCTGGGGAACCCCATCTCGGCCAGCCGTGTCTTTGTGGCCGTGGGGCTGTACAGTGCCGTGCGCCTCACCGTCACCCTCTTCTTCCCTGCGGCCATCGAGAAGCTGTCTGAATCCCGGGTCAGCATCCGCAGGATCAAGGTATGGGGGTGGCAAGCCGCCAAGTTGAACTGTGGAATCTTTACATTAGTGCTTAATTTATCCTTTTCCTCTCGTCAGAAGCGTTTACATGGCGCCAGCGTCGCAGTACAAAGGCACAAATTAAATCCGAATTGTGGATGGCAGAAAATCCACCAAGGACAGCGATTTTAGAATTTGAGTTATTATATGACGGTTTGAAAATCCTCCCTTCCACTGCTATGCACTGTGAATATACTGTATTTCCAATCCCATAGTTGGAACGGTGGGGTGTTGCTATGGGAACCGGACCAATGTTAAAGGCTTCCGTAGGCATCAAACATTATATAGTTACCTGGGAAAAATGTAGCTGAGGGAGTTTGGGGTCAATCAGGTTAATCAGGTCAGATGTAGAATTGGTTCATTTTAACTTCGGCATGTGTGCCTGACAAAAAAAGAATCCTTTGGCATTTTGCATTTCAATATGACAATTCAATTACTTTGTTTTTTCTATCAATTACACACCCCATTTAGCCTTGAATTCATGGAGATTATTTTGTTTTTGGCGCTGCAGTTTTCTTTCCTTATAGACAAAGCTTTCAAGACGTCAACTTGTTTCTCAGCCCAGTTTGAAAACATCTTGTGAATACCATTGCTTTGAAACAGGATTAATTATCTAACACACATTCATGTTGACTGATAACACTGTTGAGCATGCATGAGGCAGGTTTGTGCAGTACAATTTAGCAATGTAGGCAGTTAGGAAGATTTGTTACACGGTGGATAGAATCATGAAATTAGGCACACATGTACCTTTACATACTGTACGACGTGATAGCGTATGTGCGCTAGAGCGAGACAGGAAGCTAAATCTTGCACGCCGCTCACGCACATACACAGCGCACGTGGTCCAAATGTTTGCGCTGCTGCATAGAGATTCCAACGCTGTTTTATCAACATCATTCTGATTCAAGTGAGATGCGTTGGTTTGTGTATACCACATGCGTTTCATAGTTGACGTGAGTGACGTCACATCACAAATTTACCCACAGAATGAAGGTTATATATACACCCATCTATCGATACAGACAGAAAGACTTTTTGCCTTCACAGACACCTGTCCTGTGCTCTCATTGGCTGTAAATACGAACCTTCTCAGGTGTCACAACCGTGTTCATACTGTATAATGTCCAGTCGGCAAGAGATCCAAATATCAAACCTGCTAGATATTCAGAAACGCTCGGGAAGGCATCAGCGAGCACTTTTATCGCCACCGGATATTCTCACAGAGCCTTTCACACACAGCAAGCAAAAACTTGGCGTTCAAACCTTGAGCTTGCGTTTGATTGGGTGTTTTGTCGGCGAGCTCCAAAATATCTTCCCGACAGCATAATCGGAGCAAATATCGTTCAGTGTGTAGGGGACATAAAGAATCTCATAAAAGGCCCGGGCGGCTGCTGTAACCGTCTTGGAAGCTAGGCTGGTAATCGACAGATGTCAGGTTGACAGTGTTGCAGGCTCGACTCCCGGTCCCCACAATCTTTGCTGCGCTTCACCTACCCACCTCACAATCTCTCTCCCCATTTCCCAAATATAAAAACATTTTTTTTATAATAATCTCATAAAATAATAAAACCTGCCACACATGTCCTTTTTTTCCCTGCATTCAAATGCCAGATGTGTCTCTATTCAGTAAGGTATTGGTCTTTATTACCTGGCTAAATTAATGTGCCACTATACATGAAGGAGAAAAATAAATGTTATTTGCAGATGTATTGTTTCCTCATTTGTGAAAGGCAGAGGAACGGGAAACATAATTTAGGCGGTCACTGTATAGAATAATATTTTAGAGCCTTGCCTAAAATAACCTCTTGTCTGAAGAACTAGTTTGCCGTAATATTTGATAGCAGGCTTGAGGCAAAATTATACCACTAGACTAATACTACCTTTTTGCTGTTATGTAGATGCCTTTTCAATGCTTATCAAACAAGACAGGAGGGAATAAATGGAAAGAAAAGCCTGGTCTGGCTCTGTCTCTCCTGAGGTTAGGCAGGGATCCTACTGTACACCAGCAGCACACGGCAGCTCCCAGAGGTCTCTACAGTGTGTTCAGTTTAATTTTAGACACGGTGTTATGATGCACGTTGTGAATGCCAGACTGAAACATTATCACCCTGCGCTCACCTCGCTCAGACAGTTAGCACATGACTCCATCTGAAACACTCTCATTGTCATTTCATCATCTGTTGTAAAGAATGTGTTATACATGTAATAGTAGATAATGTAACACATCAGAGTCTTTATCGTGTGGCAGAATAGGGGCCAGCCGTCTAGAACATGGTTGGTCTGTATGTACTGTATGCAAAAGAAGACCATCTATATGGCCCCACAAAAGTAGACTATTATCTACTAATCTGACTATACAGTATGCCAATCACAGCTCATCTTGTTTTGTTTTTTAATCGACTATCAGTTACAGGACATGCTGAATTGTATTTTCATATTTACAGGCATATGTATTTTAGCCTAATTGTTCAATAACTTGCTGTTGTGATGAATCAAAAATGAAAGATTTCAGAATTCAGAGGTCATTTACACACTGTCTAACTAACCCTTTCTTTTTGTAGAAGAAGGAACACTTATAAATAAAATACAGAAGGAGAGGTTCTACTTGGTTTGCCTCATTGGATCAGATTTTTTAGAAATATTTCAACAAAGTAGAGCAGTGTGATCTAATAAAGTTTGTGGACTGCATTGTTCGTCTATTGATCCTCAAAGCCCAATTTGTTTTTTTATATGACAAAGTATGTGGACATTGTTTTCGACTCTGCACCAGTCTTCACAATTATATTCTCTACTTTAATAGGCTTTCTTGCTGCTGGATGAGATTAAGAAAGCCAGTGATTCACTGCCATCAGAGGAGAAGAAGGAGGCATCTGTTGAGATCCAAGATCTGATCTGCTACTGGGACAAGGTCTGGCAAATTCAATCTCAGTGGAACAAAACGCTATTGGGTGTTATCCACATCTCCACACAGGAAGTTCAGGAAGAAAATTTGATTTTGTTTATTTATGTTTTTGGTGTCTGATAATCACGTAAGGGGACGGGTCTTTTATGTCAAGACAAAAAATATTAATCCATTCATTCATTCATTTGTTAATTCATTCATTCATTCATTCACTCACACACACACATTTCTGCACTAGCCAACTGGACATATATTGGCCTGTAGCCTTTTGATATTGTTGGACTTTGATACAGTACCAGCATGTGTGGTGAATCATTGACCGGTCCTTATTGTATAAAAGCTGTGTGAGATCCTGTGTAGTTCGTTATATCCCATCAAATGTTAACACTGGTGTCAGCTGATCTACAAACTGACAATGCATCAACGTATCACGATGCAATGCGTTGACACGTTGTTAGCTTGTAGATGGGAAGTTGTACCATCGTACTACAGCGTATACATCAGGCTTTTCTGTTTCCACCTCCTACCCATACCTGTGGATTAAAGTTCTCAGTCGTCACGACAGATTTCAGTCATTTGGATTCCATAGAAGCCAGTGTGTCTTCTGTGAAAGCACCGAAAAGCACCGAAAATAGCAGATCTACAAGCTTTTGATCAGCTATTTTCCGTCATTAGTTATTTTAAGATGAAAGAGTATTTGAACTAAGTGATCAAACTAGCAATAGAATACAAGTTTAGAAGCATCTTCCAGAAACATGAATGGTCTCAGAAATGTCATAAAAGCAAAGAGGTTAATGCCTCAAATCTGTGATTTGTTCAACTGGTCGGATGTTGCGTGGAACAGCAGCAACAATAGGTTTAGAATGATAATACCTAAAACATCATCATTACAATTTCATTCATGAGATTTATTTTGCTTTATTCCATGCATACTTGTGCAGAGCCTGGACTCGCCATCTCTACAGAACGTCTCCCTCTCCGTAAAGCCACAGCAGCTCCTGGCTGTGATTGGGCCAGTGGGGGCAGGAAAGGTCAGTAGTCACTCGCTTTGTAAATTCCCACTCAACGATGTTGGCTGAGTGTATACAGTATGAGAGGGCTAGAAACAGATGTTCAGTGCTCAAATGTACATTCACGAGTAAGAGACCACACCTCTACTACTAAAGTTTAAACAACAATTTATTGAATGAAATTAGATGAATGTGAATTGGGATGAGGAACCCATGGTAGTGTGAGACTCAGGGTGGGGGCATACCTATTTTTCGTCAGTGCCTTACCCCTTATCCCTAAAAATATTTTTATGGAAAAACGTTTTAAAATTGTTCTACATCGACACGTTGTGAGGTTGCAGATCGGCTATTTGAACTATTCAAAAATGTTTTTCAAAAATAGTTTTAAAAAAAAATGGCGGAGAAGTTTAGGGATAAGGGGTAAGGCACAGACGACAATATGGCCTTGGGTCCCTATCTTGTGTCAGAGGCACTAAATCCGTAATTTGGGGATTTAGCATTGCGTAAGAAGCGTTCCCCCGTAAAAATTGCTATCTTGTACCCCAGCCTAAATCCCTAAAATACCTACTGTACACTACCCGTTACATTATGTATATGTGTGGTTTGGGCGTTACAATAATGAAACCAATCACCGTGCCACATGCCATTGTCCACGATGGCATGTGGCATCCGCGACCAACACAGTCTCACTCGCAATAAAGCAGGGACTTTGAGATTCCTTACCAAGTATAAGTATATAAGTATCATCTACGACGTAGATGATACTTATACTTATACTTATATATAAGTATATGGGGAATTTTATTATTGTAATCCATTAAAGACAATTATATAAACACAATGTACACAAGGAATTGACACTCGGCTGATTATTGTAAAATTACAAGCACATAGATTTGTGTAGAATTAAGAGTCATTTCAAGGAAAGCGCATCAACACGCCCACGAACACACCCACAAATATACGAGTCGGCAAAATGAATAGTGGGTTGTGTGGCCGCAAGATACCATTTACGGATAGTGGAAGGTTCTTAACCCGCTATATGGGTAAGGCATGGCATACGTTAGGGCCCTTGGTCTCAGGAGCTGACGGCTATCGCTGCTCTACTCGGGTAGCAGTCGCTCCGTCACTGCCCCCCATGGGTTCCTGGAGAATTAGACACAGAAGGAGGAAGAGTGACAATCGAGGAGGAAGGAGGCAGTTGGGGTGGAGGAGGATGTTAAGCAGTACAAACGAGTAAGTCAAACAATTCACAGGTGTATTTATTAATTGCGCAAGCAGAGCATGCAAGTAATGTGTTCGGCAGGAACGAAAGTCCAATGTATACATGTATGTAATCCTATGTATACATGTATGTAATCCTATGTATACATGTATGTGACACTTCTAAATCGATGGGACTGTATTTCTTTTATAGGTAGAAGCTTTTACCATACTTCAAAATATTACTTTTTTACCTCCAAACACTAGGTACGTAGGAAAGAGCTAAACCTAATAATTCAATATTTTAAACGTTCTTTCACAGAGAGGCTGAGTTTTGAATGTTTGTAGCGGTCGACAGTACTTGCACGCTCTGTTTTCGCACATGCTTTTGCACCCAAGTTATGGCCTACTTGGGTGCAACAAGCAAGTAGGCACTCGACAGAGTGCAATTCTAGTTTATACTGTGGTGATTGCGGATTGGCTCTGATAAGTGAAGGCAGGTGTAGTTGTTAAGGTGATTGCGAACGGTGAGTGGTCCGTGATAAGTAGAGGGTGGTCTCCACTCTTGAACTTGAATTGATCACAGGTTAATTACATTAAAAGTGTATGTGATGATCTTCAGAGAGGCCTTCTCCTACTGTATATATACCTTCTTAACTCCCAACTCTCCCTTGCCTACCTGCAAACCCCAGTCCTCCCTGCTGAGCGCCATCCTGGGAGAGCTGCCACACAGCAAAGGGATGCTAAAGGTCAATGGTCAGTTGACCTACGCCTCCCAGCAGCCCTGGGTTTTCCCCGGAACCATCCGCAGCAACATCCTGTTTGGCAAAGAGCTAAACCCCCAGAAGTATGAGAAGGTCATCAAGGCCTGTGCACTCAAGAGGGTGAGAGACACTTTTATTTATTTTTAAATGTGAGTGTTAGTTAGTTAGTTAGTTAGTTTATTTATCTCAGTCATTTACAGTACAGTACATTTCAGAATTACAGTTTGACTGAAAAGGTTTGGGCTGAAGCCGAAGCTTATTATGCCCACCTTTTTAATGATTCAAATATTAGAAGAAAGGGGGGAAAAAAAGGAACAGAAAAAAAACAAAAACAGGAACAATGGCAATGGGAAAAACTGATTCTCTGTAGTGTTGTGCTTCTTGTATACCAATGATGAACAGAAAATTCATATTTAGCTTATATACCTTTTACTAGTTACATTACGGCTTACGCCCACATAGATTTAGCCTTTTTAGAGCGTACTTTTGTATTTGAAGTGGTTGCTTCAAATATCGTGTATATTTTTTATTCTTGTTTACTTTTACTGCATATGTGTTTGTATATTTATGTTTGAAGTGGATTACTTCAAATAATTTATTTTATTTATATATTATTTTTATTTATATAATTTTGTAATATCTACTCCTATGCATATTGTATATATTAAGGTGATTTTATATTTTTGTCAATTATCATAGCTTTATATGATCTTTTAAATGTTCTTATGGAGTTGCTCTCTTTTAGTTCTGTGTAGGGGCGGGGGTAGGCTGATCACTCCTTTTATTTCGTAAACAAAGGCGACAGTTGCGTAGGAGAAGACCAGACGAGGGCCTCTACCTAATGAAAGAAAAAAGTACCGCATTCTGTCTTCAAATGCAAGAAAGGGATTTAATGGGAATGCAACGTTTCTGTCAATTAGACCTTCATCAGGTTATCTTAAGGACCTTAAGAAGGACCTTCATCAGCCTTTTTCTGGACCCTCGGTTACCTTTTCTGTACTTCGGACGGCGGTACCCTTGAAAGGGAGAGTGAACCCCAATTCACTCTCCAATAGACACAGCTGTACCACTGTTTGGTCACGGACAAATATATTGTCGCTTGAGTGTGGATGAGATGTTTCAAATATGCAAAAAGTAGCAGTAGGAGACATCGGAAACGTGTGTGAAGTGGCGTTAATCAGCGTTGCCGTTAAGTATTTTCTATTTAATCTATTTAACCCTGTAACACCCGGATTAATTTCTACTTGCAAAAAAGAGATTTCAACCTTACTACAACTTTTTACTACTCCACACTCAAGCAACGTTATATTTGTATGTGACCAGACAGTGGTACAGCTGGGTCTATATTGGAGAGTGGATTGACTTTCAAGGGACCCTAGAGTACCGCCGTCCAAAATACAGAAAAGGTAACCAAGGGTCCCAAAAGGGTCTAGATAACCTACTGAATGAGGTTGTAGAAATGTCACCATAATTTAAGCCGCCATCCCAAAGGAAGGATGATCAACAAAAAATGTTGGGGCTGGTCACTGAGTCATTTTATCTCTATGCTTTCATTTTGTGCATGCTGTTATTCAATGATATCTTGTTGTAGCTGTGACTACGTTATTGTTGTTTTTTACCCTGTTATGTAAAGTGACTATGTCTTGAAATGTGCTATATAAATAAATAAATTCATTATCATTATCATTATCTCCAGGACATGGAGCTGCTTCCAGACGGAGACCTGACAGTGCTTGGAGACAGAGGATCCAACCTGAGTGGGGGACAGAAAGCTCGAGTCAACCTGGCCAGGTAAAAAGCCTGCTAACTCATGTGGACCTGCATCAGATCTGATAAGAAGTACAATGACTATGCATATGGTGTAGGACTGTCCTCAACTAAAGGGATCCTTCGACAATAATAGTTGGAATAATCAATTCGTTGATTTAATTGACAAATCTGTAAAATTTGAGCTTCCGACATGTAAGTAGCACCTTTGTTTTGAAAAGTGCTCTATACAATCTATGGATATTGACAGTCCATTAGTTTACTATTTCCCAGCGGAATGAATCAATTATAATTTTGCAATATGTTATAATATGTCTTAACAGAGCTGTGTACCAGGATGCTGATATTTATCTTCTGGATGATCCTCTGAGTGCTGTGGATGCGGAGGTTGGGAGACACTTGTTTGAACAGTAAGTTCAACCATGTCACATGATATTTGCAACACCTGACTCATGCTCATTCAGACACTTCAGAGTGAGTTGAGGTTCAGAGTTCTTACTGCACCTGCTTGGGACTGAACTCAACCTCCCTTTGACCCCTTTTCCATCGGTTGGGAACCGGTTTAGTTCAGAACCAGTTTTTAATCCATGAGCCAGACCTCCAAAATTGGATGTTAATTATGAATTGAGTGGGCAATACCATACCTTAAATTGTCAATATAAGTAAATTAATATTATGACAACCCTTCCACAGTACTGGCTTTTGCATATTTTCTATTTTTATAAAATGTGTTATACAATTGTCAATAAATCATTGTCTTCGTGTAAGAAATCAACTGGGGAACTTTCATGGTCATAACTATTAGTTAACACTTACAGCGCTAGCATTTATTGACAAATTATGATATAATTCACGCCAGCATTTGTCCCAGTCCAGCTCTTATTTTGAAAAGCCACATTTCCAGACTTCCGGTGTTGATCTAGGAACTTAGACGATGTGTGTTCAGGTCCTGTGTATTAAACGGAGCTAACCCAGTGCAGTGGAGGGCTTCACATAGTCTGCTCCCTGCCGTGGAAAAACCTTGTTTTGACCAAAAATGCCATCTGGGACAAGGAATAGGAGATACAGGAAGAAACAGATAGAATTGGTGTTTATGGTGACGACGATCCAAGATAGCACGACCCAGTGTTATGACAAAAACACCTAGCAACCCGATGCTAACGTGAGTAGCATTATGACTTGATCAATCAAAAGCGCTATAAAAGCGCAACCAATTACCATTGTTCTACGCATTATACGGCAATGGCGCTGAGGGTAGGATTGATTAATTTGCTTTAATTGACCTACATTAACCCATTTTGTGGCGGGAACCCCTTTTGGTGTTATGCTTTAGCTATTGAAAAATAGCAGATCTGCTATTTTTGAAAAACGACTGACAGAAACATAGCTTTTTCAGAAAACTGTCAGGATGTAGAAGACATTTTTAGAATCTGATCTCAGGTCAAAATGGGTTAATGGCAATGTCACTCACTGTTGTGAGTTAATGAGTTTCAGAAACTCACACAGTTTCCCACCTCACCTTGTCTTACCTTTTGAAGGGAATTTCCTGACTTTCCAGTAACTCAACTATTTAGTCTGATTAATTCATGGCCTCCAGAATCGCTCGGTAACCAGGTCAGTGTAGGACACACTACAGAAACCTTAACTTGAACAAAATCGCTCGGTAACCAGGTCAGTGTAGGACACACTACAGAAACCTTAACTTGAACAGAATCGCTCGGTAACCAGGTCAGTGTAGGACACACTACAGAAACCTTAAGTTGCCTGGGAAGGTAGATTCATGATTGATTGATTGAAGTATTTTTTTAACAGTTTGCAGAATTACAGTACCGTACATTTCAAGCACAACTCTGTTAACTGAGTGGACGGACACCATAAAGCATTACACTTGTTTACAAGAGGATCCACTGTTTTCAATTCATCATAACATTTAGAGACGTACAAATATACACTTCTATTTAGCCAAAAACAGGAAAACATATACAGTGAGGGGAGAAGGTGGGTGGGGGATTCAGATTTTACAGGGGCCAGTTTCGCACCGTCCGTAGGTGCCCTTTGAGAGCGGTTTTGAAGGAGTCAAGGGATTCACATAAATAAATAAAAGTGATAAATAAATAATGTGTGCACACTGCATAAACACCAGTTTTAACCTGTTTTAACCTATACCATGTGACTGAACCAGTTCATAAGATAATGTGATGTTATGGTTGTCACTTTGCTTACGTCAGGTCTGACTTGTCAACAAATCTTCGAGGTCAGGTCAGGTCATGTGTAGTTGGATTACCACAACACACTTGTACAAAGTTAAATCCAGCTTAATTTAACTCTGAGAGTGTAAAACAAAATGCCTAAGAGAGCCTTATAATGTGCACCACAAAGAATTTGACTATGCACAGTATTCCGAATATAATATGCATAGCCTGTTCTCAAAATTCTGAGATCAAGAAAAGACAATTAATCTAGTATATCACAATAAAAATGATCAACATACCAGATGATACCTCACATCAAGACATCAATGTTAAATTAATATATCACCCAGCTCTATTAGAGATTGATAACAATTTCTTCTCGATTTTAGTTCGACAATGATGATTGTATTCTTAAAGGGCAGCACTATGTACAGTACTGTAACTTACATACATTGTATACATTGTGTGTATATATATATATATATATATATATATATATATATATATATATATATATATATATATATATATATACATTTCTTTTATTTTGTATTTTTTTAAGATCTTTCTGGCCTTTTCTGCCTTTATTGATAGTATACAGTGCAGTAGATAGAAATGGAAATGGAGAGAGAAAGCGTGAGTGACACGCAGCAGGTCATCAGGATCGGGACCAGGTCAGGTCAAAATGTGTGTCAGATCCTGTCTAGGTGAAAGACATGACCTTTAAATGTCTCAATAGAAGAGCAGGGAAACAAACGACAACCACCCCAATTGTATAAGTTATTCACAATACTTTTTTGTATTCAATAACTGTAATCGTGGCTCATGAATAGATAATAAATAAACAATCTTGCTTGTAAAAGGAACAACTTTGTTTGGCTAAAGACAATGACCGCCGCCACAACCCCACTATGCTACATGCAAGATCAAACACCAGTTTCCAGTGAGAGGAAGGGGAGCTATGAGTTCAAACGCAGCTCTGTTGGGAAGAAGTCAGGAAGGGGAGTGGCACCGCCACTGTCAGACAGACAATGAAAAACGAGTCCCAGTCTTCCTTTTACATAACAACCTTCCATGTACTGCCATGGAACAGCAGAACAAAGTGATTTACTGTTTGTGAGGCTTTGGGTTTATAGTTAGGAATTTATTCGGATTCATACTTGACCAACGAATCAACGATGACTGTGTCCTGTGGTGAAAATAGCAGATCTTTGTGCGTCCATTCAGATGTATCTGTGGCCTTCTGAAGAACAAGCCCCTCATCTTGGTTTACTGTGTGTGTGTGTGTGTGTGTGTGTGTGTGTGTGTGTGTGTGTGTGTGTGTGTGTGTGCAGATGTATCTGTGGCATTCTGAAGAACAAGCCCCGCATCTTGGTCACCCACCAGTTGCAGTACCTACAGATGGCCAATCGGATTGTGGTTCTTAAGGAGGTTGGTGCCCCAGATTGTATCCAGAATGCTTTAAAAAATTACAAAAGTTGAACTTTATCATGAACTTTTATAAAAAAACATTTTTAAATCTCAGTGTGGTCAGACAGCAGTGGCGTGCACAGATAGACACTAGGTGGTGCTAGAGCACCTGCCCTGTGCCCTTTTGATTTTTTCGGGGTGTTAATGACATAGTAAAATGTTGAAAATGAGTGGAATTCCCCTTTAAGGCAACCGGCCGGTTCCACACGCTGCACAAGATGCCCTTTTTTTCACCTGAGCACCTCCCCCTCTAAATGTCTGTGCACGCCACTGTCAGACAGTTTAGATGTTCAGAGCTTTGTGTAAACACAAATGCACTCCAGTTATGCAGGGTGTCTGCTGGTTTACGTGAAGAAGACAGGGTGCTGATGAACGTGCAAGGGTGTTTTTATGATGCATACCTACATTTGTTCCTCCCTCTGTGCATAGCTTTGCATGCGTTACTAAAGTACATATAAGTATAAGAGTATCTGTACTTTACTTGAGTTTTGACTGCACTACATTTCTAGGAAGGGAAAAATAAAATTATGAATTACCGGTAACCACTTTCACTTTATTTCAAAATAGTATCAATACAGTACAAGCTCATAACGTGTCGCATTGTGCCACCTGTGAGCTTGTCACAATTATTATATTTTTAGTTTTTTGTATTATGTAGTCTTTGAATACTTTGACTAAATAATAATTTGATAGAGTAACATTTGTCGAGGAGTATCTATACTACTCGAGAGTCAACTCAAGTAGTACTATGGTTGAACGTACTTTGTCCACCACTGCTCACCAGGGCCACATGGTGGCGCAGGGCACCTACTCGGAGCTGCAGCACTCTGGCGTGGATTTCACCTCCCTGCTGAAGAAGGAGGAGGAAGAGGAGCAAGCGGATCCCCTGGAGGCCTCCCTGCGCAAGCGCACCCTGTCGCAGAACTCCGTGATCTCACAGTCCTCCTCCGTACAGTCCGTCAAAGATGGAGCCGAGCTACCGGTGCGTATGGCAATCAGACATTTTCTAAATCTCTCTCTCCTCTTTTGCTCTCTCTTTCTCCCTCACTCTCTCTAAAGTGCAATCTGATTCACATTTACATTAGTGCCAGGCCCATAGTACCGAAAAACTGATTAGCAAAAGGGTGTAACCTTGATATTTGATCCTCCATTTGGCTTGATAATGCCGTATCAGTGTTTTTCCTAGGATTAAGTTGTAGCAACAGTGGTGAATATTTATCTCATCCGCGCCCAAACAATCTTTTGCCCTCAAACTAAGAACTGGGGTGTCTTTGAGAAGTCATGGTGGACCGCCTCCAGTCAAAACTCTGCATATGGGCAATACCTTCTCATTATTAAGATGGATCATCCAAATGTTGATTTTACAGATGTTTCCTTGCACTTTCATTTCACTTTGACTGTGTAATTAATTAATCTTTAACCCCCTTTGACTGCAGGTGTTTTTCACTAACCTTTAAAGAATCAACCAGTATTGTACGTCATTTCATTCCCCCAATTTATCCTCCATCGCGCAACAGTGTTGCTTGCTTGACAAAAAGAACAAAAATTATCTATAAGATATCAACATGTTGGATTGTGACACGAAGATACCTTGAAAATCTGTTCTTTTTTAAAGCATATGGAGTGAAGTTGTGGGACTCTTTTTGTCTTCGGAAAATGATAATCCTGATTAGCGTTGGTTTGCTCCATTGTTGACTTGACTTGACATCAGCCTGTTGTAACTTTATTTAATATATTAGTGCATATAGACGGAACCCAAACTATTGAGACAGTAGGACTATGCCAAATAGACTTGCCGTTGTAAACTGAGAATATTAGAATATCACAATTTTCAAACATTTTATACAAAACAAAACTTGTGCCACAAAACAGTGCTACTTGCCACTGCTGAATGCATAGTGGAAACACTGCATGTTTTCTCTGAGCAACAGTACTTAAGTAACGTATCTACATAATTTAAATTTAAATAAAAATTTGCCTACAATTGAAAGTTGCAGTGTAGTGCATATTAGAATACTTTCAAAATCTCATCATTGATTTTGCTTATTAAAACTAGAAGCTTGAATGTGTGTGCAGCACTAGTTTCTACACACTCAACAACTGGGTTAATCTATAATTTCTCTCTGGTTTTCTCCCCACAGGCAGAGACAGTCCAAACGTTGGTGGAGGAGAGTCGCTCGGAGGGAACCATCGGGATGAGCCTGTATATCAAATACCTACGGGCTGGAGCCAATGTCTTTATCCTGCTGTTTATGATAGTCATCAACATTCTGGCCCAGGTAGGCTATCCAGAAAGAGAACGTGACGTCACACCATTGAAAGTAATATCGGCGGAACCTCACAAGATGGCGACACCAGTCCATTGAACTCAATGGATGGTGGCCGGCCGCCATGTTGTGAGTTTCTACACTTTCTTGATAGGCTTATGGTTCTTCATAACCGCTCGTCTGAGGGTAGGATAGCTTCAGGTAGGATAGCTTCTGAAAAACAACAATATAGCGTTATGAATGACTTTCCCAGCTTGGTGTGTTAGGTCGCATTCACACCAGTATGCTATACTACCATTAAAACGAATCCTGCTACGTATTGTCAGAAAGTGTGATTTGTTTAGCAGGTGTGAAGGCTCATTCGAATCCTGATGCTCATCAAAGAACCGCATTCTACTTCGCCAAGAAAACGTGGGTTTCAATTCGCTTCAAAACGCAGCAGAGTGCGGAGTGCATTAAATATACGGCCATAATGTGCCAATGAGGGATGAAAAAGTTGGTATTTGGCACACGAGGAGGAAGGAGAAGGCATTATTACGCATCAATCCTCACTTTACGTCCTCCTTTACTTCCTACTCGAAGTATATATTTTTAACACCATATATTTCACTGCATAGTTTATTAATTGAACACATTGTACACACGTTCCCTGAGGCGGTTCCCTGCTGCGGTTTGACACAGCTAGTGTGAAGGCAAAGGCAGCAAATTAAATATGCAAGGATGATGCAACTTCTCCGCCCATTCGCATCAAGGCCACTGTTTCCCAGGCACTGCCTGACCCAGACTCATTGCTGCGCTGCACTGCACCCATACATTTTACTAGTTTATTATTATTTTAGCAATATGAAAAAGTGGTATGTTATCCTGTTCAGAGTCAAAGGCTTATATGCTTACTTACTTTCATTTTATTTTTTATGTAGGCATCCTTCATTCTTCAGGACTGGTGGCTTGCTTACTGGTAAGGAAGAAAACAACATTTTAAGAATTACTGTCTCCCCATTGGTGCAGTGTGCTTTTAATTAGCATAACCATGAGACTTAATGACAGGCGGGCAGAGCTTTCTATGTTTATTGTTATTTGCCTCCAGCATTGACGTTTGTCTTCCTTTTTGTCCCAATAGGGCTAAAGAGCAAGACATGCTTGATGCTGAAATGGCTAACATTTCCTCAACACGGAGTAACAACAACATCACACTAACACGGAGTAACCACAATGTCACTAAAGAGCTGGACCTGGATTTCTACCTGGGAATTTATGCAGGTGAGGATATTATAACATGACTTATCTTTATACAATAAACCTCAACTTTATTGTCATTGTACAATGCATAAAGGTGTGTTCAGACTTGAATTTAAATATTCGCCTCGGTTCGTCTCGCTTGTGCTGCTCGCGCAACTTCTCGTCTTTGCATTGACTTTGTATGTAATCGCGCAGCTCTAACCATCCAAGTGTGAACGCACCTTTAGAGCAGCTGCAATGTAAAGTGGCAATTGTTTTTCATGTGTGAAAACATTAACCACTCCAAGCTTTAACCAATGCAAACTCCATCTATACTTTGTCGTACAGTGGTGTTGTGCAGCAAACATTGTTGAGCTACAAGCTGTAGATCTGCTATTTCTGCAATGTTTGACATTATTTGCCTATAATGACATCGGCATCCAAAATTGTACACGATTTGACAGACTACAGTACTTCAGACGTTTACATAGAAAGCTCTGTCTGTTTCTTCCTTCAGGTCTGACTATAGCCACCTTGATCTTTGGCTTCATAAGGAGTTTGCTACTGTTCAACATCCTGGTGAAAAGTGCACAGGCGCTTCACCATCGCATGTTCAATTGTATACTCCGTACACCTGTCCGCTTCTTTGATGTCAACCCAGTAGGTAAGCAAAAGTCTTTTTGTGCCCATATGGAGATCCCTGATGTCACCAATATGATGTCATAGTACTACTGACGTCATAGACTGGCCGCCAAGTACTCTGACAACGGGCACAATGGGTATAAGGGTTACTCTGACAATGGGTACAACGAGTATTACATAATGACGAAGGGTAGTTTAGTACCCACGCACACACACACACACACACACACACACACACACACACACACACACACACACACACACACACACACACACACACACACACACACACACACACACACACACACACAGCCCTAGGAGCCATGCTGTAAAGTGTATTAAAGTATTTTTTTATTATAGTAAGTCTTTCTTGTGTTGTGTTCCAGGAAGAGTTCTTAACAGGTTTTCCAAGGACATAGGCCTGTTGGACGCCAACCTACCTTGGACATTTGTGGACTTCATTCAGGTATCGATATATCTCCATCTAGTGGCCCAGACAATAACAGCCACATTGCACATTCAATCATCCTTTATTTAACTAAGTTAAAGGGTGACTCAGTCACCCTGATGAAGGCAGTTGTTCCGCACCGCGTAGGTGCATTTTAATACTTGCTTACTGTATGCATTAGCCACTTTTATTAAAGGCTTTTTTGGGGAGGGGGGCGGGGCAGGTGTCGCGATACACGGCCAAAGCATTTCCGGGGGTCCCCAGCCAAAAGTCCTTGAATCTAAGGGAAGTTATATATAGTTATATCGTTTTTTTTCCATGGGTAGGTCTTCCTGCAGATCATGGGGGTGGTCATTGTGTCGGCATCGGTCATCCCCTGGATCCTCATTCCTGTATTGCCTCTCCTCGGTGTCTTCCTCTGGCTCCGCCGTTACTTCCTGAAAACGTCCAGAGATGTCAAGCGTCTCGAGGCAACCAGTGAGTGACAAAGGCTGCAATTTGCCTGTATAAAAATATACTGTCAAATTGTCTATATGTTACAGTAAGATTTGAACCCCCCCCCCCCCCTGCCAAAAATAGAAATGACGTCTCCGAGGTACAGAGACTAGGGCTAGGGGGACAATGATTTAGGATTCTATCGGGACAACTCAGACGGCGCTGAGTCGGCTGAAGGTGACTTTGCAATGCTCAGCAAGGCACCTAGCCTGGCGGTGCCTCTCAATCTGACTGGTTTTGCAATCATACTGTGACATTATACATACAATGACATACATATGTTTTTGGGGGGCTTTTTCTGCTTTTATACCTTTTGATAGAGATAGCAGACACACAGGAAATAGGGAGAGAGAGATGGGGGTGGCACGCAGCAAAGGTCGTCGAGATCGGGAGTCGAACCCACAACACACTGTCAGGCGGCATTGGCAGTCTAGGTACCCAGATGGCTACAGCAGCCGTCTGGGCCATTTTCCAGTAATCTTAATGGAGTTCAATCCAGATGTTTTGTTTAGTTTAGTTTATTGGCATAATGTATATAAAATAGAAACAAGTTATTGTGGAAGAAGAGGAATAAGCCATAGGGTTGTGCAATCCTTTCCTTAATAGAATAGATCACTAAATAGCATACATTACAAGCTCAATAAGAATAATACAAAATATTCCAAGTTTACAAGGGAACCCGCAGTGCAATAAAGAAAAAGAAAACGCAAATCCTGCATGGAAAACAAAACAAAAAATATTCTTGTGTCTTAACCCATTTTGGGCAGGAACCCCTTTTGGTGTTAGCATCATGTCGTGCTTTAGCTATTGAAAAATAGCAGATCTACAAGCTACGAGCTTGTAGGTCTGCTATTTTTGAAGAATCGTGAAAAGTGACATGTAAGTGTTTGAGAACGACTGACATAGAAAAACATCGCTTTTTCAATAAAACAGTCGGGATTTAGAAGACATTTGTAGAATCGTTCCCAGGTCAAAATGGGTTCACGTCACTTTGTGTCTCCTGTCCGGCTGTCCCCCCGCTGCAGCTCGGAGTCCTGTCTTCTCCCACCTGTCTTCGTCTCTACAGGGCCTGTGGACCATCAGAGCCTTCAGAGCCCAGGAGAGGTTCCAGAAAAGTTTCGACGCCCATCAGGACCTGCACTCGGGTACGTCCACAACTCCACAAGCCCTGCTTCTTACGGTGTTCCATTCAAGAGTTTCATGTAAAAAATGGTCTCACATGTGTCTTTGTAGAATGGACCAGGACATGCCTGATACATGTTGTCATCACAGAAGCTATATATTGTGATTCAGGGTTTCCATGTTGGAGATATTTTATCTCAGTTCTAGCTTTTCCATTTGCCTTTATCCACTTAGTTATTCTACAGTATGAGCATTACTAAATTGTCATGGTGTAAATATTATATTATATTGTTATCACAATATCCATATTGAGGTAAAACATATTATCATATTTAATTTTGTACTATTGCTAAGTAATGGTGATCTTTGATGTCTTGTTTCTAGAGGCGTGGTTCCTGTTCCTGACTACCTCTCGCTGGTTTGCAATGCGGCTCGACGCCATCTGCTCCATATTTGTAACCACCACTGCTTTCGGTGCCCTACTGCTCAAAGACCGTGAGCTTTTAAACTTTTTTTTCTCCAATGTTTTCATCTGTACGGAGCAGGGTGACTGTATGTGAGCAATTTATTACTTGAAGTGGTTTTCCTGGCTTCAGTAGGTTCAGTAGGAATCACATGTTCACATCACAGGCCTGTGATTGCATGATCATGAAATTCCTGGAAATATTTAGAAATTAGAAAAAGCTTTTTCCAGTCCTGGAAAAGGTTTGGAATTTATCAAGGTTCCTGTAATTTATCAAAGTAATAAATACAAATATTTGGATATGCATTGTTTTGGCTATTACATGAAATATGTAACATGAGTAGTTTTTCGCCGAACGGTCTGCGTGATTGCAGCCTAATGTGTACCGTGACGTGACAAAAAGAACAGATCTACAAGCTCACAACGTGGTGCAGCAAAATAAATTGGCACGAAATGTGGAATGGAATTATTATATATTCCATGCTTGCTTTACTTTTTCTACATTTCCTGTCTTTGGGAATTGCACATAGGATTAAGAGACTCATTATTGCGTTGAATGATTGTTATTATTGGCCTGGAAATTGGGTTACATTTAAATTAAGTATTTAAATTGCCTTGATGCTTTCTCTTGGTTGAGTTAGAGTTGGAGGCTGGAGCAGTGGGCCTGGCACTGTCCTATTCCATCACACTCATGGGCATGTTCCAGTGGGGGGTCCGGCAGAGTGCAGAGGTGGAGAACATGGTAAGATGCAACCTATGTTCTGGGTTCCAATGGGGCTTGGGCTGTGAGTTGCATGACTCCTCGTACCTGTATTTTTAAACTTAATATGGGCTGAACGTCAAAGGCAACACAAACGCCAAGGGATTCTTTCTAAATATATTTGACTGCAGTAAAATTCTGATGATGGAAGCAGGTAAAAACTAGTCTGGCTGGATTGATTCCAGAGTCTGGGATGTCTTCTTTGCTCTCAGCGTGTTGCAGATTATGAAGTGGCTGTGCCCTCAGTAAACCATACACACGTTTTCCATTATCTCTATCTCTAATGGGGGTGCAGATAATTCATTGGCAGACAAGTCGATATATGTGGGTTGTGGAGGCAACTCAACCAGTATAGTCGATGTATGTGGGTTGTGGAGGCAACTCAGCCTGTATAGTATAGTCAATATATGTGGGTTGTGGAGGTGCAGTCTAGTTGAGCTGCTAGTCATTCTGAGACATCCTGTCTCTGCAGATGACGTCAGTGGAGAGAGTGGTGGAGTACACAGAGCTGGAGAGTGAAGCACCCTGGGAAACCAACAAGCGCCCTCCTCCCGAGTGGCCCAGCCAAGGCATGGTGACCTTTGACCGGGTCAGTTTCTCCTACAGCACCGACGGCCCCCTGGTCCTGAAAAACATGAAGGCCATGTTCCGACCCAGAGAAAAGGTACGACACCTCAACCTCAATAAACAGCAGATATGTGATCTGTTTGAACACCTGGACTGAGTCAGACATGGATTCTTTGCTCCCTCTTGTTGTTTAGGTTGGCATCGTGGGAAGGACGGGTGCTGGGAAGAGCTCCCTGGTGTCGGCCCTCTTCCGCCTGGCAGAGCCGCAGGGCAAGATCAACATCGATGGCATTCTCACCAGTGACATCGGCCTCCACGACCTACGCCAGAAGATGTCCATAATTCCTCAGGTACAGTATGAAGTTAATCTCCGACCATGTCTGGTTTTATCGATGGTGAATTGGCACAATGGAGAAACTGGTCTGAAATTGCATGTGAGTAGTTTGTCTTACTGGTCAACTTTTAAAGTAATTCCTTTAGTAGTAGATCAGCTACTTTATTCATCATATGACAAAGTATATACCTAGTGGTGCAGAATGCAACTAGTAGTAGAAGGTGGTCCCATGCCCTAACTGCATAATGAGATGCTGCCTTAGGCTAATAAGATATTAACCATTATTATTAATCAATTATAAGCAGAAATTACATTTAAAGTACAGGGCAATTTGCACCATGCTTTTGAGCTATGCAAATCTCAAATCTGTCATGGACATAATGTAATGGACGATGTTGAAATGGAGTGGAATAATCCTTTCATTTAATTAACTGATCTGTTCCCTTTTATCACATGCATACAAAAAAATGCATACAATAAACTGTACTAGTGTATACTTTTTACTAGTACTAGTGTGTACTTTCTCATTGACTGCTCTCCAGGATCCTGTGCTGTTTACTGGGACCATGAGGAAGAACCTGGACCCTTTCAACCAGCACTCTGATGAAGACCTGTGGAATGCTCTCCAAGAGGCCAGTCACACACACACACACACACACACACACACACACACACACACACACACACACACACACACACACACACACACACACACACACACACACACACACACACACACACACACACACACACCCACCCCATGGGCAAGGAACAACTTTCACTAAGGAATTTTGGGTCATTCCATGTATCTGACAAATAGGGGTTCCTTCCAGTGTGAACAAATACTAAGAATTTTGTATTTACTTGCGCAAGCAGAGCGCGCAAGTAATAATCTCGCCCGGTCGTCGTTCATCGCGACAGCCACCCGCCATTTTATGTGTATGCCAATAAAACAGCAAATCTGTGCCTGGTTTGCTGGGACCAGATCACATAAATGACCATATGTCTTACGTCATCATTTAGAGCTAGTCATACATATACACACCACGTACTCTGGTCCCAGCAGATCAGGCACAATTTGCTAGTTTATTTTACTGATTATGTATATAGTATACATATGACTAGCTCTAAATGATGACGTAAGACATATGGTCATTTATGTGATCTGGTCCCAGCAAACCAGGCACAGATTTGCTGTTTTATTGGCATACGCATAAAATGGCGGGTGGCTGTCGCGGTTTTGGGCGCAAAGTAAACACAGTATACTGCTAATCAACCTACAACTACATACTCTATAGCAGGGGTCCTCAACTAGAAATGATGAAGGTCCACAAATATTTTTTTGAATAAGACCGAGGTCCGGTCCCATGCGCGGCGTCCATCGGAGAGCGTGGCTCTATGCCCGTTTAGTATGGTCAAGCCAAGCTTATACAAATCAGATCCCCTTCCAACCAACCAATAATGGGGTGCAGAGTGCAGGCCCGGAGTGGAACTCCAAATCAGGCCGGGAGTTATATGCCCTGGCAGGCCACACTGTGCGCGCGCATAGCGCGCGCCAGAATTTTGGGGGCCCTTGGGGGACATTTTGGGGGCCTTTGCAGCAATTTCACATGAGAAATGTACCATCTGATGTTATTTATATTATTAACTTAAAACCGCGGTCCGCCAGTTGAGTACCCCTGCTCTATAGTATATGTATATGTATACGTATGTCTTACGTCATCATTTAGAGCTAGTCATACGTATACTATATACATAATCAGTAAAATAAAATAGCAAATTGTGCCTGATCTGCTGGGACCAGAGTATGTGGTGTGTATATGTATGACTAGCTCTCAATGATGACGTAATAAATATGGTCATTTGTGTAGTCTGGTCCCAGCAAACCAGGCACAGATTTGCTGTTTTATTGGCATACGCATAAAATGGCGGGTGGCTGTCACGGTTTTTGGTGCAAAGTAACCACAGTATACCGCTAATCAACTTACAACTACATACTCTATATAGTATATGTATACGTATGTCTTACGTCATCATTTAGAGCTAGTCATACGTATATTATATACATAATCAGTAAAATAAAATAGCAAATTGTGCCTGATCTGCTGGGACCAGAGTACGTGGTGTGTATATGTATGACTAGCTCTAATGATGACGTAAGAAATATGGTCATTTGTGTAGTCTGGTCCCAGCAAACCAGGCACAAATCTGCTGTTTTATTGGCATACGCATAAAATGGCGGGTTGGCTGTCGCGGTTTTTGGCGCAAAGTAACCACAGTATACCGCTAATCAACTTACAACTACATACTCTATATAGTATATGTATACGTATGTCTTACGTCATCATTTAGAGCTAGTCATACATATACACACCACGTACTCTGGTCCCAGCAGATCAGGCACAATTTGCTATTTTATTTGACTGATTATGTATATAGTATACGTATGACTACATTGATAAAACTGTATTTCTTATATAGATAGAAACTTGAACCATACTTAATAATACTAGGTGTTTATACAGTATGCATAAAGTAGGTAGATAGCAAATAGTTACACCTAATAATTATACATTTCAAACGTTCCTTCACAGATATACTGAGATTTGACAGTTTACAGCGGTCGAAAGTACTTGCGCGCTCTGCTTGCGCACTAGTTGGCCATTTATGGCCTACTAGTGTGCAACAAGCAAGTATGCACTCGACAGAGTGCAGTTCTATTTGTTTTTGTTTTTCAAAAGACATTTTATGTTTTTAAGTCCTATTTTAATTATTGATGGAGGCATAAATATACTGTATACTGGTTGTTGCAATTAAAATGGAAAACAACTTAAGCTTAATACTCTGTTCACGCATGCTAGCGGCAAAGCAACAGCAACAAGTCATTTCCAATGGAATCTACTGTAGCAACATGAAGCTACAAACTGATACCAACAGCTTTTGCTGCTTGATAGGCTTCAACTATTTTCATCTCTACATTTATGTGGTGAAGAGTCAATCATATGTTTTTGTTTCACCCCTTCCACTCTCTTTCTCTCTCCCCACAATTCCTGCAGCAATACGTAAAAGGAAGAAAAAACTTGAATATCACTTACACTGCCTTTAACATTGTGCCTCTCCTTTCTGTCTGTCTCTCACATACATGTTCACTTTACGACAATAATTCTCACCCTCTCAAGCCAGTTCAAATCTGTACATTACATGTCCTGTTTTCTTACACATGTCCTGTTTTCTTTCTTGATTGCTTCACTCATTCTCACACTCACCTGATTTCACCCCACCCTTCTCTTACGTTTCTTTTTTTTTGAGTGGTGCAACCACTCCAAGGAACAGTAATGTCCCTATGTCCACGTAGCTGTTCGTCCCTATGTTTAGTGTACCAGTAGGGGCAAAAGTGATGCTGTTGTGCTAGAAACAGAGAGAGAGAGATAGTGTTGCACTGTTGCTTACTAATTACAGAGAGAGGGAGAGGGAGAGGTGTCTGCTAAATGCTAATTCCCCCACACGGTAACTCTGTCATTTCTCGACCGTTTCGGACGTGGGGCGGCTCGCCGGAACCGGGCTGGCACCCTGGGCGCGTTCCTGTGGGTCTGGAAGTTCCGAGGACCCACCGGGGACCCCCACACAGAGTTCCAACACTCGGTTCACACGGGTGTGATTTTTTTGTTTTGTTGCTTGAGCAACACTCTGTCTCCGCAGCAATGTAGGTAACGACGATTGGTCGTTCTGTAGATTTTTCACTGCTAGTGTGAACGCAGCTTAGCATTCGAGGTTTTTCATGCAGCCATTTGTATTGTGTCTCCCCATCTCAGGTCCAGTTGAAGTCTGTGGTGGAGGAACTGCCTGGTAAGATGGAGACTGTGCTGGCCGAGTCGGGCTCCAACTTCAGCGTGGGTCAGAGGCAGCTGGTGTGTCTGGCCAGAGCTGTACTGAGGAAGAACCGCATCCTCATCATTGACGAGGCCACGGCCAACGTGGACCCCAGGTACCACTAACTTAAACATGCACACATGCATACCATCTAGCCCCTTGGTTCTCAAACATTTTCATGTGAAGGACCCCCACATACTGTAGATACTGTATCTACTATAATTTTTTTGCGGTCCCTCATCTGAAAAGATCTTGTGCAAGAGAAGACTTTTGTTGTAAAAATTGGGTGTGTAAAATTGGGTTAAAGTGGCTAAGCTGATGTTGATGCTACACTGCATATTAATAACACATTTAGCCGGGGGCCCTCTGGAACCACGTCAAGGACCTCTGAGGGTCCACTATTATTATTAGCCAACCAGGCGGCTGGTCTTTTCCATTCAGTTGATGCCATGATTCCTGAAAGTGTGTGTTTTCTGCTGTCCTCCAACCCTGCAGGACAGATGAACTGATCCAGAAAACCATACGAGACAAGTTCAGGGAATGCACCGTGCTCACCATCGCTCACCGCCTCAACACAATCATAGACAGCGATCGAATCCTGGTGAGATCCTCTTCTCCACAGCAGTGGGGGAATAACACTTCACTTTTGCTATTAATCTATCTGTGCCAAAATGTTTACCACAACAGATGAATGTTGAAATGTTTAAAATACATACTCCCTCTACACAGCACAATGATAAGAGCAGAGATGACAATAAAGTCTGTCCTTGTTGGTTTGGCTTTCATGTCATGTCTGTCCTCTGTTTCAGCAAAGGCAGAATTCAGCATCCACGTTGGGTGAAGCAGAATAGTTCATTGAGATAAAGCAGGATAACCGTCTTTGACACATTGTCCCCATGCAGGTGCTGGACGCGGGACAGATCGACGCTTACGATGAGCCCCATGTCCTGCTCCAAGACCCGGACGGTATCTTCTACAAGATGGTGCAGCAGACAGGCAAGCAGGAGGCAGCAGCTCTGATGGAAGCAGCCAAACAGGTAAGATAACCCAGTGCTAAACCCATTTAGGCCTGACATTGAAATTTAAAAAATGTCTTCCAAGTCCTGACAGTTTTCTGAAATACCTCATGTTTCTGTGTCAGTGGTGCTCAATATTTCATGTCAAGGACCCCAAAAATGATATGTAATTGGCCACCGACCCCCGTATGAAAATATGTTGTTCCAGGAACCAAGCTCGTAGCTTGAGCTTGTAGATCTGCTATTTTTCAATAGCTAAATTATAACATAATGTTTAAAACACCAAAAGGGGTTCCTGCCCAAAATGGGTTAAACAAGCTCTACTTCTATGCTGTTTGGACCTGTGGCGATGCTTTGTATCAGTTCACCCCCCTGTCCTGAGGCTCACTCAATCACATGCATGTGCACACATTGTTTCTGCAATAATTTGCATTGTGCAAATGTAATTATCCTTTTTTGA
This sequence comes from Protomyctophum parallelum, assembly GCF_964188405.1. Lineage (NCBI taxonomy): Eukaryota > Metazoa > Chordata > Actinopteri > Myctophiformes > Myctophidae > Protomyctophum > Protomyctophum parallelum. The sequence continues at coordinate 39,212,869 of NC_139699.1, forward strand.
ACAAGTATTGGTATATGAAATGTATAGCATGTAATGAAGCTCAAACAGACCTGACAAATAATCATATCTCATTTTCAGGCTTATGAAAACAGATCTAGACCTAGTACAGCTAATGGACATTTAACAACAGCTGAAGGCAACCTGGTGATCTTCGAGACAGCCTTGTAACCAGTGGCTGACAGACTCTTTTCCACACAAATGCTCCAAAGAAGAGTTTTTGTCTATTGACATTGTGTGCCAAATCCACACGGATGGCAGTGCCTTCAATATTATTGCCTTGATACCCTTTGATTCACTCCACATAATCAGGAGAGAGCAGACGACAGGATCTGTTCACAAGATCTGGCCTTTGATGTGGGCCGAATGTTTGTACATATATGCTGTAATTTATGACAATCTATAAGTGAGTTTGGGTAGGTCTTTTTGTAAGACTAAGTGAGTTTGGATAGGTCTTTTGGTAAGACTTAAGTGTTAAATTGTTAACACTAGTTTATTTTTTCTATTTATTTTCCATATTTTATATTTATCCTGCTGGCAAAAGCCTCCTTGTACAGGAGAAATAGTACTGGAGGGGCTGACAGTTGATTGTTTGTTAAGTGCCTTGACCAAGTGACTTATGTTATTTTGCAACCTATACAATACTGAAATTAATCTTCAATCCAATGCAAAGCAAGCTGCATAATGCCTTATTTTCATGTTATTTGTGAGTATGGTATCATCCATATTTGTTGTTTTTCGTAAGTATCAGACTTAATCCAGAACTACTACACATCCCTGATTTGTTATAGAGTCTATAACAAATCAAGGATGTGTAGTAGGATTAGGATTAGGATACCCTATTAATTAGGGTATCCGCTGGGAATGCCCATGTATGGAACCTTTTCAAGTGATGTCACGATGACCTGGGCACCTGGGGGCTTACCTGGGGCAGGCCAGGGGACTGATGTCACGATGACCTGGGGGCTTGCCTGGGGCAGGCCAGGGGACTGATGTCATGATGACCTGGGGGCTTGCCTGGGGCAGGCCAGGGGACTGATGTCATGATGACCTGGGGGCTTGCCTGGGGCAGGCCAGGGGACTGATGTCATGATGACCTGGGGGCTTGCCTGGGGCAGGCCAGGGGACTGATGTCATGATGACCTGGGGGCTTGCCTGGGGCAGGCCAGGGGACTGATGTCACGATGACCTGGGGGCTTGCCTGGGGCAGGCCAGGGGACTGATGTCACGATGACCTGGGGGCTTGCCTGGGGCAGGCCAGGGGACTGATGTCATGATGACCTGGGGGCTTGCCTGGGGCAGGCCAGGGGACTGATGTCACGATGACCTGGGGGCTTGCCTTGGGTGAGCGACGGGGATTTGAGTTAGGTGACGTGTCAGAGTGACTGAGATTGTGAGTGAGGTGAGTCCCAGAGATAGAAATGCCATTAAATGGGTGTCCGTACTCCGTAGCCCAATGCATGTCGAACTGGGGGTTGAAATTAAACGGGTTGAGAATCACTGCTAGAGCCGTAAAAATCTTCTCTTATATTGGCATATCTTTTCAAATGGGCGTCTGCAGGCTAATTATGAAAAAGTTTGGGAACCACTGTTATAGACAATGCTGACATTTCCCTGATTAGTTTTGTTTGTTCTTGTGTATTTTTATTTTATTTTTTTGCCGTTTAGAAATTATGTGCCATTCATTTGGGCATTGTTGCACATAAGGTTACCAAATATTTCATGTTAGCACAATCTGTACTGTCTTTTGTGAATGAGTTGACTTGGGTTTTGTCAGTTCCCAGACGTTTCGGAACGTTGTAAAAGGGAGATTTTGCTTGTGTTTTGTGTTCTCACTGACACTGCCAATGAAAGGCCATATTTCTTGGATTTTGTAGGAGCAGGGAAGATGTTTGAGGCATAAGGAATGGAGGCAAGGTGGCTGACTGAAATCAGCCTGTGCCCCCAGGGGTGTTTACTTGAATCAAATGCTTTTCTGTTGAGTCAGTCCTTTTTGATTGCCCCAGCTCCTTACAGGGTGCCTGGACTACAGGATCGAGCAACAGTCCAGCATCCTGTGAGCGGCTGGAGAGCTGGTTGAGATCTCAATTTTTACTTTCTATTCAGATGTTTAAGGTTCTCTGTGCATACATGCAATATCTTTGTTTGTTTTTTCCAACCAAGATTATTTTATTGTATTTTGTCACTTATGTGTAACATGCCTTATTATTTCCCTGCTGTTGTAACAGCGGATGTGTAAATATTTTGTTCAGTAAACTGTTATATAAATCTCAGTGGCTATAGTAATGTATGTGTGGTGTTTGTGTGTATAATGAATGAATGGAAAAGACACTGTATGTGTATGAAGATTTATCCCATCCCTTTGCTGGGCCACTCTTGTCTCAACATACTGTAGTTGCATGCCAGGTTTGGGCCTGGCATACAATTAACCTCCGTTTTGCATAAAGAAAGTTGGCTGACATGATAGTGATACTGACCATGACACTGATATGATACCGACATAATAGTGACATGATCTGTTACAAATAAACAAGAGCTGTACCTGACAAGAGAAGTTACTAAATAGATTAAATATTTCCGTTTTTCGTCCTCCTGTCTGTGGCACCGCTGGAATGATCGCCGTGAAACTTTGCATGCCCAATGAGTGTTTTTGTGCAAAACAACAGCATCATGAAAACCCCCTAGTTTGACACATCACATGCTACATAAAGCATGATGAAATTCTTCTATAGGTTGTTAATGGTATGGTCACATATTATGGCAATTATGAAAATTGCTCAACATATGCAAGTTAGCATCCGGCAGTTTATAAATGCTGGGGACCCATACTCAACATTTCTAACAAACATGCCTGGGTTCACATTCTGGCAAGTGGACTAGGCCTACTAGCCGACCTCTCAGCCATGGGATGCTTCATGCTAGCAAGCAACAGAACAAGAACAGAGTTCTGCTCTGGTTCCGTGTGACCCCTCTATCACATACAACTATGTTTTCTGTGTCCATTTCACTAAGCCCAACAAATAGTTCCAAGTGATAATAAAGGGGTCAAAGTTGAACGAAAGTTGCGTATTTTAGAAATTGGTCAACAATAAAATAATGCTAGTTTTGTGGATTAATTTACTTTTAATGCATGGCCCAGTCCCCAGTGCGCCCCACAAAATTTCCGGAACTACTAAATCAGAGTAGAACTCACACCACGTACAGGACTCGAGCAATCTATTAATACAGTTGCAACCACTATATTAATCGCAAGTATTTCATACAACTTAAGTTAAAAAATTGTGAACTATGCCTTTAATTGACTAATTAACAAGCCAGGCCCATCACCACTTAACAATGATTGACACCTGGCAATCCCCCTGACATCATGGCAGCAGCGCTCCAGGACAGGTTCCAGCGCTCTCTCTACTATACCCGGTGTTTTTTTATTTTATCATTAAGTGGCTCGAGTTGGAGCATGAGTAGGCTACATCAATTCACTAACTGCATGAGCAGGCCTGCATATATTTTTCCACCTCCAGTGCGTTGGAATCCAGTGAGGAGAATTAAAACTGAGGAGGTGATTTGTTTGGAAGATAATTTTCCTGTATGTTTGGAATTGGAGCTGATCTACATTGTAAAGTGTGACCCTAATCAACACACAGGTAAGATAGCCCAGAATTAGCTCTGGTCCATAGCCTTCTACTGCTTCGATTACAGAGCTAGCCCAGAATATGCAACTATATGGGAATGCTTGACTGTCAGCAAGAGGAAAGGCACCCACACACATAAGCTCCGTAAACTCAAAAAGGAGAGGCTATAAGTTCCTCTCTGGTAAACCATGTCCATTATCTATATGAGTTCTTATAGGCCTACAGTGTTATAAGGAGATTATAATGGATTATACGTATGATTAATGCATTATCACTTAATTCACTGTCGTCTGGGGACACCCACAATTACAGGTTATTGATAACTGATCTAACTAACTTGACCAGCTACCAGCTTGGCTTTGCTGGTCTGTCCAGCCATCTGACCAGCTAACCAAAAACATAAATCCAACTAAAACCAGCAACCATCAAAGCTGGTTTTTGCTATTTTTCTTTTAAGCAGGGTCGTGTGTGTGTGTGTGTGTGTGTGTGTTTCTGTCAGCTGAGCTAGCCCAAACAGCTGAGCCATGGTCAACTTTGCTCTGTCAGACTCGGACCATTGTTGCAGTGTTTGGGAATGTTGTTGATGTTTATGTTATTTTGTCAGCTGACACTCAAACCATGGCGGGGCCTTATTTTTTTTTATTGAATTTGTTTATAATAATACAAAATAATAGTTCTGTTCTGTCTGTTTGTGTATTTATCCATTTTGTTCTCATCAACCACTCGCTCAGCATGTCAACAGCACTACTGAAGCGAGGTGTTTATTTAGCAGATTTATACATTCAGTAATAGGCACTTCCGGGTAGCACTCCGGGCACTTCAGAATAAAAGGTTTCATATATACACACAATACAGATCATTATTCCAACAGGTGCTGACTGGCGTTCCACTTTTACTCTGTGTAGAGATCTCAAACAAACCCGACCAGGCCCGACCCGACATGTTAGGGCCGGGTCGGGCCTAACGTCTATGCTAATTAGCCGGGCCTCGGGCCTGATCAGTTAGGGCCCAGTAGAGACGGGCCTTAATTTTCGGGCCCAATGAGAACTATACCCAACGCCTATAGCACTGTCTTATGTGGCCAAATATATTGATTCTAATTCCGATTATGCTTATCGATTCCAGTCCCTAATGGATTCCCCATTTCGGTTCCGTGGTGGAGGTCAAATGTTCAGATAAGAAAATCATTTTCATTATTGTAATGAACTATATATATATTAGTAGGCCTATCTGTGAAAGATATTTTGAAACTATTTGAATGAATGCCAATTAGTATAGTCAATGAGCCATTATTCAGATTCACTTGTATAAAGCTTAACAATTAAAGCAATTTAACATAAGCATTCTTTTTTCAGAGAAAATTGTAATGATTCAAACTGCCCACAAGATGGAGCTGTATATTAAATTATAGAGTTCTGGATACTACTTGTGCAGTGAAAATGTATGCAGTAGGGTGTGCTGAGATAGCGTTTTCCCTATACATTCTGTTGCTTATGGCAATAAAATAAAATAAAAAGGAAATCTCAGTCAGAGAGTTGATATATATGCAAGGAATGGGTCCCAGGTTCTGTGGAAACCAAATTCAAGGAGCCTCTGACTGCAATTTTTATTTTCTCTAAATGAAGGAATGATTAAGTATTTTAACCAGGATGTCATGGGAGGGGGGCTCTTCCATTGTAGCTATATGCGCCGTCTAGGGAAGCAAATGTGACCAGATCTTTCTGGTACTGTTTATTGAATCATCTGCCTACTGCAAATCTCAGTTAGGCTAACATTTCTCTCTTGTGGGCCGATATATGAATGTTAACTTTACCACTGTTCTTTTAATTGCTGCTTATATCAAATATCAAAACGTTTCAAGGACTGCTATAACTCTGAGAGTGTACAAATGTAACCAAATGGACCCGTCAAATTTGGTTATACAATTGAGAAATCTGGTCTATACAAATATTGTTCTGTGGTATCATATTTTATTTTGGCAAAATATTTGGGGTCTAAATACATTTTGATTGTGGGTGAAAAAGCGTTTACACTTTAAGTTCTTCCTTCTGTCCCCTATACGTCTCCCATCTCAGCTAGTTCATGTGGTTTCACTTTAAGTACAATCAACCCAGGAATGAGAGCGAGAGCCTCTTTGGCAACGCCGTCCTTGCTTTTATCTTTGAGCCGTTGCCTTAATTCATTTGTCTGTTGCTTTTTTCGATTCCGATTCAAGGTTTATTTTTCATTAGAGCTCTTTGTAACCGGATGCTCAGAGATGTTTCTCCCATGACAGAGAGGTCTAGGCAGTGGGGGGAAAAGTACTCAAATGTTTTTACTTAAAGATGGAGTGCCATGATTTTTTTCCATCCTAAAACATGATCATCAGGTATTATTATTATATAAGGAGGAAGATTTTTTTTCGAAAAATGTGTACAGTATTTGTTAAAATGTCGTTTTTATGTGGACACGCCATTTCTTTAAGTATGCCTGGTTTGCCTGATGGGTGAATTGAAGCGGCACCCACAGTTGTCGTATGATAAATAGTTTTTTTCATTGACATGTTTGACTGTCAAGGTTTCAGCCTCCAGAAATAAACCCGAAATACAAAGGGAAGACATCAGTGCACATATTACAACCACACCAAGGAGTCTAAGTACTGTCACCTCATAAACACATGAAAAACTGGAAAAAAATACAAAAATCACCATCTTTAAGTAATAAGTGCACGAATCCGCCTGGGTGACAGCAGACTGCTGGGCGAGCACTGGCGCTTTGGCATGGGGGGTCAGATCACCATATGGAATTAATTATGTACTGGCCATATATGGAGCTTGTCTTGAGTGTACAGGGTTCGATGAGGTCAGATCAACATAATCAGAACATGTTAGCTCCCTATTTGGAGATCTAAGGGTGGCAGCAGGGGCAGTGTTTGAGTGTACAGGGTTTGATGAGGGCCCAGGTAGGGCCGGGCCTTAATTTCCGGGCCTGTTGAGAAGTCTTGTTTTGCCAGCTGCCGGGTGCGGCTGCACTAATAACTTTGGGGCAGGCCTTTCTAGAGTTTGAATGGACAGGTATCAGTCAAAAGGGAGACATCGAAGAGGAAGGATGGATGGGGAAACATCAACATATTGAATGTCAGAACAGGTCTGCTCCATATATGGAGATCTAACGGTTTGAGGTCAGATGTAGAGTTGCTGGCCCAATATTGATGATATCAGGGATCTCCATGGGCATTCCCATATAGGGGCTTAATAATGATGATATTGGGGATCTCCATCCCTGATGATGTCAGGTGATGTCACGAGGCATGACCATAAGGTCATGCCTGGGGTGACCAACCAAACAACTGACTGACTGACAGGAAATGCACGATGTCATATTATTAAATCAATGGCATTGTAGACATACTCTGTTACAAGTAAAACTCTGGAATTCAAATGTGTAATGTACACACTACCAAAAGTAGAAACTAGAAAGAACTCATATTGCAGAATGTTCGCGACACCTTCTGAGCTTGTAGATCGGATAATTTCAAATTCAAAGTTTATATACGGCTGAAATGTATGTTTTAATGTTGTAATCATAATCAAAGTAACTAGTAACTAAAGTTTTCAAATAACTGTAGTGGAGTAAATGTATAATTGCCTCTGAGATGTAGTGGAGTTTAAAACGTATAACAATTTGGAAATACTACTTAGTTACTCTGGTCTTCAGGTAGTACACAGTAGTGAAATACAGTACTGCTGTAATGTATTTCACTACTGTGTACGACCTGAAGACCAGAGTAACTAAGTAGTATTTCCAAATTGTTATACAGTACACACACACACACACACGCACACGCACGTGTGCGTGCGTGCGTGCGTGCGCGCGCGCATCCTATAATGCATCCTCTAATTGATACAAGACTTGTCCTGGATTTGATTGCTCTAAGAAAAAGCCCACTGGTTTCAAGTGGCAGTCCCCCCCCCACCCCCCTTTCTTCCTCTGTTTTATGGTGCCATTATTTGTGGTCTGCTCTGAATAAGCTGTTCTCAGCCTTTATGGCAAATACAATTCAATGTTCTAGGCGGGAGATATTTTCTTTAATCTCATTTCCAGGCCCATAATCAGTACCGCATAGTACAGTATATACCTCTGTGGACGTTTAGGTTAAGATATCAATGCTCCCTCTTACCGCACCCACCCAACCACCACATTATCCCAAGCTCTTTAAAATCCCATATACCCAGTAGGTCAGCAGACAGTCTGCCTCACCACCATTTAATACCCCACATACCATGCTCTTGTTCAAAAGTAGTGTTGATTTTTGTCCTCATCGTGATGTCATCAATGTCACCCTACTTTGTATAATTCCTACTCTTCTTCAGTCTTCAGTTCCAAATGTGCATTTCCACTTTGTTTACAATGTCCACCATTGTTGATTTTCCAAGCTGGCATGGAATGGAAACAAGCCGGTGTTTATCTAGCATCAGCATTATAATGACTCAAATATTAAATAATCTGCATATCAGCACCCCCACCACCTCAGGACATTGTGGTACTGCAGCTAAAACTGCTTTCAAAGTCCAGAAAGAAATGACAAGGACTGGTTATATCAGAGTGGTGATTGAGGCTCAAACCATTAGAAATAACTTTCAGGGACATAGACAATATGATATTAAATATTAAAAGCAGTTTTAAAATAAAGGTGCTATAGTACTAAGCAGACTGGGCAGATTTTACTCTGAAAAGCCCCGCCTTCCATTACCCCCCAAAACCAGGAGGCATAATCTTCCATTACTACATCGTGCTGTCAAATCTGATCTCTTTAGAAGCGAGATGCTTGATTAAGTCAGAAATTAGGACATAACATTGCTGTTCTGATGAAAACCATGAAGAGCGCCGTAGATTTAGAGAGAGGAGACAGTTTAGTCGGGCCATAAACAAGGAAGTGAGCGGCAGTGCGCATGCGCAAAACATGTCTAGGATCGCTGAAGAAGGCATGGCCAAGCAAAAAAGAAAAAAAAGGATCCTGTTATATCATTATAAAGGACCTAAAGACACCTAAAGTATACACGTCCAAGGCACCCCGCGGTTGTATTCGACGTCCTTAGCACAAAAGGTGTTAAGTACAGTACTTGAGTATTCAGTATTGGTTACTTTTTTGGTTATGCATTTTCAGCACCGGCCCACAGTCTTGTCCCGTTAAATCACATATACAAGGCCTCATGTGCTGTGCCACGGCAAGACATGTGAAACAGCGGCAATTTTCTGTATGAGAGTATTTTCGTATGGAGGGAAAAAGTAGTGGGAAAAGGATGAGGGCGCGAAGAAGGGGTGGGGGGGGGGGGGTCTGTGGTCGTTTGTTCGATACATCTGTTTCTTGGTACGTCTATGAAAGGGAATGAAAAAAATGCCAACTGTAGATACACTGAGCATTAGCGGTTAACCAAGTACTAATGAGCTAAAAAGGAAAACATTGAGCTCGGATGAAACCGTTTAGCATTGTGTTTCAAGGAAAGAAGGCCAACACTCACGTAAAGCCCCCCTGGGTAATTACCCAAAGGATGAGGGGAGTGGGGGAAGAGGGGTGGGTTGGACCTGTTTCCAATCTCTGTGTGCATGTGCGTGTGTGCACGCACGTGCATTTTTGGGCAGTGGACTGAAACCACTTTAAAGTGTGCATATCTGTCTTAAAGCATGTCTTTCATATTATGCAGTTCCACACCTCTGATACTGGCGAACGTCTGAGGCCACTCGATGGAGTGCTGCCCACAGTGTACTGTTGACCAGTAGTGGGAAAAAAGTACTCACAGGTTTTACTTAATAGCAAGTAACTAATACCGGCAACTACATTTTTCAAATAAATATAGTGGAGTAAAAGTACAATATTTGCCTCTGAGATGTAGTGGAGTAGAAGTAAAAATGTTGGAAATTGGAAATACTCAAGTAAAGTACAAATGCCTCTAAATTGTACTTAAGTACAGTACAAGTAAATGTACTTAGTTACTTTCCACCACTGCTCTTGGCACATAAAAGGTTGAGTGCCTAGTGACGGGGGTTTTTAGGGCTCGGGGGCTTTCAATCCTCTGATCATTTCTTCTTCCCTCCCATCTACCCACAACCACAACCTCCACCACCAACCACCCCACCCCCACGCCCCAAAGCTCTGGAATAAATCTTGAGAAATGAGGAGGCCTTCCGCCCTTGCTCGCTCTTCTACTCCAGTCCCAGGTGTGTAAACCCCCAGGTCAACCTGGGATCAGACTCAGACTGCCAACATGTTAGAAAGAGGAAGAATGGAATGATGATGGAGGGAGGGAGGAAAAGAAAGACAAGAAGGAAGGAAGACTTAAAAAAAATGAGTAGAGGGAGAGGGAGAGAGAGAGAGGGAGAGAGAGAGAGGGCCAGAGAGAGAGAGAGAGAGCTCAGATTTAAAAAGAAAATGGGAAAGAAAGTGAGCGCCATGCTGAATCCATCCAAGTCAAATCAGCACCATGTGTCCTCCAGAGCCTTATTATCCCATAAATGAACTTTATTGAGGCAACAAAGTGTTTTTGGAACTCTGCAAAAACATTAAAGGGGGCCAGCCTGGGGCCAAGAGTAGTACAAGCCCTCCAGGGACTAATGAAAGAGACTGGGGCCCCGCCATGGCCTCATGATCACTACCCCCCCCCACACCTCCAAATGTAGCCCTCACAAGCTGGCTGTCTGGCTGGGCCCGCCTGAGTAATGGCCTATTAGTGACGGGGAAGTGGGTAGCAATTACAGCGGGGGGAAACAACGATGGCAAAGATGTCTTGACCGGATTAGCCAGACAGAGAGGCAAAGAGGATGGGAGGGAGTGGTTAAGGTTTAGTAATCACAGACAAACAGACCAAACCAGTTCATAGATAGCGAGACCAGAGGACAGAGAGAAGGAAGACGGATATGATGCCATCTGGCCTACTGTGTGTGTGTGTGTGTGTGTGTGTGTGTGTGTGTGTGTGTGTGTGTGTGTGTGTGTGTGTGTGTGTGTGTGTGTGTGCTTCAAATGGCGCTCTCATTATAAGCGTTCCGAGGTGCGATCGTAGTGAAGATGAATATTCTGTGACTACTTAAAAGGGAAGCAAATTTGAAGAAAGCCTGGCAAGAGGAGCTACCAGGAGGTGGGGGAGGGCTGGCAGTTACTTGACTATTTCCAATTTTCAGTACTTTTGCATCTCAGGAAAATATTTTACTTTTACTCCACTACAATATTTATATAAATTTGAAGAAAGCCTGGCAATAGGAGAACAGGTGGTGGTGGTGGTGGTGGTGGTGGGGGGGGGCTGGCAGTTACTAGACTATTATCAATTTTCAGTACTTTTGCATCTCAGGAAAATATTTTACTTTTACTGCCCGCACACTCCGCACAGAGTACAAAATCTGATGCTGGCATTCAAAGCAACCAAAGATATGGCACCCCCGTATCTTGCAAGTCTGATCAAACCCGTACAAAGTAAACCCTCCCGTGCTCTCAGATCAGCCAACACAGGAAAGCTGGAAGTACCCACTAAAGGTGCTGAGACTACGCTCCACATATCCCAAACTCTTCTCTCTTCTGGCTCAAACTATGGAATGCACTTTTCATTGTAATCAGAACTGCAGCATCACTCCCAATCTTCCGTCATAGTCTGAAAACCCACCTCTTCAGACTCCATCTTAGCCCGTATAGCACTTGCTGTAGCATTTGCCCTAGCCTCGACGACCTTACAGGCGTATGCAAAGGCTCAACTTGTAAAACTCAGACAACATTGTATGTAGACCTAGCACTCTACAGTCTACAGTGTAAGTGTATACATTTTCATTATATAGATATTCCATTGTTCCACACGCTACGTCCTACCGGAGAACATCCCCCTCTCAGGTGATTAGAAGTGGCCTGCTCATGCATTGAAGGAAACATAAGTTCATGCAGGATTACAGCTTTTTGCACCGCGTAAACCCCTCAACAAATGGGTTACAAAATCGAGTGTGTGTGTGTGTGTGTGTGTGTGTGTGTGTGTGTGTGTGTGTGTGTGTGTGTGTGTCATTATTACTTTTTAATCACAATTGGCATAATATATGCAAAAATTAGAATCGAACGCTTGAGCTCTCTATAATTCACGCAGATGTTTGGTGAATGCGTACATGCGTGTTTGCATGTGCGCTCATGTGTGTGTGTGTGTTCAGATAGGCCTAACTAAAAATATGTATCAAAATGTACTGTTAAAATCAACACTAACTAGAAAAAGTGCCCTTCTGGGCACAGGTCTCCACCAGGATAGGAATGTAGGACATTGCAGCTTGCCTTCATCTGGTGGTTGGATAAAAGGGCAACAAAAGTAAATTATCCACAGATCCGTGCAGTTAGAGGTAAAAACACTTTTCGGCCAGTTATAGCGCCACCTTGAGGCTGAGTTGAAATTGTTCATGTGGCATTTCTTCCTCGGCCTAGTGGGAATGTGCGTGCACAATTTCACGGAAATCACGCGATGTGTTCATGATTTGCAGCTTTTTGTTTGAAACTGAGCACTCCTGTGAACTTTGGAAGCCAATCTTAACCAATCAGGATGGAGTCTGAGAAATCTGAAAGACCCGTTTCGTTGAAAGGCTCTAGAGAGACTGTGTACCAATTTGCGCGATGTTTGGACAAAATCTGTAGGTGTACTGTGCAAAAACTTGTTTTGCACAAAGCGGCCTCCTGGTGGCGCTATAACAGGCCGTTCTGGAAAGTTTGGGGCAGAGGTTCATCGTTGGCATCCAGGGAGTGTGTGTGCAAAATCTGGCATCGACCGGGTTAACGGTGGCCGAGATTAGCTGCTCACGGACACACGGACGGACGGACACACACACACACACGGACGGACGAACGGACGGACGGACAAGTGCAAAACATACTCACCCCATGCCTTCGGCCTGGTGGAGACAATAATGTATTAAAACAAATACATTATAGTTCTCTCTATATGCCAGCAATCATTTCATCAGATAATAATGGAATGAGACTATTCAAATATGTAATGTCTCACCTGTCTTTGTGTGATTTCTTGAATGATTTCATGTTATTTCTATAGTTAGATGTGTGGTTAGTTTAGATGCAAGTGTGCCTACACAGGAAAATCATGTTCATGTGCTGTCTCCATAGGTCCAGTTGGTTACATTTGTACATTCTCAGAGTCAAATGAATATTGGTCACCATTGACTTAAACGGATTTTGACCTGGAATAATATAATATGTTGTTCTTATCTACTCATGCCATATTATGGCATGAGTAGATAAGAACAACATTTTTGGGTCAACTATTCCTTTTAATTCCTGCACGTTTCATTTCATCCAGCAGAGGGCAGACATGTATCATTGTTGAGGGTCCTCCTGACTCCTGTGTCTACCATAGGTTGTCTGCTACAACAAAGCATCAGTGTTCACATGCCTGATGCCTGATTCATGCTCCATCATGATGGCAGATGCAAGCTTGTAGATCTGCTATCTAAGTGAGTGAGCTCATTGCTCTGACCAGTGGCGTAATCACTGTACTTAAGTACAGCGGTGGCATTGGTTCAGGGGTAGAGTGGCCGGTAGAACAGCCATAATGGCAACCGTGAGGTTCCCAGTTCGATCCCGGGCTCCCCCAAAGTTAGTGTCGAAGTGTCCTCCTTGAGCAAGACTCCATAATTGCTCCTGGTGTGCAGGTTGGTGCCTTGCATGGTTTTCTCTGCCATTGGTGTATGAATGTGCGCACATGAATGGGTGAATGTAATGCACAATCTATGTAAAGCGCCTTGGATAAAGGTGCTATATAAATGTACCATTTATAATGTAGGCCTACAATTTTTAGGTATTTGCACTTCACTTGAGTATTTCCAATTTCCAATACTTTTCTCCACTACATCTCGGATCAAAATATTGTACTTTTACTCCACTAAATTCATTTGAAAACTTTAGTTAGTTACTTTGTAGATTAATTTTTTGTTTTTATTACAAAACCACTTCAGCCCTGTACACTTCGGCCATTTGAAAGTAGACAATCTGCTATTTTGATGCCAATAATTTTGTACTTTTACTTGTATTTCTACATTGCAGTACTTTTTACACCACTGGCTCTGACTGTAAGTGTTGTGATTGGATCTGGTTCGCTGGAAGACATGGGGAAGTGATCTACTGTCACCTAAATGTGTTTTCTGTTTAGATTAAGGATGTCATCAGACATCATTGTGCAACCTTCCCAGCTTCTTTCCTGAAAGATGTGTTGAAACCATAACTGTGACACTTAAGATAATTTGGAGTGAAGAACGTGTCTTTTGTTGACCCGTTATGCTATATTTTCATGAAATTGATGTTCGTGATCGTGATGAACATTACTTTCTGGGTTCCACCACAATGAAATTCCTGAAGTTTACATAAACTATGGTATACAGTAGCTTATGACATGTGGAAGTAAGGAGTTGTGAGGTGACAGTAGTAGTAGTAGACTGGTGGTGATGGTCGTTGTTGTCAGAGAGGCATTAAGTAAGGGATAATAATGGCTGAGTGGTCATTGTTTATAGATAAATCACGTCAGGTTGATTAACCACTAACGCGAAGCGGCTACTTTAATACATAATTGAGTAAATTGAATAATTGAATAATTGAATAAAAAAAAAGTAAGTGTCGTGCTGGCCGGAAAACAAGGAAGTGAGTTGATCAAATAGTATCCATTTTCGGGTACTGCATCATCTATTCCTTGCTCAAATGTTTTCAAAAACATTTTGAGAGCAATGTTTAGCTGTAAATGACATTGTGTGTGTGTGTGTGTGTGTGTGTGTGTGTGTGTGTGTGTGTGTGTGTGTGTGTGTGTGTTTACATGGCTGTCATGTTGGAAACGGCAGTGAATCAGCGGGGCGCAGCGGGTGCTCAGAGGGTTTGATTAGGCAATCAATCTGTTATAGAGCGGAGCCGTCATTATCCAGAAATAACAGACCACTGAATTTGGCGATTGACCAATCGGAATCAAGCATTCAACTAAGCTGTGTAATAATAGTAAGCAGTAGAGACGATAAGTTGTAGTAGTTATTTGGTGAGGCTACAAAATGAGCAATTTATCAGGAAATGGACGCCCTTTGCACACATCAAGATTTAACATTACCAAGATGTATTTCTACAAAGAGATTATGAATGTTTAATGTGATATATGATTGTGCAATATGTGGGTAGATGCACAATGTGTGACAGTGTCTATAAAAATATGTATGGTACGTTCTGTAACTCGCATCTACTATTTATCATTCTCTTTGATTGATGGACCCCCCCTTCCCCTCTTTCCTTTCCTTTTTCTTTATTTTTTCCTTCATGTCCGTTTATTATTATTATTATTATTTATGATATATATATTTTGTGTTACTTTTAATGTTGCTGCTGTCTCTTTGGGGAGACAATGTGAATGTTGTATTGAGAACCTAATGATGCTATGCTATGCTTGCTAAATGTATTGTTTACCCCGGCAATGACAATAAAAACCGCAAGTTGCAAAAAGAAAGTAGTAGTAGACAGTATTAGTACTAGAAGAGAATTCATTACTTGTAGTAAGAGAGACAGCATCTGTGCTATAGTCATTTTAGTCATCTGACATGTTTTACTGGTAGTCTAATTTTAGCCTACTAAATCTACAGTTGATTTTGTCGGCTCAAGTGTATTTTGGCAGGCCTTGATGGCCTCGTAATGCCTGCATGATTTTACACTTGGTTGCATGCTGAAAATAGCCGATCTACAAGCTCACAACGCGTCACAATGTAATTTCCTTTCAAAATTATTTCCAGCAAACATATAAACCTGCATGCATGAATGAGTCTTCACCAAAATGAACAGTTTGATGTGAAATATGTCCAGTTTATTCATGGTGCTCCCAGCAGTGTGTCAGCTAGGACCTTTTACACAAGGGTTGGGATCAGGAACCATGCAGAAGGAATCGGTTGCTTCACATTTGGAACCGTTTCCAGAACTTTATCACACTGTCGGAGCTGGTATGTGGACTTCTATTATACAATTATACAAAACAACAGTGGTTCTTAGTATACAAATGGAACCAAATGGACTTGAGTGTACGAATGGAACCAAATGGACTTGAGTGTACGAATGGAACCAAATGGACTTGAGTGTACGAATGGAACCAAATGGACTTGAGTGTACGAATGGAACCAAATGGACTTGAGTGTACGAATGGAACCAAATGGACTTGAGTGTAAAATGGATTTCAGCAACCAGATCCAACCACCATAACTGAGAGTGTACACACTACACATGGACTCGGGTGTACAGATGGAACCTTACGGGTCCATTTGGTTCCTGAACACTCAGAGTTATGGTTAGGGTCCATTTGGAACCCTAACTCTTCAGAGGGAATTGTTAAAACCCTTTTACTGCTGCCATTTATTGAGAAATTAGGACCTAATTCATGCCAGCATTTTTTTAATTTGAGCTCTTATTTTGAAAAGCCACATTTTGCCTCAACCGGAAGTGAGCTTATCCCTGCCAGCTTTACGTTGCCAAGACAACCTTTGTTTACATGATCGAATCATGCCGGTACATTTTAGCACTCCACAACGTCGGCTCGTGCCGTCAAAGAAACGCTGTTTTGACCAAAAATGCCATCTGGGACAAGGAATAGGAGATACAGGCGATTGAAAGAAACGGATAGAATGGATTCTTATGGCGACGGTGAATTAATATGAACGATCCAGTGCAGTGCTAACAACCTAGCTAGCTAACCGGCTAACGTGAGTAGCATTATGGCTTGATCAATCATAAGCACTATAAAAGAGCAATTGCCGAAGGGCTTCGGCAATGGCAGCAAGCGTTAATATCAAATTAATGCTTCAATTGCCGAAGGGCTTCGGCAATGGCAGGAAGACGGTTAAGGAACTGCAATCGTTTAACGTTTCCCAACCCATACAGTAAATGTGAGAGAGTGGAGGAGCATGCAGTTTTCAATGTACTGGTTACAGGAACAGAATGTGAGAGAGTGTAGTCTGGTTGCATCAGTCTTCTTGTTATTGCAGGCTGTTCTGTCTGTCAGAGGACCTGTCTGACCTGTGACCTCTCCTTCTGGCAACATGAGGAAGTGGTTATGCAGCCCCATAACAAGACGTGTGTGTGTGTGTGTGTGTGTGTGTGTGTGTGTGTGTGTGTGTGTGTGTGTGTGTGTGTGTGTGTGTGTGTGTGTGTGTGTGTGGCAGTTTCAGTTCCCTTTGAATGTTTTCTTCATTTGGCATGGCATTTGAGGCTATACCACCATAGTTCCTGTCTCTTACAAAATTTGTTAGGTCAGTGGTTTTCACATCGAGGTCCATTATTTATTCTGCATTTGAGCCGTCTGACCACCATTTGATGACATTTAGCCTCTCAGACCCAAGACTTGTCCACAATTCCAATTGATGGTGGTACCATTAGGAGGGAGAACAGGCAAACGTTGATAACAATTGTTCTACATTCTCTAATTATAGACTTCTTGTAAATTAAGTAATAATTAAGTAAAAAGTATATTAAATAACAGCAGATTAACAATAATTGAACTCTTGAGAGTGTAAAATGAAACCAATTGGCCCGTGAGGGACCATTTGGTTTCATTTTACACTCTCGAGCTATAGATCTATAAGGGTCCATTTGGTTCTCAATCATTTCGCGGCATGGGTACCACCCGGAACCCCCTCAAGTCAAGGATCACTGGTTGAGAACCACTCACAGGTTATATCTTCGATGATAAGAGCAGACATATTTGTGCATGATCGAGCTCTAACCACAGCTCCTGTTCCTCCTGACATGACCTTGTGTTCTGTGATCTGCAGTGACATGTGTGCTCTCCTGAGAAAAACAGCCCCATGCAGGCCCATTTAACACACGTACACCCTCTCTTCATTGACCAGGTGTGAATAAAGCATGGCTGGATGAGCCTACATGTATGGTCCTTTCCACTATGGCACTTTCACGCTCATAAACCCAGCAAGTGTTCAATGATAACATACTCGTTGCTGAACCCTGTTGAAGTCCCTCTTTCTCTACCTTTCACTCTACCCCCCCCCCCCCTCTCTCTCTCTCTCTGTCTTTCACTCAGTATCTTTTTCTGTAACACTTTTGTGTTTCCTCACCTCAAATGCTCTGGAGTCATGATGGCAGATGGCAGCAAGTCGCAGCATTCTGATAGGGAGCAGTTAAAGATGTCGTCATGATGCAGAAATCTATCTGCCATTCCTTTTCCTGCTCAACACTAACTGAGTGATTGTCATTTTAATTGTCGTCTGCAATTGTCATATAATGCCATACGTGTCGTAGTACATCAGTGTCATGTATATTCTGAAGAAAACCATGGAGACTTGACATTCAGTTACAGTAATTGGGTATTTTGATTGAAATAAGAACATTATCTATCTATCAAATTCTACAAACACGTTCCACACCACCATGCGGTGCCCGGTTTCGAGTTGGTTACACCGTTGTCCAGAACCAACACAAAAGCCTCTGCCAAAAGGACAAATAAGCGTGCGCACGTGCACGTCAGATCCGTATGTAGGCTGTCTAAGTGAGTGTGAGTAAAAGAAAAAATAATAATAATTTCATATATTTTTATATATATTTTTTCAAATATTTTCAATTACTGGATTAAATTAAATTAAATAAAGACGAGTTCCCTCATTCTGGCAAAGGCGGGTTGTGGAGAGAAGAACAAGGTCCGGCGTTCTTGGCATGGTTTGTTAATTTAAGTCCCAAATACATCAAATTTAAATCAGCCCACAATGCCATAATGTAGTAGGCTAAATGTACCTGTCCAAAACATCTGCTCAAATCATTGATACTTTACTGTTGCAAAGATAACTGCTGTATCATCCAAGCAGCAGTGCCATGCAAAGTGTATAGCTTTAGTTATGCTGTTTAAGCATCTTTTGTTAGTGAGGCAGCAATTTGGTAACGATGATACATTATTCATGTATGTTAGCAAAGACACAGAATGCTAATAACTCAAGATGTTTGATATTGTCTCTATAGATTGTGCTGAAAACTGTTTAGATTGAACGGTATTTCAAAGGTGCACCTTTGGAGAGTCAGTGTATAATGAATGTGCTTGGAAGCTGATAAAACCCTCAAGTTATAAATGATAAGGTGTTGTATGTTGTAAGAATGTTTAACATTTTTGAGTGAACACAGATGTCTATACCTTTGACTTTATACTATGTTATGTTGCAAAAAATCATTATATAATACATTTTAAATGCAGAGTGTGTGCATACCCAGCCCGCATAAGCATCTCTTAATTGTTCTATGGCGCAGCTCGCCTGATTTTCAACCAGCCAAAATTCTCACATATCTTCCCCCTTCTCTGCTCCCTCCATTGGCTCCGGGTTGCTGCCCGCACAGAGTACAAAACTCTGATGCTGGCATTCAAAGCAACCAAAGGTCTGGCACCCCATATATTTTGCAAGTCTCATCGCACCCTACAAACCCTCCCGTGCGCTCAGATCAGCCAACGCAGGGAAGCTGGAACTACTTTCGCTGAAAACGCTGGGACAACACTCCACACGTCCCAAACTCTTCTCTCTTCTGGCTCCAAAACTATGGAATGCACTTTCCATTGCAATCAGAACTGCAGACTCACTCCCAATCTTCTGCCGTAGTCTGAAAAACCACCTCTTCAGACTCCATTTTAGCCCATAGCACTTGCCCTAGCCTCAACCTCCTACAGCTCAATTTATGTAACTTATATAGCACTTTATGTAGACATAGCACTCTATAGTGTATACACATATAGTTTCATTATATAGATATTCCACTGTTAGGTTATTAAGCTTACGTATGATTCATGATGACTATTTTTATGTAATTGAATACCGTGTATTTTGTTCTTGCTTACTGTAAATCGCTCTGGATTAAAAGCGTCTGCTAAATGCCTAAATTGTACACCTGTCTGTTCCTGAGATATGCGTCTGATTTATGTAATTGTTACCTTGAGCTTTGCCAAAAGTGAATCATGCCTTCAAATCTGAGCCTTCAAGTCTTCTGATCATTTTGATCATGCCGATGACATTGAACTGTTTCTCTCTGCCATTTAGGTGGAACAGTGCGTCGCCATGTGTCTGGCTGACATATCGCAGTCTTCGCACCACCTCAAGTTGAACCAGTTGTGTGTGTGTGTGTGTGTGTGTGTGTGTGTTGTAATTATGGGATGTATTTAGCACTGACACTGATTCAGATGTCTTGAGAAACGTCCTCATGACTGAAACCATGACCTGAAAATTGACACTTTTATTTGGAATGACAGCGGTTTAGCCAGATTTACTGGCAACGAACCTTTTTGAAAATATTTTCATTTAGAGACATTTCTAGTATGTATCCCCTCTACTATTTGTGATGCGTGCTGAAGCAGTTGTCGTCGTCATAAATCCAGACTGTCATCATCACAGCCACTGTGGTGTGGATTATTTCATCGCTGTAACATTGAGCGCAGCGCTACAGCAGATGCCTCGAGGTTAACAACCTTGGCAGACACCCAACCTCATCCAGTAAAGTTTCTTAAGCCTCAGGCATCAGAGTAGGAAGGAAAGACACGTACATTTTACAGCATCCTTCTTTTCATGTTATCACCTTTCCATTTGTCAGTATTATGAATGTGTTTTCTGCTGATCGAGACAAATCTTGGCCAGTGTTAATTCAGCTGTGTGGGAGTATGTATGTGTCATTTTGCCAGTGATGCATCACACTGCGATTCTAGTGTGGAAGTAGAACATTGTTTATTTTGCTTGATGGCTGCTCAAGGTTCAAGGTTCTTTATTATTTGTCTCCCGAGGAAGACATTTGTCTTAGACAAAGGGCCCGCATGCAAGCGTAGCCCTTATGTCCTATGTCCACCCTATGAGTGCCCTACATCCTACTGTATGAGTGCCCTACAGTATATCCTATGAGTGTCCTATATTCTGGAGAAACAGGTGAACCAGTGCAGTGGTGGGGCGTGAGGGGCAGATGTGATCAACACAGACATGTCCGCTTCCCCATATTCCATCCCCATTGGCTAATATTGCCTTCCAAAGTTTGCAGGAGTGGTCCGTTTTCAACAAAAGGCCTCGAATCATTAAAGCAGAGTGCAATTTGAGGGAGATTTTAGGCCTAGGAAAACTTGCCTCATGATGGCGCTATAACTGTCCCATTGTGTTTACACCTATAGCTGCACCGATATGTGTAAAACTTTATATTCACACTCCCTAGAGGCCAAGGAAAAACCTTTGACCTTTTCTAATATTTCGTGGAAAGACAGGAGACAAATTCTTAACAGAACCAGTATCTTTTACTAGGGCCTTCAAATACAAAGGCAATTGCCCTTTTTACCAATAAAATAATATTAAATAAACTGTTAACTGGTTAATATACGTACCGTCACTTTAAAAGCGTAATTTTGTTTACCCGGACATCGCTGGTTGGCAGGTATCAATACACTTACCGGTATATACCGACATGTTTGTGCCAACATGGATGATTACATTTCTTGATCACCTCTTGTCTTGATTGTTTAAACATGACGTCATGGGCCACTATGCTTGATAAGCCCAAAGTGTATTGATAACGTGTACTCAATAAGCTTGTTATCAGATTTTTCCGGGTATCGGTTATCGAGCTCCATATGCCTAATCCTGATTGGCTAAGGTTGGCTTCCAAAGTTTTCAGTGTCCCGTTTTGTGCAAATCATTAACACAGCGTCAGATTGCGGTGAAACTGTGCCCGCATATTCCCACTAGGCTTAGGAAGAAATGCCACTTGATATTTTTCCAAAAAATATCCTATCCTGGTGGAGACGAGCCCAGAGGGGCACTTTTTCTAGTTGTGTAATGTTGTTTTGCTCTTACGATTTTGTACTTTGTTCCTTTGGTTACTGAATGTACAGCATTGGTTAAATTAACCAATTTTATTGGCAATTTTATATTCACTACAAGCTTCAAAATTGAGTAAATGGGGAAATGATAATTCCATTAAGTTTAAGGTATTAACACACAATTATAATTACTCTGTCACACCGGCAGAAAAGTGATTTGGGGGAATGCTAAATGACTAATCTAGTAACATTCTCTGCCCAACGATCTCTATCCTCTACCTCCCCCCAAAAAAACATTTTTCGTTAGGGGCTGGAAATTACTTAGGCCTCTTATACTCTTCAGAGAGAAACGACAGTGGAAATACCATTATTTCAAATAGTACTGTACATGTGAAATATTATAGTGTGAAAGGGTGCTGAAAGACATGCGTTCGCAAAATCCCTGCTGTTCAGTCTTTCCACCTGTAATGGCACTTGCCAATGTAGTAGAATTTGGGGAAATGTGCAAATGGCGCCATGCCACTAGTCCAGTATTGATTTTGACAGAGAATATTGGTTTAGTTTTAGATAGTCTATTGAATAAAATTCTGTTACATTTTAGTCATATTTTAGTAATCTGAAATGTTTTAGTTTTAGTCTAGTTTTAGTTGACTAAATCTACAGTTGATTTAGTCGACTATTTTGACTGGCTGTGATGTTGTTGAAATGCCTGATTCATACTCTGCTGTGTGCCGAAAATAGCGCTGCTACACGTTGTTGTGAGCTTGTAGATCTGCTATTTTCAGAGCGCAACACCTGCACGCAACCAAACATAAAATGACTTTTATCTCTTCTCCACTAGTCCCTCCCTAATATTTTAGCCTAGTTTTTATTGGTTAATGACGTATTTAGTCTTAGTTTTAGTCATCATAACATAGTGTTTATTTAGTTTTTTTTGTCCAGTAGTGGACGAACATTTTTTGTCATAGTTTTTAGTCGACGAAAAGAACACTGGCTCCGCTGTATACAGCTCTCTCCCTCTGTTCAAAAGGAGAGCTGTTGTATATAAACAGGGCAGTGCTTTGCTCCAGAGAGGAGGTTTGGTTTTCGCAGCACGTTGAGCCCCAGACAGAAAACAGCACCCTGGGGAACCACAAGCCATCCATAAATATTCAAACCCCAAAGAAGTTTATAGAGTTTGTCGTTAAGGATTTATGGTGGGCTGCAGAAGTGGTCTGGCTGTGGAAGGAAGGGTGGGGGGGCTTTGGGACTCGTGTTTCAGGGCCCTACCACAGGGAGGGAAGGGGCAGTGGTGGAAAGTAACTAAGTACATTTACATCCCATGCATGTTCTTAAGTACAATTTTGAGGTATTTGTACTTATTTCCAATACATTTACTTCACTACATCGCAGACCAAATATTTAACTTTTACTACACTATTCATTCATTTGAAAATGTTAGTTACTTTGTAGATTTTGATTATTACAACACATCCATTAACCACTTGATTTGAAAATAGCCGATCTGTAGAGCTGCTATTTTAAAGAGATTTTATTTTATAAATAGGAAAACTTGAAATTGGACATTCTATATAAGGAGTACTTTTACTTTTGGTACTTTAAGTACATTTTAATGCCAATACTTTTGTTCTTTTACTCAAGTACATTTTTAATTCCGGACTTTTACTTGAACGTATTTCTACATTGCTGTATTGATACTTTTACTTTAGTGAAACTTTTGGGTACTCTTTCCACCACTGCTTCAGGGCCCTACCACAGGGAGGGAGGGAGGGGGGGGGGGGCATGCATGGGGCCTTTTTTAGGCTCCTCAGAACACCACTAGCCTTGTGGTTGGAAAAACGGAAATAAGAGTTAAAATTCAACAGATGTAAACATCACATCCCTGCACCAGTAAGGATGTAATTAGGTTGGATGTGGTTGAGAGGGTTTAATATTCCTGTCAAGTTGTTGCATCAAAGCTGCAAGACAGTTTCACATCATCGCGTTTCACTCTGGAGCAACAACAAGCCTCTGGATCATCATCTGGTTTGTAGTTTACTGTTTTGGTTTGGTGGAAAACCAGGACAGTGTCATGTAGTTTACTACATGGGGTTAGGTTTGGTGGAAAACTAGGACAGTGTCATGTAGTTTACTACATGGGGTTAGGTTTGGTGGAAAACCAGGACAGTGTCATGTAGTTTACTACATGGGGTTAGGTTTGGTGGAAAACCAGGACAGTGTCATGTAGTTTACTGCATGGGGTTAGGTTTGGTGGAAAACCAGGACAGTGTCATGTAGTTTACTGCATGGGGTTAGGTTTGGTGGAAAACCAGGACAGTGTCATGTAGTTTACTACATGGGGTTAGGTTTGGTGGAAAACCAGGACAGTGTCATGTAGTTTACTACATGGGGTTAGGTTTGGTGGAAAACCAGGACAGTGTCATGTAGTTTACTGCATGGGGTTAGGTTTGGTGGAAAACCAGGACAGTGTCATGTAGTTTACTACATGGGGTTAGGTTTGGTGGAAAACCAGGACAGTGTCATGTAGTTTACTACATGGGGTTAGGTTTGGTGGAAAACCAGGACAGTGTCATGTAGTTTACTGTTTTGGTTTGGTGTAAAACCAGGACAGTGTCATGTAGTTTACTACATGGGGTTAGGTTTGGTGGAAAACCAGGACAGTGTCATGTAGTTTACTACATGGGGTTAGGTTTGGTGGAAAACCAGGACAGTGTCATGTAGTTTACTACATGGGGTTAGGTTTGGTGGAAAACCAGGACAGTGTCATGTAGTTTACTGCATGGGGTTAGGTTTGGTGGAAAACCAGGACAGTGTCATGTAGTTTACTGCATGGGGTTAGGTTTGGTGGAAAACCAGGACAGTGTCATGTAGTTTACTACATGGGGTTAGGTTTGGTGGAAAACCAGGACAGTGTCATGTAGTTTACTGTTTTGGTTTGGTGGAAAACCAGGACAGTGTCATGTAGTTTACTGTTTTGGTTTGGTGGAAAACCAGGACAGTGTCATGTAGTTTACTGTTTTGGTTTGGTGGAAAACCAGGACAGTGTCATGTAGTTTACTACATGGGGTTAGGTTTGGTGGAGGACAGTGTCATGTAGTTTACTACATGGGGTTAGGTTTGGTGGAAAACCAGGACAGTGTCATGTAGTTTACTACATGGGGTTAGGTTTGGTGGAAAACCAGGACAGTGTCATGTAGTTTACTACATGGGGTTAGGTTTGGTGGAAAACCAGGACAGTGTCATGTAGTTTACTGCATGGGGTTAGGTTTGGTGGAAAACCAGGACAGTGTCATGTAGTTTACTACATGGGGTTAGGTTTGGTGGAAAACCAGGACAGTGTCATGTAGTTTACTACATGGGGTTAGGTTTGGTGGAAAACCAGGACAGTGTCATGTAGTTTACTGCATGGGGTTAGGTTTGGTGGAAAACCAGGACAGTGTCATGTAGTTTACTACATGGGGTTAGGTTTGGTGGAAAACCAGGACAGTGTCATGTAGTTTACTGCATGGGGTTAGGTTTGGTGGAAAACCAGGACAGTGTCATGTAGTTTACTGCATGGGGTTAGGTTTGGTGGAAAACCCACCTAAGAAATAATCATATTTGAACTGGGGACCCCTCACCCTGACAAGAACTCGGAATCGTAGGAATTGAGGCATTTAGTTTGGCTCTGTTCCCACAGATACATATTGTGAAAATAACAGATTGCAGATTGTGAAAATTGTCAAGAGCTTGTAGATTGTCTCTTTTCACAATTTCTGCCTCTTTCTTAATATAAGTTAAAGTGTGTTAACTAGACCGTTTCAGTGCTAGAGGCGGTTTGTATTTTGCAGAACTCATAAGTTTGAGTCAGCATAACTTTGTGTTTCACAACCTTATTAGAGTCCTGTCACTGTGCTATGGGCCAGTCTCTGTGGAGTCATCGTAACCACGCTGTGTCCTATATAATACCCAACATAGATTGTGCATATTGACCCATTCTTTAAAAAAAATATATATATATATCCGTTTTATAACAGTATGGGTGTCAAGTCACAGGTTCATAGAAAAAATAAAATATCAGATTTTATAGTATCAGTGACTGAGGTAAACAAACGTACTGTATGAATCACAGAGATCGTGGGGAGACATAATGAAAAGACTATGTTATTGTGCAAAACATGCCCCTTCAAGACGAAATAAAAACATTTTCTCCCCTTCAAGTCCCAATTTAGTAAAGCCAATTCCCAATTCCCCAGCCTCTCTACAAGTGCCCCATCTCTGCTAACCCCCACAATCAGTCATTGGGAGGGTGAAGAAAGCCTCGGGTCTCCTCCGATACCCGGGCCGTCAAGCCAACATCTTCTTTCCACCCGACAGTGAAAGGTCTCACTAGGGGGGCGTAACGCATGTGGAGGTACACGCTATCACCCCCCACCTCCTCCCTCCCCTGAACAGGCGCCATGACCGCTTGTGGGGATCTACATTCACCCATTCACACACATATACATACACCCATGGCGGAGGAAACATTCACCCATTCACACACATATTCATACACTGATGGCGGAGGAAACCATGCAAGGCACCAACCTGCACATTGGGAGCAATTAGGCGTTCAATGTCTTGCTCAAGGACACTTGCACGTTACCTCTAGGGGAGTCCGGGATCAAACGGGGAACCGTGCTGTTCCCATCCGGCCGTTCTACCGGCCACGCTACCGCTGAGCCACTGCCGCCTTTCCTCTGTTCACTCTGTTCCTCTTATGCTGAACGTGTGGACGTTTCATTCTGTGTGTGACCGCAACATCCTCGTTTCTCTTCTTTCCTCTTGTGAAACTTCAGTGTGACAGAAGGCCACAGCGCACCCCTCGTTGCAAGATTACCGTTTCCTCTTGAAAAGCCACAAGTCACTCTGCTATCTCAACACAAAGGTCAGAGTGACGCTGTACTGCAGGCCACAAACCATTTGAACCTTTTCAGTGGGTTCATTTTTTGTCATTATTCTTTTTAGAGTAACTATTTGTGGCCAGCGGATTGTCTCCTCGTCCGTTCAGAGCATGTCCATTCAGTAGTGTGAGCCTCATCCATAGGAACGCTAATGACGGCGGCGCCGTCAGAGACTCATGGAGGACAGCGTCACCTGCCACCGCCGCCTGAACAGAGAGCTGCAGCGACGCCACCACCAGCCACTTTTGCCACGCCTCAGGAGAAGTTCTTAGCTGCCGATGCAGAATCTGTAACTTCAAGAGTGTGACTGCTGCCACTGCGGATATCTCGGCCTCGAGATCAACGCCTGCGGCATCTACGACGTCTGTAACCGGGACAGGCACGAGCCCAAGAAGTGGAGCGCCGCCAACGGGATGCAGCGGGACACTGAGGTACCCGCTGAGCTCTCGGGCCTCAGCTTCTTGCAGGACGTGTGTCACCCGCGCACCGGGGGTCAGTACGGGTACCGAAACCTCGTCATTGCTTTCAAGCAGGACTTGCATGCCTTCGTTCAAAAGATACCTCGGACTCCACGTGCTGCACGCATACTCGCACGGAAGCAGCATCAACACACACAAGGATTTCAGGGTTTGTCGTGCACGCATCGTGTTCGCATTGAGATGGTTCCAAGTCAACAATCCCTTCTATGCGGACATTCAGATTCAGTGGGAAGTCGTCGACCAGCTACCCGAAGACGGGTTGCCCACCGAGTTGGAGGAGATTGCGGATGCGGATCAGGATGTGGACGCTCAGCCACAGCTTAACGAGGCTCGCGAGGTCGAGCAGGGGCACACCATCATCACTGATGAGGTGGATGAAGGTGAACAAAACAAAAGATGTGATTGGCTGGAATCAGTGTAGACTGTAGAGGGTTTTCATCTGGAGATGTTGATGCCTCAGTCTCTTTGAAGAGATGGATGGATGAGGGACAGAATCTGGACACTACATTTTAAATTCTGGCTCCAGCATATTGCATACTGGTGGCAGGCCTACCAAGCATTCTTAACTACTTTCATCATTTTATGTTATTTGTAAACCACGCTGTTATAATAGACAGAGGTGGCAGTGTTCATTTTGACAGCTAATTTTGATTTGGTTTTAGTCATAGTCTTTCGAATATTTTTTTTTAATGTTATTTGTAAACCACGCTGTTATAATATTGTATATATTGTACATATTGGTGTTCCTTAAATTTTCTTTGGTAGCACCAGTGCTACCAAGTAAAGATGTTAATTTCGAGCCCTGTCAATGTATGCTGCCTCCAGTTGGCTCGACATTGAGACTCAGGGCCTTGTGTGGCAAAAACCTGATGTGATTCTTTTGGCTGTTAGTGTGTTACAACTATAGATGGCTTGCCGACATGGACACTCTAACCACAAGGCCACTGAGCTGGTCTCTTCCAAGGATGCTACTACCGAGTGCACTCTGTAATGGCCTGCTTTGTGTGGCTTGCCTCGAGCAGTGGTGGGAAAGTACTCAAATGTTTTACTTAAGTAAAATTATCAATACTGCAATGTGTAAATACTTTATTACTAATATATTTATTTGAGTAAAAGTACTGGTATCAAAATGTGCTTAAAATACAAAAAGTTGAATTATGCAGAATGTCTCATTGTCAATCTCAATGTCTCACATTTTCATATAATAAATAAATAATGAAAATAAGCCAAATGTAAATACTGTAGGTGTAGGGCTGAAGTGGGTAATGTATGTTTTGTAATAATCATAAAACTCTACAAAGTAACTAGTAACTAAGGTTTTCATATAATTGTAAAAGTAAAAGTACTTGAGTACATGTACTTAGTTACTTTACACCACTGGCATTGAGGAATAGTATATCTGTCTGACCTTCAGTCACCCCACAGCTACCTCCCTGGAGGCTACACTTACTGTAAGTGCGCGTGTGTGTGTGTGTGTGTGTGTGTGTGTGTGTGTGTGCGTGCGTGTATGTCTGTGTGCTTGTACAGTATCTGTGTCTGAGGAGAGATACTGAGGAAACTCCCAGGGGGTTTATGTGAAAGCTATATCCCTCAAACATCCCTTCATGACGCACGCACGCACGCACGCATGCGCACAGACAATAAAAAAGGCAGAAACCTCATTTCCTATCCTGCCAATTGTTCACTATCCCTCCCCTAACTTAAGCCACTCAACTTTAAATAAAACCAAGCAAAGTAAGGCAAGGCCACTGTGGAGTGATATATATATATATATATATATATATATATATATATATATATATATACATTTGCTGTCAAACACTGTCTGACACCCATTCTTTCCAGTGATATTATTTTTCGGACGTGTTTTAACGAATGCGAATACATTGAATCTGTTTACCTCCTCAAATGTGTTAATTATGCCAGTTTAGTGAGATTAAGTAGCAGTGGCAGTCAGATAATCCCACATTTATTACACAAGAGTGAAACACTTTAGGCTGATTAGAGGAATGTTTGACCCCTTATAATGGTTTAGCAGCGTTAAGCAGGGCGATGTGGCCCTTTAGTTTAGCACCCTAAATGGATTGTATTTATGGTCTGGTCTGGTGTGTAGAACATCAATATCATTGTGAGTAAAGATAATGGACTGACTGGAGGGCTGTTTTCTGAGTAAAGATAATGGACTGACTGGAGGGCTGTTTTCTAATGGCCTGACTGGAGGGCTGTTTTCTGAGTAAAGATAATGGACTGACTGGAGGGCTGTTTTCTGAGTAAAGATAATGGACTGACTGGAGGGCTGTTTTCTGAGTAAAGATAATGGACTGACTGAAGGGCTGTTTTCTGAGTAAAGATAATGGACTGACTGGAGGGCTGTTTTATGAGTAAAGATAATGGACTGACTGGAGGGCTGTTTTCTGAGTAAAGATAATGGACTGACTGGAGGGCTGTTTTCTCAGCTGTTTTATTAGTTCCCACACAGTCAGGCCCGTGGTGGTGAAGCAGTTCTGGATATAGGACTTTTCTGCACTTCTGACAGAGGTGGCAGTGTTCATTTTGACAGCAAATTTTGATTTGGTTTTAGTCATAGTCTTTCGTATATATTTTAGTCAACTAAATCTACAGTTGATTTTTTTTGCAAAAACATATTTTGGCGGTGCCTTGATGGTGTCATCATGGCTTATTTTACACTTGGTTGCATGCTGAAAATAGCAGATCTACAAGCTCATAACGTGGTGACAACCTTACTAACATGCATATTGTACAAGAATAGTTTTTCTGTGGTCAAAATATATGCATTTTAGTAGAGACCGTTCTACACACACACACACACACACGAGCGCACACACACATGAGCGCACATGCAAACACGCATGTACGCATTCACCAAACATCTGCGTGAATTATAGAGAGCTCAAGCGCTCGATTCTAATCTTTGCATATATTATGCCAATTGTGATTAAAAATAAATAATGTAATATCCCATCTGTCAGGCGGCTCAATTACTCCTGCAGTTTAATTCAGGGCATTCAGGTTGTGTGAGCAATCTGCTAGACATTCTGGCTGTCTATCACCATTTTATACGTCACAAGATAATCTCATGTTTGGCTGTCTATATCATTTCACATGAGATGTCACATGCAGATAATCTCATGTAAGGATAGCTGCTGCTTATTAAAGGGATTCCATTGATCCATCCATCCATCCATCTTCAACCGCTATATCCGGGCGGCAGTGGCTCAGTGGTAGAGTGACCGGATGGAAACCACAAGGTTTCCAGTTTGAACCCGGGCTCCCCCAGAGTTTGTGTCGAAGTCTCTTTGAGAAATAATCTGAACCCCTAATTGCTCCTCATGTGCAGGTTGGTGCCTTGCATGTATGCCTCCAACATTGGTGTGTGAATGTAATGCACAATCTCTGTAAAGCGCCTTGGATAAAGGCGCTATATAAATGCACCATTTACCATTTTATCTGGATTCGGGTTGCGAGGGCAACGGCTCCACCAGAGAGCTCCATACTTACCTCTCATTAGTAACTTCATTCTGGGGGATCCAGAGGCGTTCCCAGACCATTTTGGAGATCCCTCCATCTGATCCTTCCAGTGGGACGTTCAGCGACGACCTCCATAGGGAGACGTTCGGGCTAGTAAAGGGATGCTTTCATATAAAATAAACATTAAAAAGCTATATAAAAATAAATGAAAAAGTAATGGAGAAATCACGACCCCATCACATGGGGGTGGGGGGATTTTTTCCCATTACTTTTTTCAATGACCAATGTTATTTTATGTGAAAGTGAAATATCCTACTATTGTGAAATATATTACTATTTCAAGGTTCAATTTGTATAGTTCTACGCTGCAACGCATTGTGAGCTTGTAGATCGACTATTTTCAGCATGCAACAAAGTGTAAAATCACCACCAAGGCCCGCCAACATACATTTGTGTGGACAAAATCAACTGAGATCTAGTTGACTAAAATCTAATAGTCGACTAAAACTAAAACTTTTCAGATGACTAAATTGTGACTAAAACTAAATTGAATTTTATTCAAAAGACTAAAACTACATCAAAATTAGCTGTTAAAATGAACTCTGGCCCAATGCATACTGTATATGCCCACATGACATTGTGTGTCACTCTGTCTCCCAGCTATATTTCCATGGATGTCCTCAGGCGGTCCTGTTGTCCTGTGCAATCATGACAGGTGCTACTTCAGTGCTATCTCATGAGTGATGATGACATCTGGCTCTGTCTGTTATTGTCTCTCTAGGACATTTGTTTTGACTGTGGACTGTCTGATGATATTTGTCAATATTGACTTGTGTCCTCGTGAACAAAGACCTCCTCCTGTTCCGTCCTGTTCCGTCTGCCTGTGGAACTAACTCACTGTTGACAAGGTCAGGGAGAGTTCATCTTCTGTTTGTTGTAGAGAGCATGACAGTCATGACTGGGGTGCATACGTTGGTTAGACAACAGTCGGACAGGCATGAATTAGTCCCACAACAACGTCGCTCCCGACATGCATGGCTGCATGTGTGGCAGGTTAAAAACTAACCTGTGGCATGTTAAAAACTAAACCGTGGCATGTTAAAACTAACCCGTAGTTTCCTGTGAGATTAGGTTTTTGGGTAGGGTGTCAAACTGTTAGTATGTCGGACCAAACACATGCACCTAGCGTGTTCCTCAACATGTATGTTCTGTTGTAGGGAGAGAGCATGTCCAGTGTGTTCCTCAACATACATGTTCTGTTTGTTGTAGGGAGGGAGCATGACCAGAGTGTTCCTCAACATATATGTTCCCTGCCAGAGATGTGATCCCCTGATCCAAATGTCTTCCCTCCCCTGATCCAAGTGTCTGCACCCCCCCCCCCCCAATCTAAATGGGTGCCCCCTGCTCCATTAGCTGCTGCCCATCTGCCTGGTGCCAGGGTGACAGAAGGTCAACTCCCAGACTACACAGACTAGAGCGCCTCGGCAAAGTCCTCATTATCCTTTTATCTCGACATTTATCTGACAAGAGAACGGGGAGGAAGAACTGAAGCCAGACCGTCATTAAAGATTAATTAAAAAATTAAAGGGGGGGGAAACGTCAAAAGGTAAAACGAAAGGTAAAAAAAGAAAAGGTATAGGAAAAAGCTGGGGCCTTAAACTAGCCATTCTCTTTAATGTCTGTGATAGGCCTGACAGAATTATTAATCAGGAACTAAAGAAAATTGCGACCTGCGCTCTCAGCTGCCTCACTTTAGAGTCTTTAGTTATCTCTGTTATGTCGCAAACGAAGGTCGCTGAGGTCTGCCGCTAATTGGTTCTACAGGGTTTTGAATAACAATGAGTCGACCGGGCCCAATTATAAAATCACTAAAATACTCTACAGTAGGGGGGGGGGGGAGAGAGAGAGGCTGAGGGACCTGCTGGACCAGCAGTAACAGAGATGGAGAGAACAAGGGACTAGAAATGGAGAAGCAAAGCTGTTTCATCAATTTTTGCTTCCCTTCTTCCGCAGTGGCAAAAGCTATTAATACAATTTATAAATCGGCGGCGGTGGCATGCATTTTAGAGGGCTGTGGTAAAACAGTCAAGGTCTCTGAAGATGAGCTTCAGCTCATTTGAAATTCGCATAAAAGATTCATGTAAGGCTGATTTGAAGGAAATCATTTTATTATTTTTTTACCGCTCGTGTTCATTTATTAGTAAAGGAACCCCCTTTTTATATGTGGCATGCATCTGATATGAACGCTTTTGGAATATAAATAGAACAAGTGACTTTTGACTCCCACGATTTTGAAACCCATTTTTTCACAGTGCCAATTGCCTAAACTGTAATCCTGGGCGCTATACTCTCCCTCTGCCAACCTGGGGAGAGCCCTGAACTGAGCTCATGCTTCCTTCAATGCATGATTGAGGAGTGAGCAGGCTGCTTCTTATCACTGTATCATGGGAGTTTCCCCAGTAGGACTTAGCATGTGGAAGGAACACGTTATTCCAAACAGTTCCTTTCCGCGCCCTCTGTGTGTGTGTGTGTGTGTGTGTGTGTGTGTGTGTGTGTGTGTGTGTGTGTGTGTGTGTGTGTGTGTGTGTGTGTGTGTGTGTGTGTGTGTGTGTGTGTGTGTGTGTGTGTGTGTGTGTGTGTGTGTGTGTGTGTGTGTGTGTGTGTGTGTGTGTGTGTGTGTGTGTGTGTGTGTGTGCCCTCCTCGTCCAAAGTTGGTTTACGTGATGAGACATTAGTAGTCAGTACTCACCTACCTCCACCACCTGGCGCTTCTGTTTCTCTGAGGAACACAAGATTAATGTTCCTGAATTAGCACATTGTTATGGAGGTGGATAAGCATCTCCCTGTTGTTTGTTTCCACATGCACGCACAGACACAAACACACATTTTAACTATTTATTAATGTCCACATAAAGGACATTCCTCTAGAGGGCCAAAGGTGCAGGCTATCTTTAATACAATTCCCTCCTGGACTCCTGGGTTATTATCACAGAGATGAAACATGGATGGAATAACACGATGTACTGTACATTCTCAACTGAAGATGCATGATATTTAGATTTGTCCTTTGGTTTTCCAATTGTACTGTGACATATATAGCACGTCCGGACAGAATAGTGGAACTCATAGCAGTCAGTTTAAAAAAAGGTACACTCTCACATGCTATTTTCGGCACACAGCTGAATAAATCAAGCTTTTCAACGCTATCATGGTACTCTGACAGTGGGTACAATGGGTAAAACGTGTATCTCATAACTGGGAGGGTCATGCATTCCCAACTTGTATCATTCCTGACTTGCATGGCGGATCTCTGATTACTAGGCCTTCATAAAGATTAGGTGTTGATGTTCGTTCAGGGCATTTTGGTGTTTGAACAAGAGCCCTGCAACGGGCCGGGCACCCAAGCTCACAATGTGTCACAATGCGACACATTGTGAGCTTATAGATATGAAAGATTTTTATATATTTGATTTTCACATTCTGCATAATGATAATTTACTTTTGTATGATGCCCATACTTTTGTACTTTTACTCAACTCAATTTTGAATGGTCTTGTACAGTACCGGTAACAGAGTATTTCTACATTGTAGTATTGATACTTTTACTTAAGTAAACAGTTTACTTTTTCCACCACTGTTGGTAGCACATCTCAGTATTATTATGTGCTGTGTGAGAAACTGAGACATTGTGCTGAATAATGCATGGTGCGTCACCGCCACAGACAGACAGACAGACAGCATTGTCATTTGAATTACGAACACAACGGGGGCGAGATGCTAACTCGCTCTGACTAGCCTGAGGGAGAGAAAGTAAATGCCACCCGAGCTACGTCTGCTTGCTGTGTTTGAAAGAGAAATAGTGATACACTCAAATGTGTCTCATTAAAAGCATAGGAAACCGTGTGTGTGTGTGTGTGTGGCATATGATTGTTCTTCTGTCAGTATTCTACACATAATTTGAATTGGCTACTTTGCAAGTTAATTGGACTTTCCCTCTCTTGGCTTGCCTTTAACCCATTAAGACCTACCTGATGCCGATTCTGTAATGTGATTAATTGTCGTTATTACTCTGAAAGTAACTAAGTACATTTTCAAGTGCTGTACTTAATTTTGAGATATTTGTACTTTTCTTGAGTATTTCCAATTTCCAATACTTTTACTTCTACTCCACTACATCTCGGATCCAAATATTGTTCTATTTACTCCACTAACATTTATCTGACTGCTTTAGTTACTAGTTATTTTGTACATTTTGATTATTATTGCAACACATACCACTTCGACTCTTTCAGCCATTTGAAAATAGATGATCTACATTCTACAAGCTGACAATGCTCAAATAAAAAAATGTCCCCCTCACGTATTAGAAGGACAAAATCAGTCACCAGGACCAGGGACGGGTGTTCTCAATTAATCTGTCATGGTTAAAATGATGTTTGAAGTTACAATGGGTCACTATAGGAAGGGGCGTGTCTGATAAAAGGAATTTAAAATATCTAAATACTAAATTGAGCAACTTAAAAACGGTCTGGGGTGTTCACAAAAGCCTCAGTAGACAATCTTTTTTTATTATATATATTTTTTAAGTGAAATATCCCTGTACTTTTCTTTTCTTTTGCAAACTGTTAATATATTAAATCAATAAAATAAAATAAACGTTGGTAATCTCTCAAGACAGACTGAGAGTCACAATATCTTAAGTACGCCACCTCACAGCCGTGGCTGACCTGAGATGAACGTACAGACGCCATGATGAAACAGTCCCTTTATGTACAATTAAGCCCTAAGTTACATATAATTTGGGCGTATAGTATACACTTCCAGAAGTGGGACATTAACTGACCACATTTGCCCCAAAGTGACTTCTGCAAATGGAAACCATACACCTTTACCATGCATGTGTAACTCTAGGTATAGTGTCTTGACTACAGTAATAAAGTTATGTCAAGTTGTAATAATTATGCTGTTATCCAAAGGCATCCACCCTGTCACAACATGCTTTACTTTAAACGCTCAAATCAATGTAATGGATTCATCGTGAATTTCAACCCATGTAAATAAATGGTCATGTGTACATACTGTATGTCACAATCATTCACATGCTAATTGCTTAGTTTACTTCATGAATCATTACAAGAAATCAATATTTAATTTATTTTAGAGTTTACCCCCTTTTTTCTCCCCAATTTAGTTGTTATGCCAATGAATTGGCACACATTTCTGTGTTGTCACTGCTGTCGTATCCTATACTGACTCACCTGGCAGTGAGGAGCCCCCACCGGGAGGACGTACTGTCATATCATATAACTCACCTGGCAGTGAGGAGCCCCCACCGGGAGGACGTACTGTCATATCATATAACTCACCTGGCAGTGAGGAGCCCCCACCGGGAGGGTATACTGTCATATCATATAACTCACCTGGCAGTGAGGAGCCCCCACCGGGAGGACGTACTGTCATATCATATAACTCACCTGGCAGTGAGGAGCCCCCACCGGGAGGACGTACTGTCATATCATATAACTCACCTGGCAGTGAGGAGCCCCCACCGGGAGGACGTACTGTCATATCATATAACTCACCTGGCAGTGAGGAGCCCCCACCGGGAGGACGTACTGTCATATCATATAACTCACCTGGCAGTGAGGAGCCCCCACCGGGAGGACGTACTGTCATATCATATAACTCACCTGGCAGTGAGGAGCCCCCACCGGGAGGACGTACTGTCATATCATATAACTCACCTGGCAGTGAGGAGCCCCCACCGGGAGGACGTACTGTCATATCATATAACTCACCTGGCAGTGAGGAGCCCCCACCGGGAGGACGTACTGTCATATCATATAACTCACCTGGCAGTGAGGAGCCCCCACCGGGAGGACGTACTGTCATATCATATAACTCACCTGGCAGTGAGGAGCCCCCACCGGGAGGACGTACTGTCATATCCTATAACTCATCTGGCAGTGAGGAGCCCCCACCAGGAGGGCGTACTGTCATAAACTACTGACTCACCTGGCAGTGAGGAGCCCCCACCGGGAGGGCGTACTGTCGTATCCTATACTGACTCAACCACGACCATTGGTTCATGAGGTCTGCCTGTAGTGTGTGTGTCCTAGCAACCGAGGATCATTCAGATGGTTGCGACAAGTGCCCTCTATTGGTTGACACTGAAAACACAAACTGCTTTCTTTGGCACTGCGAGAAATCTCGTACTTGGCACCAAAGAGTTAAAATGCTACTGCGTGTACATGTGTCTACAGTTTGAAACCTTAGTGCGCCTGTTCGGTGCTCAAGACTTCAGCATTTGGGCACCAAAATGTGTTGCCCAAATGCAGATGTGGAGCGTTCTTCTGGGTGCTTCAAAGCCACTAATGACTAATTAGTCCTATTCCGCTTGGCCACCGGGATTATTATTATCCATTCATCTTCAACAAATACAGTGCACCTGCATACAGTATTTACACAATGTTCTGAGCTGGACATCTGATCATGACATGAAAGAAGAAGAAGAATGTTCTTCTTCAAGATGTCTCCCCTAGATGTTGGCTATTCATTCATAATAAGTCAAGATGTCTCCCCTGTAGACGTTGGCTATTCATTCATAATAAGGAATTAATTGATTCATGATCTGGGGCAAATTACTGAATTCCGTGCTGCGTGCACATGTCAAAGGGTTAGGGCAGGTGTACCTCAAGAAGGACACATGCACGCACGCACGCACACACGCAAGCATGCACGCACGCACGCACGCAAGCAAGCACGCATGCACGCATTTCTGTCACTGTGAAGAGAGGCAGGTGCAGGTGTTAAGTTAGAATGAGTCAGGGAACAGAACTGCTCTCGGGAGAGGCTCTGCGACTATCTCAAAGAAGAGACGGGTGATAACAAAAGGTATGGGTGAGGATAGCTGTGTGTGTGTGTGTGTGTGTGTGTGTGTGTGTGTGTGTGTGTGTGTGTGTGTGTGTGTGTGTGTGTGTGTGTGTGTGTGTGTGTGTGTGTGTGTGTGTGTGTGTGTGTGTGTGTGTGTGTGTGTGTGTGTGTGTGTGTGTGTGCTCACGCATTGGACAAAAAATCTAGAAAGGAGCCTGAAACCTTATTAGCACATTAAAGTGAGAAAAATAAAGGAAAGACACCATTAAAAACCATACTGCAGTAGTCTTTTAAATGCATTTTGGGCCTTCCGCGTTTCCTATTTTACAGCATAACACAGTATGCAAATCACACTCGCTATTTGCCTAGTTATAAAAAGAAAGCCATATTATTATTAACAGCAAAATATTCTGACTCGGGGTTATTTCTCCTCTCCCAGTGGGTACTGGGCAAATTAACAAGTAGATGGAATGTTGCATTGGCTCAGACAGTTATTTTTGCATTTTCCCTCTATCTCTCTTCCCCCCAGATGAGCACACACCACGGCCTCTAAATTAATTAGGCAGGGATATGTCTTAATGATATTTATACTTTTCCAGTGTAATTGTCTAATAGTACTGTTCCAAAGGAAGCATACTGTATATGTTTTGGAAGAGAGAAAGCTGTTTGCGGGGAAAAACACGGAGGGAGTTTCTCAGCTTATTAGGGTATTTTCTGATGCTCAGCACATCATTAAACCTGCTCCCATTGCGACCCTGCCTAAGCAGCCTCCTCCATCTCTGTGCTAGCGCTCCGGGGAGGGATCCTGCACCAGGCTGCTGGTCAATTAGTCTGTGTGTAATTCAAAGGCTGAGAAACAAATGGAGAGGGAAAGCGTGCGTGCGTGCGTGCGTGCGTGCGTGCATGCGTGTGAGAACACTAAACAAGATAGGGCTTAATGGATGCTGCATGGATATTGGCCTTAAGGTTGTGAGCCTTGGCCGCCCTGAATTAATAAACATATCTTTATATATCAACGTTTCTGTTTTGAACGTAGGATTGGCTGCTAAATAAATAACATAATTATGTATTAATAATAAATCTAATTCACAGTCTACAGCCAGGGTTTCATGTGATCAACAATGCACAACCAAATATACATGCTAGTTCATGGAAGTAGTGACAACACCATCTGCTCTATACCCAAACAGTGGGTCGGAACCCATTTGTGGGTCACAGCACAATTTGCATGTATGGGTCATGACTGGATTCTCGTAATGCGACACATTTCAGCTTGTAGAATTTCTGCACAATGAGTACTTTTACGCTTGGTAAAAGTATTTGATACCAATACAATGTTGAATGCTGGACTTTTAGTTGTAACAAAGTATTTCTACATTGCAGTACTTGCAGTACTAAGTAAAGAATGTGAGTACTTTTACCCACCACTGTTTTTTCTTCTTTCATTGGAATTTCATAGACTTTCTCTCTTTCTCTTAGGCACTCACGCACGCACGCACACGCACACGCACACGCACATGCACACGCACACGCACACGCACACACACACAGTAGCATAAGCCCAGTGGCAACAATGTCCAATAATCATTCTGGGCCCAGGCAGAGCACCAGCTGCTTGATGTAGCAGGGAGGAAATGAGAGCTGGATTGGTCTGGCCCGGCTCTGTGGGTCTCTGTCAGGGACTACAAATGACACCAAGCTTTTCAATATTGCATCTCTCCCCCAAGTGGCTTCAGCCAGTAGAGGGGCTGGGAAAGCTTGTGAGATCTGATCCGAGGCATTATGATGAGCCAGGGCTGGCCTATGCAGAAGATGGCATTATGATGAGCCAGGCTGGCCTATGCAGAAGATGGCATTATGATGAGCCGGGCCAGGCCCATGCAGAAGATGGCATTATGATGAGCCGGGCCAGGCCCATGCAGACGATAGCGTTATGATGATCCAGGCTGGCCCATGCAGACGATAGCGTTATGATGAGCCAGGCTGGCCCATGCAGACGATAGCGTTATGATGATCCAGGCTGGCCCATGCAGACGATAGCGTTATGATGATCCAGGCTGGCCCATGCAGACGATAGCGTTATGATGATCCAGGCTGGCCCATGCAGACGATAGCGTTATGATGATCCAGGCTGGCCCATGCAGACGATAGCGTTATGATGATCCAGGCTGGCCCATGCAGACGATAGCGTTATGATGAGCCAGGCTGGCCCATGCAGACGATAGCGTTATGATGAGCCGGGCTGGCCCATGCAGACGATAGCGTTATGATGAGCCGTTATGATGAACTGTAAAGTAGTTGTGTAAAGTAAACTAAGTACATTTACTCAAGTACACTTTTGAGGATTATTTTTTAAACTTTAATGGAGCATCTCAGAGGCAAATATGGAACTTTTACTCCACTACATACAATTATTTTAAAACCTTAGTCCAGGTACTTTTTAGATTTAGATTATTACGGTATTACAACACACACACAACACACAACCACTTCAGCCGTAGTTTGGCTATTTGAAGGTAGCAGATCTACAAGATCACAATGTGTCGCATGGCACGCATTGTAGATCGATGAGCTTGTACATCTGCTATTTTCAAAAAGATTTGTAGACATGTTATACCATTTGAAAACTTTGAAATGGAACATTCTGCCTAATGAGTACTTCTACTTTTGTACTCGAGTACATTTTGAATTCCGGACATTGTACATTGCATTGATACTTTTATTTAAGTAGAACGTGAGTACTTTTTCCACCACTGGTGGTTTTTGCTTTTCATCTGGAATGCTCATCCCTCTTATCCATCTTTACCTTTCACCTAGATTCTGTCACATTTAGTCATAGTCCTTTGAAAGTAAATTCCATTTAGTTTTAGTCATAATTTAGTAATCTGAAAAGTATTAGTTTTAGTCTAGGTTTAGTCAACTAAATATTGTAATATTTGAGTTGACTAATTCTACAGTTGATTTTATCGACAAAACATATTTTGACGGGCCATGATGGCGTCGTCGTAATGCCTGATTGTAATGACACTTGGTTGCATGCTGAAAATAGCTGATCTACACAAGCTTGCAATGCACATTGTGAGCTTGTTGATCAGATATTTTTATTTAGTTTTTGTTGTCTTTAGTTGACTTGTCTTGTCTATAGTTTCGACGAAATCTGTATATATTTAGTCTTAGTGTTTGTCATCATAGCTTTTTTCTTTTTAGTTTTTTTTAGTTTAGTATTGGTCCGTGAAAAAAGGCTGTCGACAAACATTTTTGGTCATAGTTTTTGTCGACAAAATTTACACATGGCTGACACCTTCATCCTCTGCCTTTTCCTGTCACATCTGTCAGTTCTATCACCTGCATATTTATTTAGGCTTCACCTCTCTCGTTCTCTGACGAACAACGGATGTTCCTCTCCATTCCGTCTCTCGCCCTATCGCTTATCGTTTCTCATCTCAATCAAGAGATGCAACGTTGTTTATGAATTCATCAAAGCCATCCTCATCATCATGGGCTGGTCCTGGGAGGCAGCCAGCCAATAGGAGGCTGGTCCTGGGAGGCAGCCAGCCAATAGGAGGCTGGTCCTGGGAGACATGCAGCCAATAGGAGGCTCATGGTTCTGTAGGCATGTAGCCAATTGGAGGCTGGTCCTGGCAGGCATGCAGCCAATAGGAGGCTGGTACTGGGAGGCATGTAGCCAATAAGAGGCAACAATTAAGGAAACACAAAGTGATGCTGGAACAGAAGGCGAGCCAACAAGAGGGGGAGAGGGGAGGGGGGGGGGGGGGGTGGTTGTAGCTGTGCTTCTGAATTTTAATGAGTACTAGTGGGAATTTCTTTAGCACATACACGTTATTTTTTTTCCTCAAGATCAATCCTCCTCTACTACTACATGGTTCTAAATCACTGTCACACAAATGAGGTGTTATACCTGCTTTTGGTCTGAAAAGGCCTGGAGAATGTGTCATAATGTTGTGGCACAGTGGGCTGTGTGTGTGGTGCTGTGCACCAACCAGTCCAGGAAGGAACCCCTGTTTTCCCAGCCGTGCTAATTGAGCTGTCAATTTGTCATGTTTATCCTCCTCGTTGCTGTCTTCCACTGACTTCCAGCAAGCCACCAAGAGACATGCACGCGCACACACACGCACACACAGGGAAACACACACACACACACACACACACACACACACACACACACACAGCCCCACTGTTGCAGCAGCAACGTCCCGGAAGCCGTTGAGGATGTAAGCAGTGTTTTTATGACAGATCTCTCCTATACTCATTACTGAATTATTCATCTTTGCATTAGTGTCTTCCTGATAGCCGCACACACACACACACGCACGCACGCACGCACGCACCTTGTGTCTTCCTGATAGCATCACACACAGGCTGCTGTGTCTCTGTTTTCCTCTCGCTCTCCTTTTGCCTACTCTCTCTCCTCCCCCCCACACTTTATATGCTTTCTCTATATCTCTCTATCATTCTTTCCAGTGGTGGAAAATGTACTCACTTATTTTACTTAAGTAAAAGTATGTACTTGAGTAAAAGTACAAAACTATTGGCATCAAAATGTACTTGAAATACCAAAAGTAAAAGTTTTAAACTTTTCAAATGTGTAAAAACCTTTTGGAAATAGGAGAGAAGGTGAGAAGCTCACAATGTGTCGCATTGCAACGCATTGTGAGCTTGTAGATCGTCTATTTTCAAATGGGCAAAATGTATATAGTTGTTAATGTATGTTTTGTAATAATAATCAAATCTACAAAGTAACTCGTAAGTCGTAACTATAAAGGTTTCAAATAGTAGTGGAGTAAAAGTACAATATTTGCCTCTAGTCTGAGATGTAGTGAAGTAGAAGTAAAAGTATTGGAAATTGACAATACTTAAGTAAAGTACAAATACCATACTGTACTTAAGTAAATGTACTTAGTTACTTTCCTCCACTGCTTTACTCTGACAGCAACGTACAGTCGTACATAGATAAAAGATAATTGGCTGACTTGACTCCTTCATTGATATGAACATAGGATTTAACTAGAAAAAGTGCCCTTCTGGGCACAGGTCTCCACCAGGATAGGAATGTAGGACATTGCAGCTTGCCTTCATCTGGTGGTTGGATAAAAGGGCAACAAAAGTAAACTAGAGAGACTGTGTACCAATTTGCGTGATGTTTGGACAAAATCTGTAGGTGTACTGTGCAAAAACTTGTTTTGCACAAAGCGGCCTCCTGGTGGCGCTATAACAGGCCGTTCTGGAACGTTTGGGGCAGAGGTTCATCGTTGGCATCCAGGGAGTGTGTGTGCAAAATTTGGCATCGACCGGGTTAACGGTGGCCGAGATTAGCTGCTCACGGACATACACACACACACACACAAACACACACACACACACACACACGGACGGACGGACGGACACACGGACGGACGGACGGACGGACACACGGACGGACGGACGGAGTGCAAAACATACTCTCCCCCCATGCCTTCGGCCGGCCTGGTGGAGACAAATATCTTGGTTCAAAGGTTAGTTGAAGGTTATTACTCGCAGATAGAAGCAGAAAGGGACAGGGTGGCTATAGAAGGGGAAAAAACACCGTAGTGTGTTACTAGCCGAGGCCAGAAGGTTGAGGCGCATTTTTCTGAAAGGCTAATTTGCAGTGCAGCCGGCATGCAGGGAGACGTTCTTGAAAAGCAAAACCACAAAAAGCCTCCCGGGAGGAATTTGAACACGGTGGTGGAGGTCGGTTATTAAGAGGTGAATTAAGGCTGGCTTCACCACAGCAAAAAGAAAACGTGTTATTGTAAATAAGGCTGCATCCTTGATCCTCTGCCTGTACTCCTATAATCCCTATGCCTTCATTTAGCTTTGCATGTAGATTGTCTCCACACATGCTGCTGGCAGAGCCATGGCTGGAGCTTAGGTAATGAGCTATGTCTTCCTTGAGAGGACTGACTGGTGGTTGGTTTAAATCAGGGTCATGCCTACAGGGACTTTGGCTTGTTTTCCACTGTCGACACGATGGGCTCAGAGGGGGGTGTGGGAGAGTTACCTGGGCCATTGTTGACTGCACTGCACTCTCTGGAGACACGTGTGTGTGTGTGTGTGTGTGTGTGTGTGTGTGTGTGTGTGTGTGTGTGTGTGTGTGTGTGTGTGTGTGTGTGTGTGCGTGTGCGTGTGCGTGTGTCCGTCCCTGAGGAGAGATTGGATGACAGACAGACAGACAGGAGGGGGGGATTGGGGAGGTGTTCTCTCTGTGCCCATTAGTATTACCACGGCAACGGCCAGTGTTTGTCAGAAGGGCTTTGCTACAGTATGTGTCAGACAGGATTCGGCACTTTCTTACACAGGAAGGTTGCAGTATATCTGTATATGTAGGTTGTCTTTTTACACAACTATTCCATATACCATTAAGTTCAATACCTCAGGCCTTAGGCACGATTTATTTTTAAAACAAAATCATTTTCCAGACAAATGACCGATTTATTTTTCATTTATTTGTCAGTATTGTTTTCTCTTTTAATTTTCTTCTCTTATGCTCTTTTCAATACAGCAGCAAATGATTGAAAACTATTGTATATTTATTTTCTATCTATCTTTTTTATGTGGCCTCTGCTGTTTGCATCACATTTTAAATTACCTACTCTCCCTTCATCTCTTTGGGCATAGATTTCCAGCAGAAGAGAATTGAAAATTGATCACAGATGCTTTACTAAGCATGGCGAAGTTGGTCCCCCCGTTCTTCCAAAACATTGGTCCCGAACAACATCATTTGATCTCCTTTTTCCTGTGTTTGTTTTTTACAAATGCATGCTCCCTGGAGTTTGAAACGTGAAACCTAACCATTTGA
This sequence comes from Protomyctophum parallelum, assembly GCF_964188405.1. Lineage (NCBI taxonomy): Eukaryota > Metazoa > Chordata > Actinopteri > Myctophiformes > Myctophidae > Protomyctophum > Protomyctophum parallelum. The sequence continues at coordinate 39,256,894 of NC_139699.1, forward strand.
GTCATCCCCATGACATTTCCACAAAATGTCAACTTTGCACATGAAATATCATGAACTCACAACAGATTGAAGGGTAAATCCTGCTGATTCTGCTGACCCATATATAGTGCCTAGCGCTTTAAAGCTTATGCTTTAATTCTGGCACTAATCATTTGAGATTTTAGATCCCCCTTTTTTCATGTTTAGCTCCACAGGGCTCAATGATGGTGACGGTTGGTTTGGTGTAAGGAGCAACGTCGCCTCTAGGGGGTGCTGAACACAGGGGCCTCAAGAGTCTAGAATCTTTTAGACTCTTGAGTGTCATGCATGTCCAAATATGGAGTCTAGTCGAGTACTTATGACGTGATCAAGGGGATTTTCCGCTGATACGACAGACTTCCCACTAGGGGGCGCATCACGCCCACGAGCACTTGGTGATACACACGCTGAGTTAGTCAATGGAACGTTCTCATAGAGACATGCAGACATGCATGCACATAGACATGAACTACATAGAGACATGCAGACATGCATGCACATAGACATGAACTACATAGAGACATGCAGACATGCATGCACATAGACATGAACTACATAGAGACATGCAGACATGCATGCACATAGACATGAACTACATAGAGACATGCAGACATGCATGCACATAGACATGAACTACATAGAGACATGCAGACATGCATGCACATTGACATGAACTACATAGAGACATGCAAACATGCATGCACATAGACATAGACATGCATACATGCATGCACATAGACATGAACTACATAGACACGCAGACATTTGAGGACAATAAAATTGAGAGGTCAAAGTGTGTTACTTTAACCACATTCCAGTTCAGTGTGTTCATGCTTAGGAGGATCATTTATTTGTTTATTTGCATGGGATGCATTTTTTTTTTTTTTTAAGTACATTTTATTCAAAGAGATGGATCATGTGCAGTTTTCACAGAGAGAGAATACGACTCTTCGTTTTTTTTACATCATGGGATGCATTTTAACCAAATAATTAAAACATAAAAATTGTGTTTTCACTCTTCAAGCCCTCCTTCCAATGAGTATTATTCAGAATGAGGCCTGCTCTTACAGTATACCCAGCCACCAAGGGAGCCTATATTATCGATTACCTGAAGCCAATCAGTCTGCAGCAGCAACACGTCCTCAGAGACGCGCCGACTACTACTTTCCCTCGTATATTCTTTAATTAGCGATACAACCCGTGGGCACTAATCCATGAATCCCTCTCTCTGATATTCCTTGGATGTGCACCGCTTTGATTTCTCTAACCCGACGAGGAGCGCTGAGATGGGTGCACGCCGTTAGAATGGTAATGTGTGCCTGGAAAGGGACGATGACAGCTGGTTGGCAGTCAGTAGGAGATCAAACGGAGCTTTCTCTTCCTCGCCCTCCCTCCATATTTGCACTTGTTGTACACATTGCCCTCGATCAAATAACCTCTGATTTATTGCCTCTGTCCCTGAAAACTGTGAATATAATACCCCAAAATCCAGCAATTAAAGAGGATGTGTCGATTCTCCAAAGAGGCAGCTACAGCAGTTCCTTTTTTTCACATGGTGCCAATTGCCTAAGCTGTAATCCTGGGCGCTACTCTCCCTCTGCCAACCTGGGGAGAGCCCTGAACTGAGCTCATGCTTCATTCAATGCATGAGGAGTAAGCAGGCCGATTCTTATCACCTGACTGGAGAGTTCCCCGGGTAGGACGTAGCTCGTGGAAGGAACACATAATTCCAACCAGTTCCTTTCCCCTCCATTAGGGGAAAGGACCAGGTGGAGGCAGTTTAGAGACCAGCATTACTGCATGTTTTTTGTGAGGGTACCACTACCTACCCTCACACGGGGAGAACATGCAAACTCGACACAGAAAGGCCCTTTTGCCAACCCCACCTATAAGTTATGGCCGCTGATGACGTGGAGGAGAGGACACGCTCCCAGCACCCTCAGCGTCCCCGGTGGGACATTAAGTTGACATATTTATTTAAAAAATAAACAAACAGTAGTGGGTTTGGTGATGCTCTATATTGTCTAACTCAACTTAGTTTGAGTTCATTTACCTTTAGAGCTGTTTGTGAATGTAAGTCAGTGAGGAGCATAATTATTTGAATGATCAATTTCTAATCACTGGAGCATTTTTTTTTATTTCTTGTCCACCTTTGGAGTTGCATCATGACAAGGTAACTACACAACCGAACCTTTACCAAAGTGGTCTTGCCCTTTAAAGGGATATTTCACTTTCAAAAAAACTTTTGGTCATTTGGTCATCAGCATTATGTGAACACCCTGTTGTCCATGTTGTCCTTCTATTATAATCCTTGAGGGGGCCGTGGTTTTTCATTTACTGTTTTAATTTACTTTTAAATATTATTTTGGAAAAGAATGAGGAGGAGGCAGCGGACCATGCTGCGTGACTGAGGAGACTAAAGAATCAAAACAATATTTAATTTTTTTAATTTTTTAAATTAATAAAAACAGTAAATGAAATACCACGGCCTCCTTGTGTATTAGAAGGACAACTTCTTACTTTAAGAAGTATTTTCACTCCTTAGTTTCTACTCCAATGTCTCTGCATCATCATGCACTCTAAACTGCCCAAATAATCTATGGATCAGACGTGTGCCTGTCTGCGAAACATGAAGGCTGTTTGTTTGAGCATGCCTTTGATGAGGCCAGATTTGTTTATCTGTCGCAAGCCACAGCTACTTAGTACATTTCAAACGGGCTCAACGCTAAGCTAATTAGTACCATCGTAACTCTGATCTGTGTGTGGTGTGATGGAACAGACTGAGCTTAATTGCCCAGCACTGGACGCTAACGCTAATTCGTTAGCCTCCGAGAAGCAAGATAAACTGCTGCTAATGTCTCTTATAACTGGCTACCAATACACCTAAGGTCTACTGCTAATAGAGCACCAAAGTCTGACATAGTTTACACATCCTACCTGAGTCGTATTATTACGTGCAACCCCTCCAATGTTTGGCTTTTGAAATGACCTCATATGGTAGCCAAGTCTATGGACTTTTAACACTTTTGCTGATTGCTACGGTTGCACTCAGTCATAGTTTGTTCGCTGCTGAGGAATACAGTCAGATGTTTTATTTTGAAAACCCCGAAATGCCCCCCCCCCCCCCCCCCCCGGTAGAAATCAGACATTACGGATCTGCCGCTATAGTTACTTTTGCTTTTATCAGAAGCGTTAATATAATAACAGAGTATTTCTATATTGCAGTATTCATACTTTTAGTTAAGTGAAAATTGTGAGTATACCTTTTCCACCACTGGGTGCGTAAATGTGTGTGCGAGCGTGCACGGTGCAGGGTGCAGTGAGGGCAGCTCAGACTCAGATCCGAGGAGGCCTGCAGGAATGTTCCCTGCCTTTGAAGAGTCTGCCGTCTGCAGCGCTCAACAAATATCAGGTCTAGAATGAAGGGAATGTGGCTTCACACGGCTCCATCCGGCCCTGTTTTATTAAGGGATCCTGCCCGCCGTTTCATCCCGCTGCCTCTATTTTTTGCGGGGCGGGGATGGAGAGAGAGAGAGAGAGAGAGAGAGAGAGAGAGAGAGAGAGAGAGAGAGAGAGAGAGAGAGAGAGAGAGAGAGAGAGAGAGAGAGAGAGAGAGAGAGAGAGAGAGAGAGAGAGAGAGAGAGAGAGAGAGAGAGAGAGAGAGAGAGAGAGAGAGAGAGGAGAGAGAGAGAGAGAGAGAGAGAGAGAGAGAGAGAGAGAGAGAGGGCACATCCATACTGATGAGGTGGATCCTGGGCTAGAGAGCTCAGAGAGGCATTCGCCTTCAATCAGAACAAAACACGCAATGCCAGGTTGACTGAGGTGAGGAGGGGAGGCACGCACGGCCGAATAAATAGCTGTGTCTGGATAAAAATGAGGTTTCTCTTGTGAGGTGCATTTAGTGAACCTGAGATCACATGCAGGCTGAATGTAAAGCAGGGAGTTTCTTCTCTTGGACAAATGTATGAACAAAATATGTTCATTTGGAATCGTTACATAATTTTCAAGCGATAGCGTCACATCATATAGTGTTTTTATATTTGTGATGTTATTGAATTTCTGGTGATATTTCTCGTTACGTTGATAAATTGGATTCATAGGACCCCAATGGAAACAAAACCGCAAGAACCTTTTTGGTGTAATCCTTTTAGACAAATTATTTGACTATACGCATACTGTTTTTGCATATCGGTCAATCAATCAATCAATTATTGGTACCTATAATACACTACTTTAAGCTGTTCATGATTGCCGGTATGTCTTGCTCATTAACTCTACCCATCTACCCATTGTTTCCACAGTGGTTTAAAGTAACTAAGTACATTTTCTCAAATAATGTACTTAGACTTTTTACTTATAACAAGAGTATTTCTATATTTCAGTTACTTTTACATAACTTTGTGAGTACCTTGTCCACCACTGCTCCTCCGTCTCTATGAAGAGTGTGCTGACCTTCACATGGACAGAAGGTCTAAACAGTTCCCTCTGTCTCTCCTTGTCATCCTCCGTCCCTCCACAACTCCATCCCTCCCTCCTCACCTTTCTTCTTCCATCTCTCCAGCTCAGCATTATACAGTACTGAGCCTCGCCTGCTGACTCAGCGTCTCTCACCGTGCCCAGACACCAGTATTGAACGAATTTTATCGTGCCCGCACTTTTTCCTCGTTTGAAACAATATAGCACTGACTGTTGCTGCTACAAGTATTGATTCGAGCGGATTGTGCTTCGCTAAGCGCTCCTGCAAGCTCCCCGCTGCTATATTAAGCAATCGTTTCCCACAATAGATGACACCCTTTCCCCTTATACGTCCCTCCTGCAGTTTGGTCGCCTCTAATGGCTTTGACTTTACTCAGACTGTAAATTGTATTCGGAAAAAAAGGTTGAAGATGATGGGGGGAGGGGGTGGCTGTCATCGATGTGCCTGTCACAAAATACAGTTTTTAAATACGTGAGAAAATGTTCCCGTTTTAAACTTGACAGTTTATGATACTTGCCATGAAGCAATGTTTGGCCATACACTTTGATATAAGAGCTAGTAGGGGCCGTGCAAAAAGAAACTCAATAGCGCACTATGAAAATACCCAGGACTCAAAAATGAAATCCTTAGACGTTGATGTGCCTGGATTGATTCCACTGACCCGCCATTTATTTGCTCGTCTTTGGTTTTAATGCAGTGTGACTGTATACCCCCCCCTTGCTTCCAGTCCCTGGAGCCCTCTGAAGTATGTCTCCTTAAATCACGGCCGGGGGGGGGGGGGGGTTCCTTCCTTATGGGAGTGCACACTGCAAAAGTTTTCAGATGGAGGCCTGCTTTTCACATCAGTCGTGGTTGCGTTGGATTCCCGCTACGCTATCTGCTATCTCCTCCCCGTGTCGCAGAGTGTCAATAAATCAGTGCACTCTAAAAAATAAAGGGCAGGCCGCCGTGGAACATGTGGGGAGGATAACATGCCCCGCAGTCACGCATGTTTAAATATACAAGGGCCCTGTGTGTGTGTGTGTCGCTGTTGATTGGGCCACACGTCACAGCTCCAGTGAGCGCGCCCAAGACGCTGGAAAAATGGCTGCCATTCGGGAGTATTTAAATGGTAAAACCATTTAGCATGTGACTTGCCAGCATAATGTAATTGGTTGCAGCCCGCAGACAGGGTTGTGTGTGTGTGTGTGTGTGTGTGTGTGTGTGTGTGTGTGTGTGTGTGTGTGTGTGTGTGTGTGTGTGCACACGTGCGCTCGTGCACGTGTGTGCATGCAGGTCTGTGTGACTGTATCTCTCTTGGAGCATTCAGCGTGACATTTTAGTCTGGCGGAGTCCGTGAGTATTCATCTCTGATCAGACTCAGAGCTACCGATAGAAATGACAGACTTACTGTAGCCTTCTCTGTGGAAACTGCTTTATTCAAATATCAGTCCCTTATTATAGGATACTGTGAACTTTGGTGCACGTGATTTCCAAACGTTTTAGCCTGTGACCTCAAAGAGAAAGTAGACATTTGCCTGGGACCCAAACTAGATCTACAAGCCAACAAGCGCACAACTTGTCACTTCGTGCCACGTTGCAAGTTTGTAGATCGGCTATTTTCACTACTTTTATATTTAGGCCTATATATATGGAATTTCCATTCCACTAGCTATAGCAACCCAGTGCTAATGTATGTTCAGAATATGTATGCCACTGATTTACTATGACACTAGTATAGTGGTGCTCAAATGGACCCTCCATAACTCAAGGGTTGCAGACCTGTTATCATTCAGAACTATCTCTTCATGTGTTTCTGGTAATGTCCATGGCAGAAATAGAATTTTGAAAAATAATGTCCACCAATGAGCCCTGCTCGTAACACATCAAGAGCTTAAATGTCCTTGAGATGTCCGTTTGTCTGGAAAGCGTTGTTATTCCTTTCATGGATACATGTCACTCAACTGTAGTAAACAGAAAACACACACATTACCAAAGAAGAACAGAGGGGCAAATGGCACAGCAATGGCTATAGTGGAAGCTAGTTGATGTGAAATTATGGAGAGTTGGTAACCAAATGGACCTCTTGAGTGTGAAATGAAACCCAAATGGATCTGGTTTCGTTTTACGCTCTCAGGAGTTAAATTATTGTTAAACATCTGCATTACTTAAAGGGATATTTCACTTAAAAAAAAACTTTTTGTCATTTTATCGTCTATTCATATAGACTGTCTGAACACCCCAGACAGTTTTTAAGTTGCTTGATTTCAGTATTTAGATATTTGATATTAATTTTAGCTGCCCCACCCCCTTCCTATAAAAACCCATTGTAACTTCAAACTCTATTCTAACCATGTTAGATTCATCGAAAACACAGACCTTTTTTCTGGTGACTGATATTGTCAGTGTTCTTTTTTTATTTTATTTTTACTGTTTCCATTTATTTTTAATATTTGTTTTGGAAAAGAATGGGGAGGAGGCCAGAGGAGACAAAATTATTAAAAGATAAATGACAACAGTAAATGGAAAAAACACGGCCCCCTCACGTACAGTATTAGAAGGACAATAATTTAACTCTTCAGAGTGAAACCAGGTTCATTTGGTTTCATTTCACACTCTCAAGAGGTCCATTTGGTTACCAACTCTCACATCCACTGGCTTCCACTATAGCCATTGCTGTGCTATTTGTGTTCATATAAGCCTGAGTACACGATAACATGACCAAAAGTTTGCTCATGTTATGTTAGTTTGAAAGTGATATCCCTATAAGTTACAAGGACAATTAGAGATGAAACAATTGTTATTTTGTTATCTCCGACAGATCCGACTTAGAAGATTTTCTAAGCTTTGGGTCTGAGAGGCTAAATCTCATCAAATGCCGAATAAATAATGGACCTTGATATGAAAAAGGGTTGAAAGCCACTGATGTATACCATGCAGTAACAGAAAACAGGCAAGGCAAGGCAAGGCAATTTAAATTGTAATTTAAATTTATTTTGTCTCCCGAGGGAGAAATTTGTCTTGGACCCCAAGGACCCGCCCTGCAGCATACAGATACAATACAATACAATATAATACACAATACAAGACAACAAAGGCACACAGTAGGGATGCCAGAAAGTGACCATCAGCCAAATCGAATATTCGACAGCTCTGCCGATGAATAATTGATTAATTGAACTCAGATAAAACTTTTAAGATTTTATATTATGCACATGCCATGGTCACATAACCATTAAATGTTGAGTGCATGCTTTGAGGGTTACAGTTTTATAATCAGTTTTGATGAGTAAACCTTTGTGGAGATCTTCTCAGTTCTCATTGTATGCTAGTTACTGCCATTCAGGATGGAAAATGAAATCCATTTGGATTTGGGGAGAAGTAGTTTCATAAGGGGCTGGTATGAAGTACTTGATATAAACAGAAAACGTTCAGTTCACTAGTCTACACTCTACAACTGCCATTTCATCTGATTGTCTGTCTGGCAGGCACTTAACAAGCGATCGTTAACTGTGTCTGTTAGAGAGAGGGGCAGAGAAGAGTGGCTTTGCTCAACTTGATTTATACTTATATTCTCCACTCTGATGAAGGTACATGTTCGATATATCATGCAGCCTTACGCATTAGCCTATATTTTGGCTAAAAAAAAAAAAAATCTAAAAGTTTTCGGAGGCCCCGACGATTAATCGGAAAATCGATTAATCGTTGGCATCCCTAGCACACAGTGACCGGTACAACATTACAATACCACACACCACAATACCTAGTGCAAAGGAGTGGAAGAGGAAGAACATCACCTCAAAACCTTCGACACAGAACACGAACCATGAGGAAACACAAACACAATGACATTAGGATGCATAAAACGAAAGTAAAAAAATCTACATACGGTACAAAAGAAGACTAAAGCAAAAATGGCTACCAGTGGAAGCTAGTGGATGTGAAATGATGTACCCAGTGCCCACCCACCCACTGACCCACCCAGCTGAGCGGCCTGTCAAAATGTCCAAGGGGACAACAGTGGGAGGACGAGCCATGGTCATGTCATGCCCGTGTCAATAGACCACAATCTGCCTCCTGGCCTCAATTATATTGCTTCTTCTCTTCCTCCATCCTCTCCCTGGTGTGTGTGGAGAGAGGAGTATTAGCTGTGCGCGCCTAATCAAGTATTCAGAGCAGCGATGGCTTCTCTGTGCCTGCACTCCATAGATTAGCACCAAGGGCCGAAGGGGAAGCTCCATGCTGGCGCTGGCTTTATGAGTGCTGCCATGATGGATGTGCACGGGCCTGGATGTCATTAGTGCTGCTGCTGCTGTTGTGCTGCTGTGACTTCAGTATTCATTGGATGGCAAGAAGAAAATACTCCAAGGAGGCTTGGGGGATCCTGTTAGTGCTGCATAGCTATGGCATCGGTCATGAGCATAGTTACGTCTCAATACTTCCTCGCTCGTTTCAGTCACAAATTATGTTGTTTATAAGTGAAACAAAGTGTTCATTATCCTAGTTTGCTAATGGAAAAGGAGTATATTTTCTTGTAACCTTTTCTTGTAAGCTAATGTGATGGACATAATTGTGTTTTAAAATAGTGAAGATAATAGGCTACTATCGGCTACTGAAGTTGTTTCAAGTATTCTACATACACATCAGCATGAAGGAAGGGTATGAAAGTATAGCACGCACACACGTACAGTACGCACGCATGCACGCAAGCACAGAATCAAACAAGTCCCCCTTATTTTCAATTCCTCTGTTTTGCACCAGCTTTTGTTTCAAATATCCCTTTGAAAATAGCTGTTTCAAAGTCAGAGCTCAAGATTTGTCAGCTATACCCTACACACTCACCTACCCAAGTGCACGCACGCACATAGTACATGTGCACCACTGCACATGCACGTGTAGTGGTGGAGCAACAGACATTTTTACTTAAGTAAAAGTACTCGATTACAGTTTAAGTACAAGTCTGGTATTCAAAATGTAGGCTACCTACTAAAAGTACAAAAGTATTGGTATTAAGTTATTAAGTCATTATGCAGAATTATAAAAATCTTTTGAAAATAGCAGATCTACAAGTTCACAGATGATTGATCGGACTGATCTGCTATTTCCAATGCTATGTACACACACACACACACACACACACACACACACACACACACACACACACACACACACACACACACACACACACACACACACACACACACACACACACACACACACACACACACATTTCATTATTTTCCTTTTGGGTCTTGCATGGTTCCCACTCTTCCATACTTCCATACTTCCAACCCTTGGAGCAGAAAGATCACACCTCTGCTAGCCAAGGTTTATTATCAGTTTGACAGAAGGGCTGGGTGGGCGGAAGGCTTTTGAACAGTGCATAAATTGTCATACAGGCTGCAGAGTGTGATACGTAACCTAACTACCAGTTTCAAACCCCCAGCAGCACCCTGGCATATTACATTACATTACAGTCCATCACACTGCCATGCCATCCCCCCCAATCCAAGTTGAAACAGTACAGCACAATTATCAGCATAGATCATTTACATAGTGGCAGAGAGCTCGTTTTCATAATGTTTCCTTTATTATCTGAGGAAGAAATTAACCCGGGAATATATTTATGTGCCAGCCGACATTGTTAACAGCTTCACTAATTACCCGTTAGATGATTAATAAGCTTACGGAAGATGCTAATGAATCAAGTAAACACTTTTTCATAGGTGCTTGTGTGACACAGGTCTTGCATTTTGTGCTGCTTAATTACAGTTGTAATTATGTACATGTTGCATCTGCTTTTCCAAGCAATAATAATAATAATCAGCATAATTATACACAATACAACGATTGGAGGACAAATTTGTGTCAAGTGTTGTCACCTGTTGAAGTGACAAACAAAAGATATGGTCCTCTCAATGAGAACATGATACAAATATGGCCCCTGACACTGTGCTAATTGAAGGCCTGTGAGAACATGAAACAATGGAAATTAAATAGCATCATTCTCTGCAGTGGTGGGAAAGTAACTAAGTACATTTACTTAAGTACAGTTTTGAGGTATTTGTACTTATTATTGAATATTTCAAATTTCAAATAATGTTACTCCTACAATCCACTACATCTCGGATTCAAAATTTATAATTAGATTTTTTTAGATTTATTTGAAAACTTACTGTACTAGTTCATTTATAGATTTGTTTTATTATTATTACAACATTACATTAACCACTTCAGCCCTATATATATTTCAGCCATTTGAAAATAGCAGATACACAAGCTCACAATGCGTCGCAATGCGATGCATTGTGAGGTTGTACAGTAGATCTGATAATTTCAAAATATTTTACATTTGAAAACTTGTGAAATGGGACCTTATGCATATAAATGAGTACTTTCTACTTTCTACACTTGTATTCAAGTACATTTTGAAATCCAGACTTAATTACTTGTAACAAAGTATTTCTACATTGCAGTATTCTTACTTTTACTTGAGTAGGTGCATTTTCCACCACTGCTTCTCCATGTACAATAATGTGTTAATGCCGCACACATATTTCTTTCGGACGATTTCGTTGTGTAGTATACTGACGGCGCTTTTTTTCACGTTTACCACACTTTTGCAAATGTATTTATGGCTGTGTGCAAGTACTATCCTTACAAGCCCAAACTCAAACCGGAAACGACATTTGTAATTCTATGTTCTCACGCGTAATATATATTTTCTACGTCCGAGCATAGACATGGTAACGCCCCGCCTGCCTCTGATTGGCCTACCGACACTGCCGGCCTTACCAGAGTTTCCTCCGAGGTGGTATGTATGCTGGATAGTCTGCCGCAAGGTTACTCTGTGGTGGGAACTGGGAAATAAATAAATAATACAAGTACGATATAATACAAGAGAATGACAGCTTGGCACGCGCGACAGTAACTTTTATTTTTGTAGAAGAGGCAAACTAATATTGTTTATGCTGTTGGCCTGTCTATTTGTATAATATGTGTAAACTTGAAACATTATTGTACTGTAAAAAACATCTCTTTTCCCTTGATCTTTATATTTTTTAGTATTATAATATTAGTTTACTATAATTAGATTAATACACAATAATCAACACTAACACTTTAATTTAGAACACAGCCAAATCAAATCGTACATACATAGTAGTAGTATATAGTACATACGTGTTCAATCAATTATTCAATCAAAGCAAACGGCACAAACAAACAATATTAGTTTGCCTCTTCTACAAAAATAAGTTATCAGTTAGTGTCGCGTGTTGCCATTCTCTTGTACTTGGGTTTAGTTAGCGTTAGGGTATTATTTCCCACCACAGAGTACCCATGCATCTCGGAGGACAGGCAAGACGGGCAGTCTCGGTAGGCTAATCAGAGGCAGGCGGGGCGTTACCATGTCTATGCTCGGACGTAGAATAGATATACGCTGTTCTCGCCCATCACATCTCAAACTATACAACATAAAAGTAGCCACAACGCACATAATGCTCTTTTGCGATGCGCCGTCATATTCACATTGCTCCCAAACATGTCTGCCATATTTAATTTCTTTGTCCCGTTTCGCCTCTGTATCGGCCTGCCTGTCCGTAATCCAACACTCAGCCACACCTTCCGCATTCCTATACTTTCGACCAATGCACATCCCACATACAACAACAACCCTGCCATTATCTACATAATATGGTCTGTTGGCTCGACACAAAAACATCCTCTGGAGCCTGGGTTGTTGACTTAACGTGATACGTGCGTCGACTGCGTCGATATGTGCTTGCTGGGAAACTGAGTTAATTGTCTCACACGATGGTCTCACACCTAACTGCTCACCTTTGCCGATTTCCCCCTGGTGGCGTGACTCTACTACTTTACTACTATGCTTTGCACACAACATATGGCATTGACGATTTGGCGTCTCTCAACACAAACACAAAATACAATACAAACAAACCAACAACTGTGCACACTGCACATACACCACGCTAGATGGTACAGCTTCACTTCCAAGATGTGGTACGGATAGCCATAGACTATGATAATTATAACAATAATAATAACATTAACAACAATAACAAAAACCAGAATTACAATAATAATAATAATACATATAATAATAATGCACTACAATATGGAGAATAAGTACAGTACAGTACAGTACAGTACAGTACAGTACAGTACAGTACAGTACAGTACAGTACAGTACAGTACAGTACAGTACAGTACAGTACAGTACAGTACAGTACAGTAACAAAACAAAACAAAACGGTTGCCACATTTAAGCAACTTGTTATATATAAACATTGCGTGTAGCCATGTTTGCTTTTATAGGGGGAAAAAAGGCCACTCGCCCAGGTTGCCAGGTTCGAACATTCCAAGCAACTGGGTATATGAAAACATCATGGGTTGCCAGGTTTGCTTTTCCAAGCAAAACAAAAAATGTCACAAAAAGAAAAAGGAAAAATTGCATACACGCTATTTCATTCGTCCCAATTGCGACACGTGGTGCTAGAGGTTCGGGCCGCAAAGTGGCCCGAACTTCTAGTAAACTACAATTTTGTCATTTAGCAGAGGCTCTTAATCCAGAGCGATGTACAGTAAGCAAGAACAACACAAGGTAATAACATCAAAGGCATAGAAATTGTCATCTAGGATCATAAGTAAACCAAGATCATCCGTCTCACAGTAGAACATCCAGATTCCAGATTCTACTAATCTCTAGCTACAATATCTGTATGTTGCGGTTTAATGTGTTCAACAACAGTGCAAAATGTCTGCTCTTCAGCGTGATGTTAACTAATACATTTTCATCGTTCATCCTTTGAACCTTTTTGCACGGCGACATCGAACCTTTTAACACTTTTTGCCGTAGTATTTCATCCCATTATATGCTGTGTGTGCGGCTGATTGAACCAAATGACTCGGTTAGAAGCTAATGGATGGCGTTCTTCATTCATTTTCTCCGCTATCTATTGTAATTTGCCAGCAATGGGCACATTAATGAAAGAAAAATGGTTTCAGGTTTCATGGGAGACTTCCTCGCTACCGCACATTTTCTTTCAGCCCAGTTTTAATGCATAGCCTATACTTTATGGGAAGGGGGGTAAAGCAACCTTGGAAAAGAGTGAGATTTCCACAGGCCTATAGAAACACACACACACACACACACACACACACACACACACACACACACACACACACGCACACATGCACACATGTATGCACACACATTCCCATCATGCACACACATGAATTTGTCTCCCTTTCCTTTACACAGATCCCTGATGTTATATTCTGGTGCAGGCAGCATTATATTATCATACCAGCCCTAACAGGCAGATAAGCTTTGGTTTATGAAATAAAGGATGACTTTCTGGTCGCGATGCAGAACCGAATAAATCCCCTTCCAAATCCTCTGTTTTGCATCAGTTATTATTTCAAATATCCCTCGTGCTGTTTTTCAAAGTCAGAGCTGAGATACCCCCCAGCCCCCTACATGCACACACGCACGCAAACACACACACACGCGAGTGCGCGCACACACACACACACACACACACGCACACGCACACGCACAAGCACACGCACACGCATACGCATACGCATACAATACATGCTCTTTGAAATGAATCATGCTCAGTGGCCGCATGTAACACAGAACATCCTAATCCCCCCCCCCCCAACCGCAGCCCTCGTTTTATAGTTTAGTAAATTGACGTGATTTAATTGTAGGCTAACTGTAGCTCACCGCTCGCAATGCGGCGAGTGATTAGCACGCCAATGTCTCCTTCTATGAAGAAAACCCTGCGCTGCTGTTTATCTAATTGTCCCTGTGATGCTGCGGCTATATGCTCTATTTATTTTGCTGCTTAAGTAAAACAAAAGGCAGGGGTTCAACTCTAGTGGGGACACATGCAATATTTAGCAGGGCGGAAGACTGCACTGCACTCTCTGGAGGTGTGTGTGTGTGTGTGTGCGTGTGCGTGTGCGCATGCGCGTGTCTTCACTGTGTTTATTCCGAGGCTGTGAATAACACAACTTCCAGTCTATGAATAATTTCCAGTGTTTATGCTTTGTTTCCACTACATGCTGCTCCTGTTCCCTTCTCCCTCTTGGCATTCTTTCTTTTATTCCTCATGTCTCATATGCTGATCGATGCCGGATGTCTTCCCCGTTCTCCCAGATTTGTCTCTGCCCTTGAGTTGGTTCCAGGTGGTCCCCAGCTAAATGATGGAGAGTTGATAAACAAATGGACCCTTATAGCTCTTTTAACTTAAATGATTGTTAAATAAAAATAGTTTACAAGAAGTCTACACAATTAGAGAATGTAGAATAATTGTTATTTTGATCAATGTTTGACTGTTATCTCTCCTAATGGTATACCAACACCAGTACAGCATGGCATTGTGGACAGAATCTCATCCAACGACAACAATATTTTCCAAAGTTTTGGGTCTGAGAGGCTAAATGTCATCAAATGGTGGTCAATGGCTTAAATGCCAAATAAATAATGGACCTTGATATATGAAAAGGGTTGAAAACCTCTGACTTAGAGTATTATCATTATATCCAGTGATTTGGGGGGATGCCTGATGGAGCAGCCAGTCAGTGCACTGATCATATCATCTAAATTAAAACTAAAACTAACAGCAGTGTTAATTATGTCGACTAAAACTTCAGCAGTGTCAATTTCTGTGTTGATGTCATTGAAACAAAGGCTGTTAGAATTTACCCCAATAATAAACCATGGGTTAATAAATAAATCAAACATCGCCTATAAATCAAAAGAAAAATAGCATTTCTGGAGGGAGACCTGCAGCTAAAAGTGAGAGATCTAGAGAAAGAGTTGAGGAGAACCTGAGGAATGGCAATGCAAGGGGGATGCTTGGAGGGGACTGGACGCATTGATGGGTAGGAAACAGAAAGCAGCCCTCAATGCTCTCATACCTATAATAGCTGCCACCTGTGACAGATGACCTTGACCTGAGGTTCATGGTGGTGGGGCGGGAGAGCTGCTTGATGTGCCAGACATAATAAAACGTATGCCAAGAATAGATTCCAATAAATAATACACCTGAAATAGAGAGAACAAAATCACACCCCTGTGAAGTGAGGTGCGCTCTTATCATTATACATCATCATACTGTACATCATCTCATGAACAACTGAATTTATGTGATTGTCAGTGGCATTTTATGTTATTGTCAGTGGCATTTAATGTTTGTGTTGCCACAAATTTACGTCATATTTGGTGGACATTTGACCTAATTTCTCTAATTTCTCAATTTCTCATTTGTCAATGGCAAATATTGAGACAAAAGCTGTATATATATTATATTGTATATATATTTTTAAAGAATGTGATTGGTATACTAGTTGACTCAATTTCAGTCGCCGGTATTCTAGGCAGATGCTTTAGTCCCTCTTTAAGGCACTAGAGCTACCCTGACAGAGCGCCATGTTACTATACATATTTAATATTAATCCTCCAGTCCTGTCATCAGGGGAGCGTGAAGTACTGTAGCATCTCATTGATCTGGAATTATAATCCCTGATTAAAGCTTTACTCCCAGTGCAAGCTGTGGTTATAAGAACATCTGACTGAATCTACTAAAGGCCTGTTTGCAAAGACACCAGACAGATCCTGAAAAATGAATGAATATCCACATGCTGTACGCGCACGCACGCACGCACGCACGTGCGCGCGCGCGCGCACGCACACACACACACACACACACACACTCTCTCTCATAGAGTCTTTCAAATGAATCATGCTCAGTGCCCATGTAACACATTTAGAAAGAAAATATATTCGTAATCCCACTAGGGGGTTGGGGGGGGGACAAGCCCAGTTTTACAGTTTAGTAAATTGACGTGATTTAATTCTAGGCTAACTGTAGCTCACCGCTTGCAGTGCGGCGAGTGATTAGCACGGCAACACGCACACACGCACGCACACACAGACACACACACACACACACACACACACACACACACACACACACACACACACACACACACACACACACACACACACACACACACACACACACACACACACACACACAGTCACACACACAAACGCAAATATGTAATATTCTAACTACGTGGCCATTCCTAGTTCTGAGTCGATGCAGCTTCTGCTAGCGAGTCATGTTTTGAATCCTTAATAGATAGATAAAAAGATAAAAAGTTATCCAGAGTCTGCAAAATTAAAAATATTAACTTCAACAAATCTTCAGGGGCTCCGTGCAGAAATATAATAGAGTGAACAATTAAGCAAAGTGCCTGGAGATATAATTTGTTATTCCGTTCAGTGGAAAGCTGCACAGAGAGGTTCATAATTCTTTACATGCTTAACATTTTATGGAGGAAATCACAACTTGTGGAACAACAGATTTTCTTTAAAAAGTGCTCTCTATCTGAAATGCAAATTCCACATTAAAATTAATATCACTAGCTGAGCATATATATACACACACTCAACTGATCATTAGATGTGTTCTCCCACATGTGTGAGAGCACACGCACAGGCACATGCACACAGCAAACACACATGTAGGCACGCAAACACACACACACACACACACACACACACACACACACACACGCACTGACATGCACACGTTTGAGTGTAGGCCTACTTTTTAGCTTACATTATTCATGAAGAACAAAAAGAGTACGAAACAAGTATATGCCAAATGACACATATTAAA
Source organism: Protomyctophum parallelum (assembly GCF_964188405.1). Classification (NCBI taxonomy): domain Eukaryota; kingdom Metazoa; phylum Chordata; class Actinopteri; order Myctophiformes; family Myctophidae; genus Protomyctophum; species Protomyctophum parallelum. The sequence continues at coordinate 39,274,090 of NC_139699.1, forward strand.
ATATGATCTGGGATGTTTATAGTTATTTTAAGCCCTTTTTTAAACAATTGTGTGCATCTGGCAGTATAATTGGGCTGTTACTTGCGGTTAGTTGTCATGGAGGAATCCTTTTATCTGAGCTTTATGCAAGATGAAGGTTTAAAATAATACTGTCATGCGTTGTCATGTGATGAACGACCAATTAAAACTGGTCATTTTAACCAGTTAAAACATGGGCCAAGGTAAATGATGAAAAGAAAGCAGGGGCTCGCAACTCACTTTATGATGCTCCAAACTTTATTTAGCGATAGGCAGGCAAAGAAAGAATAGTCTTTGTCAAGTAAATGATGAACACTTGTATGGTATACTAAATGCTTGCCTCAGCTAGCTTAGCTCCCAGGGAGAGCCCGATACACCGCAGTAACATACTCACACTGAACAACCCCTACTTGGGTCTTTCAGTGCGGGCTACAGGCAAAACAGGGGCGCAGCGTACTAAGAAATCTAAAAAATCGCAGCAGTGTGCAGGGACCTTAAGTCAGCGGTTCTCAACCCCTTCAGGCGGCGAGCCCCTGAAATAATCCTATTTCTTTCCTTAAAAATCTCTTAACTCACAGTCGGTAGTGCTGTCGCCTCACAGCTACTGTAGAAGGTCCTTGGTTCGATGCCCGCTCGGGACGCTGTGAGCGCTGGCGGCGTGTCCTCTCCTCCGTGTCATCAGTGCCCATACCTGAGGCGGGGTTGGCGAAAGGGCCTTTCTGTGTGGAGTTTGCATGTTCTCCCCATGTCCCCTAGGGTAGGTACCCTCACAAAAAAGGGCCGTAAGTGCCGTTATAAGAACTATTCGCGCCTGGGAGGGAATAAGGGAAATTGTCTTTCCATCTTTGCAGTTGTTCATATTGGCTTGATTTTCTGGCGTGCCAGATTGATTTCAGCCGTCACATATTAAATGTGACATGCAATGCTATTAAAGACCGAAATTACACAAGGATCAGCTGCTTACATTCATAAATTCCGTGCTGACGTGAGCATATACGCTAAATTGCTGTCTGTCTGTCTGTCTGTCTGTTTGTCTGCGTTGTATACCCAGATTATGTGTACAGTACAGTTACAGTAATGCCAAGTGTTGTTATTTCCAAGGCGTTACCTTACCTCTATTCATTATAGGCTACTTCAATTACTTCCATAGCTTGGTTGGCATGACGAGATGATTGGCCCAAGGGCGTTATAAGCGTTATAGTGACCCACCTCTATACACATTCAATTGAATAACAAATACCTCTAATAGCAGAACAATGACACAGATGACGATGATGAGGCACTTATAGTCTTATGTTATTGAATCCATCTCTCCATCTAATCTCTCTCTCTCTCTCTCTCTCTCTCTCTCTCTCTCTCTCTCTCTCCATCCATTCATCCATATCTTTCTATCTATAAAAATACGAGAGACTGTTTTTATTGTATCTATCAATGTTTTTTTATTATCGATCTACCTATCTCTTGAATACTTTATTAACAGTTTGCAAAGTTTTGCAAAGAGGATGTTTAATCAGTGCATTTCCATTGAGGTTCATTCATCCAGAAGATAAAGGCATATAATAACATCATTGTGTTAAAATGTGATCTAAAAGCACACTAATATGTTTAAATAAACATAATAAAGGATACATTAAATATAATATCGCCTGGTGCGATCGTCAACAGCGCTGCTTGTGTCTGCTTGCAGTAACAGCAGCACAGCCTGCCTGTCACTCAAGACGGCCGTGGCCACGCCTCCGTCCCCTTTTATGGGAAAGGGAGGGACGTTACAGCAGAGAATTGAACCAGAGAACACAGTACAGGTCGCGGTGCGTCTTGTTTTGAATTCTTAATTCTGTTTCGAACGACATCAACGAAAATCTAGAATCGGGTTATATTTTCGTTTTAAATACCTATTTCTAACCATTTCTAAACAGTATTCATAAAACGAACCGTATTCTATGTTTTAAATTACCATTTCTATATTTGACAAACAGTTTTCAGAACACCAACCGTATTCTGAATACTGTTTGTCAAATACGAAATTAGAATTCAAATGGCCGTAAAATACACAGGTCAGTAAATACAAACATAGCAGGATGTACACAGAAAAGGTCACGCTAGTTAACACCCTGAGCAGCAAGGACGGAGTTCTCCTTTCAATCAATTGGTAACGCCCAGCGCTCAGGACAGAGATTGATGAAAAGGACAGAGATTATTGATATCAAAACCAATCACATCGCTCCACAGGCTGGGAGTGTCTGTTGCGCAACATTCAATGTTATTTTCCGGTGGGACGTCATCGAAAATGTTCCCCCCCATTTTAGTGGATGAGATCGAAAATCTTAAAACATGAATAACTCTTGATCTAAATCATTCCGTCCAATTCTAAGCAAAGATTATGTGTTAGACGCTAGTCACGTTAGAATTAACCTTACCTCCCGTTGTTGTCGTTCGCCTCGGGAGTGTTTTAGCTACATCGAGCTACTTCAGCTACATCCGGGATAGCATCCAGGATAGCATCCGGGATAGCATCCGTCTGTCGCTAAATGTGCTCCGCTGCTATAAATCAGTGCGCTCTGATTTAATGGATTCAATAACCCCGGGCGTTCGGGGTGTTAATAATCTGACTCCAGAATCTGAGGGGACTGTGTAAAATTGTGTGTCTAACCTACTTGGCTGACGGTCAAAGTAAGTGGTCCCGGTCATACAGAGTTGAAACTAGCTGTGTGTTTTCATTAGCTCTCTGCCACTGGTGACCATTTTAGAAGATGCTCGGCCCTCCGAGAGATCCTTCATGCTGTCACATTCCATCTGGAACTGTTGGATTTAAATAAACATGTCCTCTCCCTCCGCCCCCACCCCTTCCTCTCTCTCCTTTTGGGATAATGCTGTTATTATTCCTTTGGCCGGTGATGTTATTTCAGAGCCATGTCTTCTCTGTAACTATAATTATTACCACACTTTATAAACTCCACAAACTCCTGCAAGATGTCCTGTTCCCCTTCTATTTCTCCAGTAATGTAATGTAACTAAGTACATTTACTCAAGTACTTGTGAAATGGGATATTCTGCACAATGATTAGGCCTACTTTCTACTTTTGGTATGGACAATGGCAATACTTTTACTCAAGTACATTTTATGTTCCGCAGACTTGAACTTGTAACAGAGTATTTCCACATTGCATTGATACTTGTACTAAAGTACAATAATTATGTGAGTACTTTGTACTGTATGTCAACCACTGTTCATTACCACACCTTATAAACTCCACAAACTCCTGCAACATGTCCTGTTCTGTTCCTCTTATATTTATCTGCCTAACTCGTGCCCTCCATTCCATCCAGACATGGAGGTCTGTGTAAAAGCCGCTTTGCATCATAAATTCAGACATTTTATCGTCATGAGGTTACTCGACCGGACACAACGTGCAGTCAACTGTAAAGTGGAGCTGAATCGCCTACAAATGTCTCCCCTTATAACAGCCGTCTGTCCATCCATCCGTTCTGGACTATTGTTGAGGGACTGCTGTGGAGCTGTGAATGTGAACATTGTTAAGTCACTTAGCGACTCAATGCTCTTACTCAGATGTCGGATTTGCGCACTGTCTCCATTAAGCACCGAAGGGGAGGACAATTGTGTCGGCGATGTAGCGGAGGGCACCGCACATCCATTATTCTGATTTGTCCATATCTCCAGGGAGACGCAGTGAATAGGAGGAGAGGAGAGGAGGGGAGGAGGGGAGGGGACTTGGTGGCGGTAGTGACCTTGTAAACATACTGTCTCTAAGCGCAGGCTAAAGTTACATTAGATGCCTATCAGAGAATGTAAATGGCAGGTGCCACAAGAAGACGACTTATACTGTATTGTGTGTGTGTGTGTGTGTGTGTGTGTGTGTGTGTGTGTGTGTGTGTGTACATTCGGCCAGGACCCTGTGCCCTTGGGTTGATGGCAATTGTTGAGAGAGAGAGAGAGAAACACTAATAGTGTGTGCAGTGTATAAGTAAGTACTGTATGTAATGGCTTTCCTGCACCTGCTTATTCATACAAAATCCTGCATGTTAAAGGACAGAGGAGATTAAGAGCTGTTCATGCCCCCCCCACCACCAACCTCACGACCTCGTCCTGATTGACTCGTCAATGTCAGCCAACCAGCTTAGCGTTTTAGAAGTCAAACCAAACAGAACACACAGGTTCACCTTTTGACAAATGAAGACATATACCTTTTGGAAGCAGGCCACTAACTCCCCCCCCCCTTTTCCGTTCCTCTCCTGTTAATCACCCTGAGTGTTGCAGCATTCCATTATGTGAATGTCAAGTGCTAAGTGGAAGCAAATATGCTCTCATAACAGCTTTTAGGAGGACATAGGACAGTGTGTTAGTGTGCTAGCTGAGAGGTTTGGATATGTTTGGCTCATTGGAGATCCTGCATGGTTGTCTATATCCTTCTGTGGCACCGTGTAACAAACAGGTGTAACCGGTGTAGTCTGTCTCTCTCTGCGTTGTGTTGAATGGACAGACAGACCTAGAATTATCTTGGAAGATTTATTCTGACAAGGAATAATCACAGACACGTCTCCACGTTAGTTCCTAATGCAAGGACTCCTCTCGTTCCATGCGGAAATACATAAGCAGAGCGACAGTAACACAACACACAATACTGTAACATACCTGACAAGGAATAATCACAGACACGTCTCCACGTTAGTTCCTAATGCAAGGACTCCTCTGTCACGATATCAGTCTGTTGTACACTTTTATTATGTAATCTTGTCCTAGTGTTTCCTGTTTTCCCTAGTTACTGTTCTGCCTGTCTTGTCTCACCTCCCTGTGATTACTAGTTTTCTCCACCTGTGTCCTGTTAGTCTCCCAGCCAATCCCAGTGTTGATTGTTGTTCTGTTGCACCTGTGTCTAGTCTTTATAAACCTCCCTGTGTTCAGTGTTCCCTTGTCAGATTATAAGTCATTGTTACTGTGTATGTCCTGCTACACTTGTTATACTGAGTTTGCCTGCCTGGTTCTGCTTCTGGGTCCTCACCTGACACACCGTGACAGTATAATCTGACCAACATGGACCCAGCAGAACTCCAGCAGATCGATGAGGACTTGCAAGTTATCGACAGCTATGTCAATGCGGTTAAAGAGACGACTTGTGTTCAGCAGCAAAAGATGGCTCTCAGGTTGGCCTTGAAAGAGACTTTTTGTTTTATGAAAAGCTATCCACAATTGGCTCATCTGGTGGATGGAACAGCCAGGCAGATAAGAACTTTATTGGCATCTTTGATATCCAACAAGCCTGTCACTCCAGCTTGCCCTGCATCCAAACCTGCTCATCAGCCTGCTCATCAGCCTGCTCATCAGTCTGCTTCCCTACCTGCTCATCAGCCTGCTCATCAGCCTGCTTTCCAACCTGATCCTCAGTCTGCTTCCCTACCTGCTCACCAGCCTGCAATCCAGTCAATCAGGCTGGGGTCTGTAGGCCTCCAGCCTGTCTGTCCTGAACCTGCCCCTGTTGACCCTGTGTTCCCTGAGCCAGCCGATGCTGAGACAGCTTCAGCTTTGGATCCATTCATTGGGACTCGCCTGGCCATCTTCAGGGGGAACCGGGTGAGGGGGCGTGGTCGCCATGGCTCTCGACGACGTCAACACTCCTCACTGCCCAGCGTCTCCGAGACGCGGCCACCGCCGCCCAGCGACGCCCAGTCGCGGCCACCGCCACCCAGCGACGCCCAGTCGCGGCCACCGCCACCCAGCGACGCCCAGTCGCGGCCACCGCCGCCCAGCAACGCCGAGTCATGGCCACCGCCGCACCAGATGCCGTCGCTGGCACACAGCGACACACTGCCAGAGCTCGCCTCCACTGAGGCCCCGCCGCTGCAGATCGCCTCCACTGAGGCCCCACCGCTGCAGATCACCTCCACTGAGGCCCCGCCGCTGCAGATCACCTCCACTGAGGCCCCACCGCTGCAGATCACCTCCACTGAGGCCCCACCGCTGCAGATCACCTCCACTGAGGCCCCGCCGCTGCAGATCACCTCCACTGAGGCTCCGCCGCTGCAGCTCGCCTCCAATGAGGCCCCGCCGCTGCAGATCGCCTCCACTGAGGCCCCGCCGCTGCAGATCGCCTCCACTGAGTCTCCGCCACTGCTCCCCGTTAACTTTCTGGGGCTTCAGCAGCTTTGGGTCCCCAGCCCCCTCAACCCCGCTCTGAACAATGTAATCCTGTGAGTGGTTCTTTTGGTCCGCCGGATAGTCCTTTGGCCACTCTACCTGTCGTTCTGTCTACCTGTGTCCCGGTTTGTATGTCTGCGTGTCTGTCTGCCAGTATGCTTGTGCGTTTGTCTGCTCCCCAGTGTTTTATTCCCCCAATCTGTTTACCCACCTGTTGTGTCTGACTGCATGTTTGTCTGCCTGTCTGTCCGTTTGTCAGTTTATTTGTTTGTCTCTTGGTTTGTCTCAGTTTGTGCCTGTCTGTTTGTCTGTGTGCTTGTCTGCGTGTCTCCCCACCTGCCTTTCTGTGTAACTTTTTGTTTTTGTCCTACCAGTGCTGTTCTTTGCCCAAGTATTTTCCGTAGCCCCTGAAACGGATACACATACACATGAACCATGGAGAATTAAGTCAGGTAGAAGCACTTATTTGTTTCATATTTTGTGTAATTATACAACACTGTTACACAGGGACAACAAATACAATGATAGTGTGGTATATATGCATGGTTTTAAATGGTACTGATACATGACAAATATTTAAGACATAAGACATTAATTAAATGTTCCATTGCCACATTTTTAGGACTTAAAATCCAATCCTATGTAACGCTGATCCGAACAATGTTCACCAAGTTACAGTGGCCATTTGAAATGTTAGACACTGCTGTAGTGTTTAACACTGCTGTAACACTGTAGTAGTAGTAGTAGTGTATATGGGGCATATGTGGGTTACTATATGACTATCGGCATGGCAGACTCCTGAACAGAATTTGTGCCATGTTTGATGAGGATTGGAGCAACAGTAGGCCTGGGGCTCCCGCGGACACCATGTTTGTGACGTCCACCGTTGAGATGACCCACCTTTGGTCGACCCTCTATGCAATTTGAACGTAGGATGGCATTTGATTTGGGGAATCAATTTAAATAAGAGTAGCACTATAGGCTACAAAGAGCAAATCATGCACACTCAAATCTGTGCAAAAATCGCTTACTGCATGCAAGCTTTTTGTCAGAGACTTTCTTCTGGGCATACCAACAGCTTGCATTCAACAATGCGTGCACCAATTTCATGCTCCTTTCAGTTAACTAGTATGTTAACGCTGCAGTTAAACCTCAAACCACGTATAGGCTGTGAATGTTTGAATGCTGGTTGGGAGTAAAGTTCTCACACATGTCCCTTGCATTCAATGCAAACAGCGTTGTGAGCCTTTAGATCGGCTATTTTCAGCATGCAACCATGCAAATTTGCCATTGCCACGCCATCAACGCCTGCCGGAAAAACAAATGTTGACAAAATCAAGCATAGATTTGGTCGAATAAATCATAATGATGTTTAGTCGACAACACTAATTGACTAAAACCAACTCTCCAGTTTGATTTAATTTGGGTATAGTCTCCTGAAGTGTCCATGCAGGTATTATATCTTCTCTGACACAAAAATACCTGTCATGCTGTGTGACACGTCCTTGGGAGCCCCTTGACTATAGCATTATGATGCATTGTCTAGCTCCCTCCAGCATTCTCCAGCATTCTCTTGACATACAGCACAGCACAGGGAGTCAAGGTGCACTGGCAGAAAGACATAACAGCACAGGGAGCGACTCTGAGGTGCACTGGCAGAAAGACTTACAGCACAGCTAGGGAGTCTACTATGTAAGGTGCAATGGCAGAAAGAGACATCCTTCATTGTGCAGGCCAGACACATGCAAACAAAAAAAATAGCTTGGCTGTGTTCCAACCTGAAAATGATGGGAAATGTGCTCTTTCAATTGAACCATTCCTCAGTTCTTCTACGTGGCCTCGAGAGCAAATCAAGGAAGGCGGTTTGGAAGTTTACTGTCAAAATATCCCTGAAAAGGGAAAGCAAGGTACATAGTATATACATATAAATAAACAAACTGCAATATTCTGCATTATGAATATCTAATTTCTATCTTTAATAACTATTGAGGCCACAGGATAGTCTACCAAATGGCTCAGTGAGCACAGTGATATTTGTGAATAGCACTGGTTGAATTATTAAGGCTCCTTGCAGAATGCAGACGGTATATCCCATAGCAGGTGATTGTATCTGCTGTCCTCAGACAGTTGTTTGGGAGAATGGGCTTGAATTTCAATGCCATGATTCCTGTCGTTAGTTTGGTTCCCTCTCAAGATTATAGGAACAACAGACACTGAAGACAAGATGACTTTATGTTCTCACTTAAGCATGCACCAGTATAGTATATTATTATAGTACTAACTTACATTACTTATGGTATTTAACTAACCAACTTGTAGATCTGCTATTTTCAAAGCGCAACACCCGAGCTCAACCAACTATAAAATGACTTGTCTTTTTGTTCTAAGAATATCTTCATCCTCAGAATCATTTCATCCAATTCTGAGCAAAGATTATGTGTTAGACGGCCCATCGCGGTCCCGTTGCTAGTTGCGTTAGAATTAATCATACCTCCCGTTGTTGTCGATCGCCTCGGGAGTGTTTTGGCTACATCAAGCTAATTCAGCTACATCCGGGATAGCTAAATGTGCTCCGCTGCTATAAATCGCTGGGCGCTCTGATTTAATGGATTAAATAACCCTGGGCGTTTGGTGTGTTAAATAAGTGTAAAATAAAACAAAACATGCTATAACAAAATCAACAGGCAACGCCCCCCCTCAAACATCTTGGCAATCTAGGGCTAGGCGATTGCTTATAGCGCGCGAGTAGATCAACTGATCTTTCATGGGTTGTTAAGCCTATTACGGCTTTTAATTTGAAGTGATACAAAAGACTAAACGTTACAGTCTTGCCTAGGGCACAGAGCAAGAGTCATGAGGATAATTGCAAAAGGGATAATTTCTTTATTTTATCATACTATAATTAACCGAATGTCTGAGTGTGTGTGTGTGTGTGTGTGTGTGTCTGTCTGTCAGAAACAGTGCCGTAACTCCTTACTGCCTGCACCAATCAGTCCCACTTTTCACACAGGCATTGACCATATGAATATGGAGGGCGTAACGAAGCCCTTTTTTCGATTTGACACATTAATGATTATTAATTAATTTATTAGTGAATTGGGTGCAGTACCCCCCACGGCCACCAGGGGGTACTGAACAACTCATCTCCCCGCAAATCACGTGTCACCAGTGAAATGCATGTTGGGAGGACACAGATTAATACTGGGACACAGTTTCCGGCGCAACATTCCCCTTGCATTCTCCAATGCACTTCCCCTTTTTCACATCGCCCCCAGGCAGGCATCAGACCTATGCATCAGACCCACACGAGGAAAACAACTCGGACCCAACAGTAGCCTACGCATCGACACAATTACTACAATTTACAATTTACAATTTAGGCATTTAGTAGACGCTCTTAATCCAGAGCGACTTACATTAAGCAAGAACAAAAAGCATGGGAATACATCACAAAAAAGCATTTATCATAAAACATGCGTAAGCTAAGAAAGTAACAGTGGAATATCTATATTATGAGACTATACATATAAACTATATATATATATATATATACTAATATGCTATACATATGTACTATGGCGTGCTATGACTATATACAATGCAATTATAGTGCTGTCTACATAACATGCTATAAGTCTGTATCAGATGCTATCTAAGTCTACAGAAATGCTATCTAAGGGGGTAGGGTAAGTGCTATGGGCCATGATGGAGTCTGAAAAGGTGGGTTTTTACTACATACAACATGCCATGAAGAACAGCCTCAAGGACCCTAGCGCATTATTCCATGCACCTACCCTTTTTCACACCACCCCCCAGCCAACACGGAGGTTGTGTGTGTGTGTGTGTGTGTGTGTGTGTGCGTGCGTGTGTGTGTGTGCAGACTACTTTTGCTGTGAACGTGTGTGTGTAAACTACTTAAGCTGTGTGTGCGCACGTGCGTATGTGTGCGCGTGCGTCATCGCGTGGCCGTTTTCAGTTCGCTATAAACTAGGGCTGCACAATATATCGTTGGTATGAACATGCACAATATCAGTATCGCAAAAAGGAAACGGTATCGCGATATAGATATATCGTCGATATATCGATATATCGTCCACTTCTAAAGCCAGCCCTCTGTTTTAGCCTGTGCCCCTCGGAAAATAAACCATCACTCCGTTTGTCCCTCTGTCCTGTTGTAGCCTGGCTCCAGCCCTGAATCGCTAGCCACGCCCATTAAGAAAATATGTTGCTGCACAATATATCGTATCGTATCGATATTGAGATATCTGCCCTATATATCGTGATATACATTATATCGTATCGTATCGATATCGAGATATCTGCCATATATATCGTGATATGAATTTTTGTCCATATCGTGCAGCCCTACTATAAACACAACACGTGATACAACTGCAGTCTTGAACATAAGCCACACACACACACAGCGTGAAGTGGCTACAGCGCACGCTCCGGTGAAAACAGCTAATCTACAAGCTCACAACATCACAGGTTGCAAAAGCCATGAGTTCTCTCAAGCCAAAGCTCACAATTGAGACCGTTTTGGACGCAAATCCACCTGCAAATTGGATCTGTGCGACTGTCCATATATAGGTGCATGTCAAACTGGGGGTCCTTGATACTTTTCAAATGGGGCTCTGTGGGCTAATAAGTGTAAATGTTGCGGTCCTTGCTCTTGCCATGAAAACGTTTCCCTACCATGCATTTGGAAGAATACTTTAATGTTATACTGCTGTTTTTATTCATTAAAAAAAACACACACACACACACACACACACACACACACACACACACACACACACACACACACACACACACACACACACACACACACACACACACACACACACACAAATATATTATACAAGTTGAAATATATCAGAACGGGATATAATTTATCCTTAAATCATGTTCATCAAAGTCTAGTTTCAAAATATAGGCCGAAACAAGACTATTAGATCATAAGTTTTGTCTCAAAGTTTGATCCGGGGACACCTAGGGGTCCTTGAGGAGGTTCCAGGGGGTCCCCAGCAAATTTATTATAGCATGAAAATTATTTTAACCACTATTCATTTATATGCTGGCTATAAAAATAAAAAATAAACTGATATACAAGCTTGCACTGTGAGCTTCTATAATAAAGTGTTGTATGTATGTATATATATATATATATATATATATATATATATATATATATATATATATATATAATATTGTTCAATCATTTTCATCAATAATTTTGGACCACGGCCAAATATATATACATTTGGGGGTCCTTGGCACAAAGAAATTTGAGAACTATACTGTATACTGTATACTGACATATCGTACCAAACATACTGTTATATAAACACCATGAATGCATGCCAAAGTGATTGCATTCAGATAGTCTTTCCACCACCTGCACATATTCTCACAGAAATGGCCTCTATTCAGGGCTCTTTATCAATGGAAATTATCTTAGGCTGCTTGTCGTGTGGTTACCAGCAGGTAGACATTTAATTCTCTCTCTTCTCGTCTTTTCCACCTGCTGACATTTCTTAAAGATGGAGTGCCACAATTTTTGTATTTTTCCAGCTTTTCATGTGTCTATGGGGTGACAGTACTTCATTAGACACCCTGGAGTCGTTTTTATGTCCAATGGTGTAATAACTTTGTATTTAGGGTTTCTTCCTGGAGGCTGAACCCTTGACGGTCAAACGGGCCAATGAAGTAAACACGGATAGTGTGACGTAAAAATATTGCACGCACACACGCACCTCCCCCTCTATACATATTTTTTAAATACGACAACCTCTGTGGGCGGAGCTGCCTGCCACATACACACGTGTGAACTGAACAGCGCAGTCAGTTTGCTTTTGCTGCTCTGTGTGTGTGTCTAACTGTGTGGCAGATTTTCAAACAGTCATTTCACACATTACCAGTTCACAGCAGAGCAGACTGTTTTTCGTTAGATTGAAAGCAAGTAAATGTTCACGTCGGGTCCTCAGGAAGGAAACCACAACAAACCAGTCTTATAGCCTACCTGCTCTGCTGTATAGTTGCTCTTGTTGTTCTCAAGGAGTAGGTTGTTTCTTTTATAATCACAGTGGTCGGGCTTTGATACAGAGTGTAGTGTCACAGTGTGCATTCTTGTTGGCTGTTGTAGTCAATATGTATGTAGGTCCTAATACTTATACGAGGCTGTAAAGTCAAGAATTAGAAGTATGTTGTGTCGCGCTGGATGTCATGTTGCCATGTCTGGCTATTACAAGCGACTTGGGCTTGTTTTCATATAAGTAACTTTCAGGGGAGATGTGGTTGACTTGACCAATGATTCATGTGAAGGACCCTCAGATTAATATGTTGTTAAAAGGATTGGTGTTGTTGAAACGTTTTCATAAATATTCACGGCAATTTCTGTGACTTATTTTTGTGGACCTGGCCGCTTGTTTCTTTAAATCTGGCGACTTTTGCTGAAACTCAACGCAGTCAGATAAAGGACAGTTTTAATGCCAGGGTGCTTAGCTGGAGGAAATCAACAGCCTACAATATATTGTAGGCTAAATGATCTATCAAACTAATTGTTTCTGCTGTTAAACTATGATCGAATTGGATGATGAGCTGAGCTGATTGCGACAATAGGGTCAATATAATTGGAGGAAATAAATAAATGATTATAAAAAATCAGAAAAAACAGATCTGATATGGTATGGATGCATGGATTATATGCCTATACATGGATGGTGGCAGTATAAGTGCATAATGGTGCCTATACGATATCTCAGAAATATTGGAAGTGTTCACTTCTAACATTCACAAAAACATGAGTTTTTGTTACATTACAGACACCAATTTGCCATTTTGTAAACAAAAGGGCAGAGCCATGGGCTGTCCTTTTATAAGGAGGGGGAGGGACTAGGACAAGTGGGTGGTCTTAAAGGAGGAGGCGGAGGGACTGGATTAGGTGGGTGGTGCTATGGTTAAACTCACGCATACCTAATGAACTGGTGGGTGTGTCCACATAAAACCATCATTTTAACAAATACTGTACACTTTTTTGAAAAAATTATACCTCATATACACCTAAATACACCTGATGATCATGTTTAAGTGTGGAAAAAAATCACGGCACTCCATCTTTAAGTGATAACCTGAATCTGTTTTCTGAAATCAACACTTCCTTTCTTTCTGTCTCAGCCACATCAGATTGTCTTCTAAATGTCTTCCTCATGTGACCCAATGTGTCCATAGTCAAACAAGGAAGAATGGCATGTATTTTTTTATTGTTATTATTATTATTTATCTGTAATTCAATCAAAATGGCTCAATGACTCAAGTCAGAGTCCTGCACATGTCCAATTTTCGAAACCCGCACCCATCATTGACTTTATTTACACACTGCATGTGGTGGTGGTTGTGGGCACCCGGAACATGGAACGGAAGATGTGTAGTACTGTAGTTGACTGAGGCTACTGCTGCTTATTATCACAGCATAAAGTCTATTTTGATTTCGACCTAAATGGAGTAATATATCAACAAGCATGATATGAAAAAGAAAAAGATTAGCCTGATGACCGTCTTGATCCAAGGCTTACATCTTGTGTTGAATGTTGACATTCTAATCCCTTGGTGTTTGATCAGTGCGAGCGTGACGAAAATATAGGCTACAGTCGAGCTACAACCTAATAAACACCACACGTGAAATGCTACGATAAGGAAGCAAGGATTCGGCCGTGATGTCACTGCTATGCAACAAGGAAGTAGCACACTAAGCACAGCAAGGTTATAATAGTTTTGGTTTTTTCATTATAGTTTAGTTTTAGTTCGTTTTGACTTGTTTTTTTCTAATTCAGTTAGTTTTAGTTAGTTTTTAGAGCGGGTTTGCTAGTTTTTATTTAGTTTTTATTTTGTTGAAATGCTTAGTTTTAGTTTAGTTTCGTACTTTGGTTTATTTGTCAGGTATAGGATTAAAAAAAGATCAATAAGTATTGTGTAATAAAACCTAAAAGATATAACATTTAAAAATATAAACGTTCAGAAACGTAACTTTGGTCCTTTATTTCTCCACTTTGATGATACCATTTGGTATTGTGTTTTATATCTATCTTTATATATATATATATTTTTTTAATCGTTGATCGTTGTCACCTGCACAACGAGGTAGCCTATAGTCTATAGATTGTAAGAATCGGGCATTCGTGGAATGAGCAACACAGCTAAACGTGTGGGTAGCGCCCCCAAAAAATGTGCCAAAATTGCAAATGGTTGGTATACCAACCCTTGCTTTGAGTTGCTTAGTGGATTGGATGATTGCACTCTCCCACAGTAATAAGGAAAAAACAACACTTGGTTCTGTTGGTTGCATGTACAGCACATGCACTCGTACAGCACGCCCAAGCTGATCCCACAACTGTTCAATTGGGTTGACGTCTAGACTCACAGCATTTCCACTCCTACATTTTGGAGATCCTGGATCTACGGGGCGAGCGTTGGCATCCTGGAGGATGGCGTTAGGTCCAAGATTCTGAAGATATGGGATCGCCACTGGCTTCAGAATCTCACTGCATTGAGATGGCCTTTAATGATGACAAGTTCTGTCTTGCCCGTGAGAGAGATATTGTTCCATACCAAACCAAGCTGTTGTGGCAAGGGTGAATAAATACCAACCACTTGCCATTTTGGCAAATGTTTTGGCAAATGTGTGCTACCCACACATTTAGCTGTGTTGCTCATTCCACAAATGCCTGATCCTTATATAATAGGCCTATACCCTTCCGAAGTGCTCCGCATATTTTACTATCATCCTTTTCCACAAGGCACTTCCTTGCGTCTCTCTCCCATATTGGACTGTCTTTCTTCCAACTTTTCCTGGCAGTGTCCGAGCACGAAAATAGCGTTTGTTCACCACCAAGTGTCTTGCACAGCCTAACACACAGACACACACAGGCCAGGGAGGAGGGCTTACAGTACAGTACAGTACAGTACAGTACAGTACAGTACAGTACAGTACAGTACAGTACAGTACAGTACAGTACAGTACAGTACAGTACCCCGTCTTAAGTGAGTGGTACTGTACGTACCACTCACTTAAGACGGGGTTGATTTTCCAAGTAACATGCAGTCAGTTTCAGGCAGTGCAGAATGTAAACAAGCAATGTAAAGTGTGCCTACATGCTGCCGTACGGTGCTGAAAACAGCCGTAAAACTTGTTGGAGAAATGAGGAAATTAATCGAATGAATTTAAAAGGTTTAAATTATGAATTTCCGAAATGCATATAAATATTGATAAAAACTATAACTAAGGGTATTTTTTCTATAATTTCAGTTAGTTTTAGTTAGTTTTGTGAACACACAATACAGTTTCAGTTTAGTTATCGTTTTTAATTTAGTTTTAGTTTTTATTTAGTTTCAGTTAACTAAAATGTTTTTTTAATTCTAGTTTTCGTTTTTTAGTTAGTTTTAGTTAACTATTATAACCTTGAAGCACAGCAGCAGAAACAGAACGCCATTATGAAGGAATCGACAGTGATCTGACATCACTGACGATTCCTTGGACATGTGACGGACTTAACTGAGGGTGCGCTGATTAAAAAAGGTCACCCACCCACGTTTCGTAGGGTCCCGCCCTTACCCGTTAACTTATAAAAGTATATTTTCCCGCCCGTTCCCACCCATCAAACACACACACACACACACACACACACACACACACACACACACACACACACTGGTGTAGTACCCTTATGTAGAAATGAATGAAACTGAATGAAATGAAACAGACTGCTTTTATGGCCAATGCATTCATATTCATTAGTCGCTCAACATTAACACATCACTTTCTGCAGCGGAGCAGAAATGCATGTTTTATGACGCCAGTTAATGGTATACTAACAAAGCTCCGAAGGAGCTCGATATAGGAGGCTGCAGCGATAGACGCCTTCTATAGAGCGGGTTATCGAATCCTCTCTGGTGCTTTATTGATCTCCTGGTGTTTGCCTTCCACGGAGGCCTGCTAATCGCTTGACTGTTATGAGGAGGATTGTAAGCAGAGACTGCATATCAACTCCTGCATGGAGACTGTCAACAGGAGCTGAGGCTGCATGTGGTGATGAGGGCAAAACTAGAGGTTGTATGTAGACTTTACTCACAGTCACAACCGTATACTTAACTCTTTGGGTGCCAGGTATTCATTATTTAATTAATCCGCCAGTTTCAGTTTTTTCAGCGGTTTTTGTTTTGTTTTGAAGAGCCACTACAATTAGAGAATGTAGAAGAATTGTTATTTTGCATGTTATCGCTCCTATAATGGCACCAACATCAATACAGCACGGAATCGTATCCAATTACAACAGAATATTATATGAATTTTGGGTCTGAGACACCAAAGACAGTTGTCCGTGGCTCAAATGGAGAATAAAAAATGGGCCTTGATATGAAAAAGGTTGAAAACCATGCACTGAACTAGACCACAACACCATTGATAAGAAGGCCTACTGTGACTGTCCTCGAACAGCACACAGAATATTGGATTAATTTCCAAGCATCTTACATACTGTACACGACGATGTCCCTCGTTTGACAGATTACCATTTCTTGAGTACTTTTGGTTTATTTTCACTGCATTTGAAAGCTATTAACTTAAGTTAGCTACTGATGCCTTTGCTTCCAAACACAATGGGTCATTGCCTATAATGAATTACCAAATTACCAGGAGTGTTTTCGTTGTCACACAAGGAGGCGATAATGATGATGACAATAATATGCATCGGAAAGGAAAATGTACACGATGAGGCGAAGATTAAAAAGGAGCAACAACATAAAACAAGTTGTATCACGCCCCGCAGCAAACAGAATGCAATTTCATTTTTCCCCCTCTCTCTGTCTCACTTCCTGAGTTGATAATCAGTCCATTTATTCCATAAACAATGCTGGAACCGACTTGGGATTTGCCTAACAATGTCTCATTACAAGTATATGAGCTCTTTTTTTCCCTTTTTTTCCTTGAGATAATGCAATTCGTCAAGGAGAGTAAGAGGGAGAACGGCAAGGGAGTGGAGGGCGGGAAAGCGGGGAAGAAAACACTTATTAATTTGCACGAAATGGAATTAGCAGCGGGGAGTTAGAGGCGGTGGAGTTTCTAATTTTACCCTTGCCCCTGTGCGTGCGCCGATGGTAAATGGAGATTTGTCACACTCCACTTGGCTGGTTCCCCAGCTTGATGAGCTGTCTCTCTCACAGGAGCGACCCTCAATCGCTAACATTAGCCACACAATGGCCCGGGTTAGCATTGGTGCTGTGGTGCCCTCCTCGCGGCACAAAGGGTTGTCATACAAGGAGTGGGCGCGGTACTGTGGGGATCAGATGGCATGTTTCAGTGTGCCATAGACATTAGACACTGACAGAGAGCACAGCAGTGGTGTGAAGTAACTAAGTACATTTACTCAATGCCCTATATACCTTTCGGCCATCTGAAAATAGCCGACAATGCTTGTAGTATAAAGTACATTTTGATACCAGTACTTTTATATTTTTACTCAAATACATTGAATAAGGGACTTTTACTTGTAACAGAGCACATCTACACTGCAGTACTGATACCTTTTATGTACTGTAAAGTAAAACATGTGCAAGTACTTGTGCCACCGCTGCCATAGACACTGACAGAGAGCAGAGACAATGCAGAGCACCTGAGCTGCTCAGTGTACTGTCTGTCTCCACACCCAGGAGACCAAGTACCAAGTAGAACAACACACTGTGAGTGTTGCTTTAACTACATGAAGACTGAGGATCATTTCACTGTGCAAGTGGACACACAACTTTGCTGCGTGGGCAGAAGGCCTTCTCTCTCCAGTGTCCACAGGGCAGCCGCATGATAAATAGCATCCTGTTAGTGTAGCTCCAATCGATACACATGTGCACAGTTTAACAATTTATTTATGTCCACACACAGGGAAAGTATACAGGGACACAAATATTTTAGCTGCAGTAAAGGTTACATTCACAAACTCATGTCATGGATATGTAACCATGATACAACTCACATGTCTCTCAGTACTCTGTCATATATGGCAGTGGAGACTTTCTGCCTCGTCTTTGGGCATCCCAAGTTGTGGAAACCTCCATCAACCAGTCCGTGGGTAGGTTATGCGTTATGTCCTAGGCTGTATCACCAGAGGAAACAAAGTTGCACTGCTGCTTGGTGTTAAAGCGCTCTCTATAATTGTTCTCATGGGCCTGGAAGTCCACCCACTGCTATTCCAACAGGACATTGTCTCTCTTCCCGGGAGCTGTTCACGGGAGGGGCCGTCAGGTAGCGTCGGCTGTTGGTAGATTCTACCGGTGAGCAGTACCTTCTTGTATGCAAGCTACATAGTTACAATGCATCCACTGCACCTATTACATTGACATTGGTAGTTACAATGGAGCAGTTTAACGTCATGCATGCCATACACACAAAGACACACAGACTGCTGTCCCCTGCTAACTCCTGAACCAACCAAACCTTTCCTTGCCTACTTTTCATACTTTTCACTGCTATAGTGTAGCCTCGGCCGGGAGGTGAGGACCTCCTATCAACAGGCTGCCTACGTTACGAGTTGGTTGAAGAGTCATGGCCGATGGCCCAATAGGCAAGCAGGAACACCTGGATGCGTGTCCACGCACCCCAGCCAGAAACTATAGGCTCGGCTGACTGGGGGGACCTCCACACCCAGGCAGGGTACGTGCTGTCGGCTGCGCTCTGCGAATACTGTCTGTGCCGCCAGGGATACAGAACCCAAACACACCGCATCTACCAATGTAGCCGGGCCGGGAGGCGAACCCGGGACCTCGTATCAACAAGCTGTGCACGTTACCAGTCGGCTAAAGAGCCATGTTGGCCCCATAGGCAAGCAGCCATGCAGCCACCTGTATATCCTACACTAGTACATCACAATTAAAACATAAAATTGCTTGTCCACCTATTTTGAGATGATATAGTATGTTTCCCCTGTGTTCTCTTTTTCCTTTGATGCATTTATTGATTATGTGGAAAATGTCAGCATTTGCCAAGATGGAATTCTTCAACTCTAATGGGGCGCGTACCCCTGAACCCTTCTGTAAAATACTGTTTATTGATCACTGGCTGTTATACTCAGCTCTTTCCTCCATATCACATTCCTCCCTAGCTGCAGTACACACCACTGTTCCTGGGGGGAAGGGGGGCAGCCACATAGGGGTTTAATTGGAAGCGTCCAAAGCACAAAGACAGAAGTTTGGTGTTTGTTTTCTCTGGGATGATGTATCCCTCTGCGCTTTGTTTACCCATTTAACCACGTTTCCTGAGAAGCCGGGGTCAGGTCGGCCTGTCGCAGTGCGGCCAAATGACTCCCAGCGCTGATTAAAAGGAAGCAGCTGAGACGTGTGCACATGCAGGCGCACGTACACAAACACCAATAGGCCCTCGCCATGCAGGCGATAAGGATCCCGATGTGTCTGACAGGCAGGCAGCGGGGCCGACGGCAGAGTGTGAGGGAATTAGAGGGATTAGGGGGTTATGGAGTAGTGTGATAGCCTTCGGGATGACGGAGGGATTAGCCTGATTATCTCTCTCCCTCTCTCTCTCTCTCTCTCTCTCGCTCTCTCTCTCTCTCTCTCTCTTTCTCTCAATTCAATTCAATTTCTCTCTCTCTCTCTCTCTCTCTCTCTCTCTCTCTCTCTCTCTTTCTCTCAATTCAATTCAATTTCTCTCTCTCTCTCGCTCGCTCGCTCGCTCGCTCGCTCTCTCTCTCGCTCTCTCTCTCTCTCAATTCAATTTCTCTCTCTCTCTCTCTCTCTCTCTCTCTCTCTCTCTCTCTCTCCCCCCATATATCTCTCTGTCTCTGTCATTCAGCCAACTCCAGACTCAGAGCTACCAGTTGTGGCACAAACAACAGACAGAAGAGAAAGCTAAATAAGTTCAGGAGAGAGGGACAATAATCCAGGAGAAATGGAAGGAATGCGTGGGGGTTAGACAATGAACATGTGAACACTAATTCATACTACAGTATGCCGCACACCGAGTTGTGCATCATGGAAAATAGCTTCTGGGACGCATTGTGAGCTAGAAACACTTCTGAGTGCATGGTGCAACCACTCCTATAGACAGCTATGTGTGTCCCTGGCTGTGTCCCTGGTTGTGTCCACCAAGTTTCACTGTTGTGCAGCCTAACACACAGACACACACAAGCTCCAAGGGGACAGTAGCCCCCCCAAAAAAGGTATTTTTGACCTGAAGTCAGCTTGTGTGATACCTGGCCTTATTACATTCAGTGTTAAATACTGAATTGAGTATAACTACTAGTTCAGACTCGTCCAGTCGCTATGAGTAGGAATAGAAGATTCTGGAAGAAGGTTCCAGTCACCTGATGACTACGACCATTGACTACAACATGACATCAAGTTATTTCTGCTCCAGATCGGATCAGAAACCCGAAAAAGGGTTTCTGGGTTCCGCAGATCCGACACACCAAAGGTCCGACGTGCAGAAATCACCTGTCGCTCCCGAACATGCTTTGGTCCGACATGTGCTGCACCGTGCTTGCGGTTAGGGTTAGGTTAGGGTTAGGTTTGGATTAGGTTGTCGGTTAATGACAGTCGGACAAATAGTATGTCGGAACTAAAGCCTATACCCGTTTTTGTTTCAGAGCTGCAGTTATAGAGGGTATGCGCATGCATAAAGTGAGTGGCAAATCGAGTCGCAAAGTGAGTGGCAAAGTGAGTGGCAAAGTGAGTTTATTGTTTAACGTTGTTTAATGCAATCAGATGTATGGGCTGTCAAGGCCAGAAAATACCTTCTATTATGTTCATGTTGGCCATGTTCACCCCTATGTTCACCCCTATAGCCTGTTTATAGCAATAGATTTTCTTGGATTTTTTGTTCTCAGTCTCTTGTGTCT